>NC_133373.1:32889602-33000211 GCF_049309525.1 Garra rufa
AAAAAATTGACCCTATATTTTGTGGTCCATTGTCGTATGTTATGTAAACACAGACTTTTATTTTGGATGCAGTTAATCACGATTAATTGTTTGATGGCCAAAATGTTCTTCTCAGGCTTTGTTTGTAACTCTTTTCATTGGCTAAACAAAAAGAAACAGTCAATATTGTTTCTAAAATGTAGCTCACTTAGTAATAACTACTTGTTTTTTAGTCAACATATTATTTAAATCACACCACAATTCTGAAAAGAACAAAAAACACTCCACTTGAAATATCATGTTTGTGGTGAGATTAAAACTGAAGTAGTACGCTGTTTTTGAAAGCAACACAGTATTGACTTAGGTATTTATTTTTCATTTTAGTGCTTTAAGATCATTGTATTGATGTACAGTCAAACCAAAATTTATTCAGACACCAACATTTGTCACATTATCACAATTTGTTTGCTGTAGTTTAGACAATGATAATGAAATATGACAAGAGCTCAGAGTTAAACCATGTCAGAACAAATTCATCTTGATAATGTCAGATAACTTTGATAAAAAGCTATGTAATGGATTATAATCAAAATTTCAGAAAACTGTTAAGGCGGCCGTACACGGTGCGAATTCGGACAGTCGGAAGACCGTATGGTCACGCACACGTCACGAGTGACTTTTTTTACGGACGCAGTGGTACACGGCACGATTTTAAAACCTGCTGATTTCCGAGGCAATCACATTCTGAGAGGAAGGCTGTGTATAATATACTGTGTATGTACTGTTCAATACAACTGCTCTCTGTCTATCTCATAACTGCATATAAAAAATATGAGCTGTGACACTTTGCTACACATGCAGGAACCGTGTGATCACCATTGCGTGTGTACACTCGTTGCAAACTTGACAAAACTTCACCTCTACAGCAGTGCTAACAAGCATATGCATTAAAGACACTGGAACTGCAATGCTACAGCATTGTAATGTATGTTTTAACGTAGTATTATGCACGTCGAGGGGGCTAGTTGGCCACCACTATAGCTAGCAATAGCTGTAGCAAACAATAGGTGATCGATCACCGATACCTCATACAGCGCTCGCTGTTCTTGCCAAAGTTCAGCGAGTTTATCCTCTTTCTCAATAGTCCAAGTCACCGTGTGGCGCTGTCATGTTCATCTTCTTCTGTGGTTTTCTTTAGCTTCTGATTGGTCATTTGCAGTTTGCTCAACAAATCAGCTCGTTCAACAGCACACATGTCACGTCTTCAATCCGACAGCTCCCGAAGTTTTTTGACATGTTTAAAAATGATCGTGAGGTCGTGAAGTGCTCGTAAGGCACTCTGCTCGTCTCGTAAGTTGTCATACACCATACGAGCCCCGACCATACGAGAAGAGACGATTCCCTCCGATAACCACAAAAATCGCATGCGAGCTCGTACGACCTCAAAAATCGCACCGTGTACGCCCGCCTTTAGTATGGCAATATTTACACAACTGTGAGTACTTTGATGACCAATGCTTAGTTCTGTTCAGCCTGTGTTGTAAAAAGGTTGCATTAGCAATTAAAGAAAAAAAAAAAACAATATTATTTTTGATCTCAAATTTTTTGTAATTTTACTGGTAGTCCACTGTATGAAGAAATTTTGGGTAGAATATTTCACAGTTTACTTTATTTTACTATCCTCACTTACATAAATGAACTATAGTGTCCAGCACCCACTGGTAAAAAAATATCAAAAATGATATCTGGTGTCTGAATAATTTTTGGTTTGGCTACATGTAGTCAAGTAATCAAAGAAATCTTGTGACTGGATTACTTGAGATGTTAATACTAGGTGTAAACAGGACCTGTGATCATTTTTGGTGTTTATATACACACAGAGCTTAAAAGGTTGTCTTAAAGATATTAGACGTTGCAAAATGTCCAGTAATTCCCTCTGATATCAGTCCAGACAGCAGTTTTCTGCAGGTCTTAGTGTATTTAAACTAGCACAGCAAGTCCCTGTCATTAATTTTCAGGAGTGGTAATGGTGTGTTAACAACAAACCTTCAGCTGGCGAAGCAAATGCCACGCTAACGCAGTATTAGCCATTGACTCTTGAAAACTTGCTTAATACTATGACATTGTCTTGCTCTCTGCTATGTAGTTGCCATCCTGTCTGGCGAGCTTCTGCTCAGCATGGCAAAATGATTGTGGAATTCCGCCGTCCAGGCGCATGCACTCTTCTGCTTCATTTCACACTCCCGTAACAGAAATGCAGGGTCAACACCAGGATTCCACAGAGCCTAACAAATTAGATTGCAGGGCTAGAAACTAGGTGTAATGTGTTGGTATAAATGGTTTTGAATCAACATTAGACATTACATAGAATATGCATTTATTTAAATCAACTTTCAAATGCGGAACATTACAAAAATGATCGTTTATTGAACCTGGATCATTCCTTCAACTAAATTTTATGTGGGTGCAGGTCTGGTCACTACAAGATGTTCATGTCTTTCCTACTATAGTTGAAAAGAAATTAAGGTTTTTGAGGAAAACATTCCAGGATTTTTCTCCATAGTGGACTTCAATGAGAGTAAATTGATTGAAGGTTCAAATTGCAGTTTCAGTGCAGCTTCAAAAGGCTTTATGCGATCCTGGTCGAGGAATAAGGGTCTTATCTAGTGAAATGATCTGTCATTTTTAAACACATAAAATGTATATACAGTGCTCAGCTGATTTTGTATGTTTGCTGACAAAGAAATGATCGGCCTATAATTTTAATGGTAGTGTTATAACAGTGAGAGAGAGAAAAACAACAACAACAACAACAACAACAACAACAACAACAACAGAAAAAAACATTTTAAAAAGTTATACATTTATTTGCATTTTAATGAGTGAAAATAGGTGAAATAAGTATTTGACCCCTTTAGCAAAGCTCTTGTTGGCAATCACAGAAGTCAGACGTTTCTTGTAGTTGGCCACCAGGTTTACATACATCCCAGGAGGGATTTTGTCCCACTCCTCTTTGCATATCCTCTCCAAGTCATTAAGGTTTCGAGGGTGATGTTTGGCAGCTCAAACCTTCAGCTCCCTGCACAGATTTTCTATGAAATTAAGGTCTGGAGACTGGCTAGGCCACTCCAGGACCTTAATGTGCTTCTTCTTGAGCCACTCTTTTGTTGCCTTGGCTCTGTGTTTTGGGTCATACCCATTTTCAATGACCTGGCCCTGATGGTACATGGCCCTGTCCATTGTCCCTTTGATGCGGTGTAGGTGTCATGTCCCCCAAATTAAAATGTTTCACCTCAATGTTTGATGGTGGGATGCTGTTCTTGGGGTCATAGGCAGCATTCTTCCTCCTCCAAACACGGCGAGTTGAGTTGATCCAAAGAGCTCCATTTTGGTCTCACCTGACCACAACACTTTCACCCAATTCTCCTCTGAATCTTTTATTTGTTCATTAGCAAACTTCAGACGGGCATGTACATGCACTTTCTTGAGCAGGGGGACCTTGCAGGCGCTACAGAATTTCAGTCCTTCACGCCGTAGTGTGTTACCAATTGTTTTCTTGGTGACTATGGTTCCAGTTGCCTTGAGATCATTGACTAAATCCTTCTGTCTAGTTGTGGGCTGATTCCTCACTGTTATCATGATCATTAAAACTCCACGAGGTGAGATCTTGCATGGAGCCCCAGACAGAGAAAGATTGACAGTTATTTTGTGTTTCATTCATTTGTGAATAATGGCACCAACTGTTGTCACCTTCTCACCAAGCTGCTTGGCGATGTCTTGTAGTCCATTCCAGCCTTGTGTAGGTCTACAGTCTTGTCCCTGACATCCTTGGACAGGTCTTGGCCATGGTGGAGAGTTTGGAATCTGATTGATTGATTGCTTCTGTGGACAGGTATTTACTGAGATTAGGAACACTCCCTTCATTGATGGTTAAAAAGTATATACATTTTTACTTAAAAAAATTGTTTGCCCAATTAGCCCACTGATTGTTTAGCTAGATAAGACCCTTATTCCTGGGCTGGGGTCATGTAGAGCCTTCTCAACCCATTGGTCCACTATATGAAGAAGACTATTTTCCTCAAAAACCAAAAACCTCTTTTCGACTGAAGAAAGAAAGATATGAACATCTTAGATGACATGAGGGTAAGTAAACTAATGTCTTAATATCAACTTTTTCAGGCTTTTCTCACAGAATTCATAACATTCACATCATTACTTCATTTTAGTAATGAATAATCTGCCTTTATTCTACAAAAGACCATAGATCACTAAAAGGACAGCTGTAATGATTTGTACGTTTTTTGCATTCAAGTCATCTTTGCAGTAATCTGGAAATGCCACAGTACAGACTGTGAGTTCACTGCGCTGAACTGAGGACATTATTCCCATCTTAAGTATGTCTAGCATTATTTCCCTCCACTGGCTGAAAGCACTCTGATAAATAAACATTGAAGCAATCCAACTTTATGCCGGTCTCCAAGCAACAAGAGTCATTGGAAATTAATACTCAACCCAACAGGATGAAATTGACAGTGTACTGCTTGCTCCCCTGAATGTAATTGGCAGCCTGAAGCTATTAAATTAAGCAGTCTGATGCTTGAACTGAGCTGTTTGAAGAAAAGCTTAATTTTTTTGTTATTTCCATATTTCCTTGCCAGATGATAGTTAGTGGCCTGCTTTCCAGCAAACATCACTAAAATAAGATTGACAGATCTTACCTGAGTGATGCTAACATAGGATAGAAACACTCATTTCACCTCTCTCTTTGTCTTATACACACATTTGTTTTTCTATCACAGTGAGAACTGTTCTTTGACTTGCATTGATTTTTTTGCAATAATGATATTTTCCTGTCCCCTAACTATTTGCACCTTTGTGCAGTTTTACTTTTCATTAAGACATTATGTTTTTTAACCATTTTTCACCATTTATTACCAAAATGTTGGTGATTTCATGTTTTCTGTCAATGTAGAATCATTTTGTCCCTGTTATGTAGGCAAAACCTCACTGGCTACCCCTACACACACAATTAGTGTGTTTCCAAATGCACATTGAGCTGCATATGAGCTATATGGATTTCTAAAAATCCATTACACATGAACCATTTGCTTTGCTTTCAATATTTTGAGAATGTATTCAATGTTGGATGATACAGAATTACTATCTATATGGTGTCTACAAATCCGTTCATTGATACTTCAGTTCCAAAGTGGCAAAATATATGTTAAATTGGCTAGTCTTTCATTTAGGTTGCAATTGAACACATTCAATGTTGTTAAAACAGCCAACTGTTTTCCCATAATATATCACCATAGCCTGAAAACTCACTCAGAAATGGGATTTCCGTTGGCTTGATAGAGAGAGGATTAGGACTTTGTCTTTGTCCTTAAATTTCACCAGAGCAATAATTAGCTTCATCTCAGCAACTTGATTAGAGCAGTGTGGGCTGCCCTGCCATACTTATCTCTCTCATCTCGCAAAGGTTGCCAGGCAACTGCAGCAGAACATCATGACAAATGTTTACTGCAACAAAACTTACCAGATGAGTCATTTATCGCCCTCATCAAATAGTAGGTGAAAGACAGTACTTTCAGACAATTTAGCTTTAAGCCGGTGCTTGCGAAAGTGATCTCTTTGTGAAAAATTGTCAGCATTAGGTATGACAAACTTCATTCGAGAGAAATGGATGCTAGCCACCGACAATAACCATTTGACTTTCAAATTCTATATTGCTCCATGTAATTAGGCTTTTATGGCTTCTGTATAAAACAGAAGGGCTTGGTGTATGAAATTGCATGCCGATTACAAAAGGCAGATACTTTCTGAATGCTTTCAGATTTATAAAACCATACATATGCCAGAATAATAGGAGTTTGTGTGTACATGCATGAGCTTTATTTCCCCCCCATGTCTTCCTCAAAATATCCATACATGGAGCTCTCAACTCTTTTTTTTTTTTATATTTTGTGTGACTTCATCTGCGTATATTTTACGTCTGCATATTTGCCATCAACCCAAACACTAAACCAAACATGGTCGTATGATAAATGTTCACATTACACATATGTGACCCTGGGCCACAAAACCAGTCGTAGGTAGCATGGGTATTAAGGTAGCAATAGTTAACAATACATTGTATGGGTCAAAATTATTGATTTTTCTTTTATGCCAAAATCATTAGGATATTAAATAAAAATCATGTTCTATCAAGATGATTTGTAAATTTCTTACTGTAAACATATCAAAAGTAAATTTTTTATTGGTGATTTCAATGGCTAAGAACTTCATCTGGTTGACTTTAAAGGCGATTTTTTTTCACCCTCAGATTTCAGATTTTCAAATAATTGTCTCTCAGACAAATATTGTCATATCCTAACAAATCATACATCAATTTCAGATGATATATAAATTTCAATTAAAAAAAATTTACCCTTATGACTGGTTTTGTGGTCCAGGGTGACAATTTAGTGTAGCCCACTAGAAACAAGAAAAATAGATCCTGGTTAATCGTTCCTAGGTTAATTGAAAAGTAATTGAAACTGAAATTCAGAACCTCTAACTGACGTAATTTTTCCAGGCTAAGGTGCCGTGTCAAGTTATCAGAAATTGTACTTAAACACACAGTGCTGCCCATCAGTGTCAGTTCTAAAACAATGGACCAATCAGAAGACCACAGAGGTAGGGCAAGCGTTGTGAGCTTTTGTTTGGCATGGCAACTTTTGTACTTGATGGCAACATAATGAAGTAGGCATTCTGCGCTGAGCTTTTTTTAAAAACCATTCCTGAGCGCTGCGCCTAGCATTTTAGATGCAAAGACTGTTCTGTGTGAATGGCCAGTAATGACCTAGAGTTAATACTTGAACATATAGAGTGACAGTACAAGATCACTGAGAGGAAGATCACATGCAACAGTAATCATGAGTCAGATTCACATCTATAACTATGAGGGCAAAAAATAAAATAAATAAATCGCAAGCAGCGATTACCGGGGTTCAAGTGCTTTAAGACAAAAAAAGACATAACATTATTTAACAAGCCTGTAACCACCTAAATCAATAATTAAAAAAGCATTTTGGTAAATATTGGTAATTTACCATAGAAATATGATGTTTTTTTATGACTGTTATAGCACCAGCTGTGGTCCGATCTCCCTTAAACTTTGCATGCTTGTTTAGAATCACCTGTCGCATGTGCTCACCGGGTTTCGTCAAGTTTTGAGTTTTTGTTTAGGCTTTATAGGCTTCTAGAAATATTTGGGATATCGCCTAGGACTAGTTTGTGATATTGCCTTCCTCCCAGTGGCCAATTTCTTTCAAATTTCTCACAGACCTTTAGTTCCATGAGTCAAACAGGCCCACCGAGTTTCGCTCTAATAGACCTCCGTTAAGCTTGTCTAATAGCTGCTCAAAGTTCATCAGCCTATGGTGGCCATGTTTTTTGAGATACGCAATTCTGCCAAATTTTCTTTATAGCCACGTGTGGCCCTTTGAACCAAGACCATCTGTGCCAATTTTCATGTCGATAAATGGTTGTGTAGTTATGGCCGCCTCCATATGGCCAAGCTCGGCAACCTTTTTTTTTATGACGTCAGATTCAGCTCTTACATATGCATTGCGAGTTTGGCGAAGATAACTTAATCCGTTCAAAAATTATAGCCGTTTTAGTAAAGGAAGCCCTGTCTCTTTCAGGAGTTTTGGCGTCCCTTTGCGACTGAGGGTCAAATGTTTACCTTTTTTTGATAGTTATTGATATTCACTCTCCAGAGAATCTTCCTGCACTGGTTTGGTTTTCATTGGGCGAAAAACCTAGGACTAGTTCACAAAAAATGCAAAATACATGAAAATTTCACCAAGAATTCCAACGACTAAGAGCCTGCAATGAACGGTTTAGGAGTTATGAGCGATTTCATAGTTTTGAACGCTGTAGGCTAATTGGTAGACGGTGTGAGTACTACCAATACTCCAAATCTCTATGCCTTACGGCATAAACTTTATGTAATTTTGTTTTTCAGGTAACATTTTTTGAATTTTGACTTTTTTTCTCAGTGTGACAAATTGCAGGTTTGGAGTAGGTCTTCAATCACACAGCTAACCTGCTTTTGCAACATACTGTGAAAAATCTTGTAATGCTCAACAGTTTTCGACAACATTATTCTTGCTCGCCCATAAAACAAAACTGCATGCTTTTGCATCTCTGCAGGAAAGAGAAACAACCAAACGAGGCTGATACGAACTCCTCCAGGCCACTGCTGGACTCAGTGGGGGGATCGAGACCTTGTAAGCACTAAGGTCACAAAAGCAAAACAAGCCCTAATCAACCACCCTTCTTTGTAAGTCGGCAATGCTCGGTGTATGAAGAATGGGCTTTATTCATTTCAACGCCCCCCCTCTCTGGCTCCAGAATTCCTGGCTGACATTCCCTCAATCTTCTAGCTCCAACAGGCCTCAAAAGGAACTATTTTTCCTCCCTCGTCGAGTCTGCCCCAAGGGCATCGCCGTCCCGCATGGCCTGGAGTTCCTGCACCCTTTTTGCCTAAAGATGCTGTGTCTTTAAAAAAAAGGACTCTAACAGCTGTCTATATCTGGAGTGGGGAATGAGGGCGAAAAAAGCAAGAGGGAGGGGGTACTGCTGATGCTGCTGACTTTGTTTTTCCCCTTCCCTTGCCTTTCCAGCCTGGAATGCCCTTGTGACAACTGCGTGTCAGTATCCAAAGCGCTGCAGCGCCGCAGTGTTTTCACAGCCCTGCGAACTCATTCCGACTGTGTTTTTTGTGAACCTGGCTCTTGTTATAAAATCCACATTCCTGCGTTACGGCGGCGCTCCCGTGTTGCCATGGCTTGGAATTAGGACGCAAAGCATGATGTAAACAAACACAGGCTGGCAAGCCATGTGATGTTGACCACCTTTGGACCCAATGGAGACTGGCTGTCTTATGACGAGGGGCCAAAGGTCACACACACACACACACACACACACACACACACACACACACACACACACACACACACACACACGTTGGGCTCCAGTCATTTTTCTGATACAATACTACTGGCTTCAGTCTAGTGGGTATTGATCTGCGTTTCTGCAAATGTTAATCAATGTGTAGAGCTGGAATCAGTACCCAGTGTGAGTGCATAAAATATGCATTTCCCCTCAAAAAAGTTCCTACAGCTCAGCACGGGTGCAAGGATGACTGACAGTTAAAGCGATAGTTCAACCAAAAATGAAATCACCCAAACCTGTATGACTTTATTATGTATTTATATATTGATATAGGCATGTACTATGCCTTTAAAATGTGAAGTATTGAAAATCCTAATTTTACACATCCTAAAGCCTTGTAAATTTACAGTCACTAAATAGATATGAGTGGATTAGCCAAAACATGATATGCTAACATGTAGGGAGATGGTGTACGAGTCTGAGTAACCGAATAAAATGAAGATGTCCCAGTTTAAACTGTACAGCTGTTTAATAAAACATAGGCTGCTGATAGACTGCTGGCACTTTTTTAAAGATTCATTTGGGGACTTAAGATATGCAAAATATGTCCTACTGTTACATCCTGTCTGTTCAGAATAGGGAAGTAGGAGAGGTGTTAACATCTCTATATAGCAACTTAATGCTGAGTCTCTAAGCTGGCAGAGTAATGGAGAGAGATTGCCAGCTGTACTGTTGTGTTGCTTAAGCATTTTATTTGCTCTTCATTGCAGGATTAGATTTAACTGCACAATTTAAGCACTGAAATGGAGGATTTAACAAGTCAGAATGCATTTGGTTATCCATACAGCTTCATTTATCCCGTTTTCACTGACGAAGCTGAGAGACCAACATAGCTGGTCACTGCTGTCCTATGTATCTTAATGTGTGTACACATCTATCTGTCTGTCTGTAAGGTTGGTGTAATCTACATTGCTTGCATTAAAAATGGACTCAAGCTATTTAATCACCATATTACATCATATTAACCATGAAGTCCCTCAAGTTGACTGACACTCAAATTGACCTCATGTTTAGAGTCCCTATGGTGTCTAGAACGATCAAGTTGTAGTATTCTCTCAATGTCAGACTCTGATTTGGAAGTGATCTATCGGTGACAGACATAGAACTGTTTCAGCTTCAGTAAATCTCTGATTAAAGTACAAACAGGTTCATTCATCCATGCTGCAGCAGTTGTATGCTGTTCATTTGTTGCTTCCAGACCAAGAAAAAAAGGAACATGGAAAAAGATCTCAAAGGGAAAAAAACACAAACAAATAACTTCTGTTATGTGCGGTAGGAGTCAATCAAAAATGTTTTTCAGGGCCAATGCCGATTACTGCAGATCAAGTAGACCGATAACCGATATTTTAAACCGATATACACTATCAGTCAAAAGTTTTTGAACAGTAAGATTTTTAATGTTTTTTTTTTCTCCTCTGCTCACCTAGCCTGAATTTATTTGATCCAAAATACAGCAAAAACAGTAAAATGTTGAAATATTTTTTCTATTTAAATATATTTTAAAATGTAATTTATTCCTGTGATCAAAGCTACATTTTCAGCATCATTACTCTTCAGTGTCACATGATCTTTCAAAAATCATTCTAATAAGCTGATTTGCTGAAAACAGTTGAGTAATTTTTTTTCAGGATTCTTTGAATAGAAAGATCCAAAGATAAGCATTTATCTGAAATAAAAAGCTTTTGTAATATTATGCACTATACCATTCAAAAGCTTGGAGTCAGTATAATGTTTTTTTGTCTGGTTTAAAAATGTAAATTAATGTCAAAATTAGAAATAATAAGGGCTCTGACAAAAATGTTTTTTTAAATGCTTTTAAATTATTTTATCGGCAGATTGATTTTAAAAATGACCGATACCAATAACCATAAAAATGCTTAATATCGGTGCCGATAATCTGTCGACCCCTAATGTGTGGAACATAAAATCAAAATCAAGAGTTGGAGAAAACAGCTATTGTTATGTTACAAAGATGGTCCACTCATTAATGAAAATTCAGTAATACTATGATATACAGTTTTTTTCTTCGTAAAATCCAATACTATAGACAAAAGTAAACTAAAATGGAAGAAAAAGAAAAATCTCTGGAATTTGGAATGATATGGGGTGAATAAATGATGACAGATGTTTCACTTTCCATAGTTTTTAATGGTAAACACACTAGACAGATGTGTTTGACCATTGCTCTTGCATCTTATGCAAGATCTTGTGCATGACGTGGCGTTCTAAAGATGCAGTGCTAAAGTTAAAATAAGTCTCATTTTAAAAAATGAAAAAATTCCACTGCCAGTGTCTCACATTTTTTTAAAGGGAAACGCAAAAAAAATTCTTTCTGGATGGCACTTTAGGGCTTTCATATGCCAATGATTGGAAGCCACAGTTCTCCAATCAATTCTTTTGAAAATTTCATTAAAAGGAACTGGTGCATTAAATGATTCAATGGTTCTTCTACATCATGATGTAATTGAGTCATCATGGCTCTGCTGTTTATATTTAAAGGGATAGTTTACTTAAAAATGATAAATCTGTCATGAATTACTCACCCTCATGTTGTTCCAAAACCCTAAGATCTTTATGCATCTTCGGAACACAAATGAAGATTTTTTGATGAAACCGAGAGCTTTCTGATCCTGCATAGACAGCAATTTCATCAAATAATATCTTAATTTGTGTTCCAAAGATGAACGAAGATCTTACTGGTTTGGAATGATATTAGGCTGAGTAATTAATGAACTATCCCTTTTTTTTTTTTTTTTTGCAATTTCATGTGTCTGCTTGTCAGAACTTTGATTCAACTCATTTAGAACTTCAGTGTTAATAGATGTCATTAGGGATACTTTGGCATCAATTCTGCTTTTAATATGGGTCCTGAAATCAAGAGTCTCCCAAACCATTGGAAAGGTCAAGAAGGAAACAAATCTGATGTAGATGGTGTAGAATAGGATATACAAAAAGGTTTCTCTCCATCTTTAGTGAACCAACCTTCCCTGCCTCTACAGTGCATTTTAAACTGCCCAATCTGTAAAGGAATTTAAAATGTACCTAACAAGCTTGCAACCTATGTATTCACAAATAATTGTATGTTTTTAGTTACGATCTACAAGCCGCTTTTATAAAACATGTGCTTATACAAGATCTCTTAATCTTTCTCTCTCACTCTTGCACATATTCTCTCTCTCTCTGTATCTCAGTAGGAAAGTAATATATTCCAAATAATCTAGGCTAAGTAAGAATAAGCTTTATTAGCTTTCATTAAGCCTCCTTGCCCACTGAAGAGCCCTATAAATAGTTATTTCCTTTTCCTCATAACATTGACTTATTATGACTCGTTTCGAAGCAAGGACGCACTGCAGGCTCTCGGTGACACGAGACTTCTCATAATGGCTCGCAAATTGGACAAAAAGAAATTAGAATGTGCATGAATATCAAGGGCACATTTGGTGAAGAAAGGGGTCAATTAGTTTTAATGCGGGATGGTTAAAAGCGGTGGTTCACAATGGAGGGTTGCAATCAAAAAAGTGCATAGTTAGGATAGCAAAAAAATACTCGGCAGCTTGTAAAAAGGAGAACAAAAAGTTTAGCATATCTTTTTTATGTTAAACTATCTACATTTAGTTCAACTCAACAGCATGTTGAACCTAGGCTTGTGTGACCCTGGACCACAAAACCTTAAGTCTTAAGTAGCACGGGTATATTTGTAACAATAGCCAAAAATACATTGTATGGGTCAAAATGATAGATTTCAGATGATGTATAAATCTCAGTTTCAAAAAATTGACCCTTATGACTGGTTTTGTGGTTCAGGGTCACATTATATTATGTGATTTCACCATCTTGTACAAATTATTACAAGCTGCAATGAAAGTGTGTTGGGTATTTCTGTGCAGATTCATCTGTCACTTGGTAGAATCTAACCAAATGATGTTAATGCCAGCAAGGACAGGTTGTGCATACATACAGGATCCCATGATTCCTGATGATTTGTGCCAACCTCAAAGTGTTTTGTTTGCTGGTGAGTACGTGACACCAACAAATTCAAGAGATCAAAGTTTGACAATAATCCCATTCAATTGAAGTTCATAAGTTTTGCATGTTGCATTTATTTGTAATATGTGACCCTGGACCACAAAACCAGTCACAAGGGTCAAATTTTTTTAATTGAGATGTATACATAATCTGAAAGCTGGATAAGTAACCTTTGCATTGATGCATGGTTTGTTAGGACAATATTTGGTTGAGATACAATTATGTGAAAATCTGGAATCTGAGGGTGCAAAAAAATCTAAATGTTTAAAATTAAAATTGTCCAAATGAAGTTCTTAGCAATGCATGTTACTAATCAAAAATTAAGTTTTGATATATTTATGGTAGAAAATGTAGAAAATATTATCAAGGTACATAATCTGTACTTAATATCCTAATGTTTTTTTGGCATAAAAGAAAAATCTATAATTTTGACCCATACAATGTATTTTTGGCTATTGCTACAAATATACTCATGCGACTTACGACTGGTTTTGTGGTTCAGGGTCACATATCAATAATTGCAATATGAATTTACTATTTTGGTTGCTGTGTTGGGTAGCCACAGAAAAGCATTTATGAATGGTAAACGGGATGCAGAGGAAAGCAGTATGACTGACAATATATTATACTGCAGAAGAGCTTGCCAACCTTTTTCTGACCTCTCTGTGCCTGGCAGATGGTATTCATTCTTAAAAATGGATTTGCACTGCAACCTCCCTCTCCTCCCTAAGGGTATATGACTGGACAAAAAAATCTTTATTAGGAATTCAGCTTAAAAGTTGCGCCATGGAGCTCATCACAGTGTGAAAGTATGTTGTTTGTGTGATTTGTTTTCTGAATGATACACAGACAGTCTGTTCTACTGCACTATGTTCAGAGAATAGATGGTTATGTAAAGGGGTCACATTCACAACATCAATTCTGCCTGTAATGCTGTAAACACTATGTGAGACAACAGTATCTGGACCAGACTACAAAATCTGAATCTGTTTTCCTTTACTGTAAACAAAACTTGGTTCTCGCAGGACTAGCATATTTCCACCGGAGCTTACGCTATTTGCCTACGTCCTACGTCATCCGCTGGAACTCCACTCTTTTTGCACGTACGTCAGTTAGCGGAAGCTAGAGATTGTGGTTTATAAAGTTTTAAGTATGGACAGCCATTCACTGCCATTATAAAGCTTGGAAGAGCCATAGCATTTTTTAATATAACTCTGATTGGATTTGTCTGAACGAATAAAGTCATACACATAGGATGGTTTTAATTTACTTATCCCTTTAATATTATGCTAATTCTCTTCTGAGTTTTAGGACTACAAAAAGAACTGCTTCGTTGCAGTGAATACCATATAACTTTATTTACTGACGTACACTGTAAAAAGTTTGCTGTAAATTTTACAGTAACTTACTGGCAGCTGGATGCCAGTAAGTTACTGTAAAAATGTTTACAGTATTATTACTGTAAGTGCATTTACAGTACTAAAAGACCTTTACTGTAATTTCATTTACAGTATTTTTACTGTAATTTCATTTACAGTGTTTTTACTGTATCTTCAATTACAGTATTTTTACTGTATTTTCAATTACAGTATCAGTACTATAGAGTTTATTTTCATTTATTTTAAACATTTTTTACCTGTAAAAACAATCCAATTAACCTACAGCACTGTAATTCAAGATTTTTACCACCCCAACCCCATAAAAATCACAATAACTCATAAGCATTAGTTCTGATAATATTCTTTTTAATTGTTGAACATTTTCTTTTTAAAAGTACAGAGACTTTGTATCATGGCAAACATACACATACTGAAAAGCAAAAATAAGTAAGTACACTACCAGTCATAAGTTTTTGAACACTAAGATTTTTTTAAAGAATTCTCTTCTGCTTACCAAGCCTGCATTAATTTGATCCAAATTTAATTTATTCCTTTGATCAAAGCTGAATTTTCAGCATCATTACTCGTCTTCAGTATCACATGATCCTTCAGAAATCATTCTAGTATGCTGATAAACATTTTATTTAATTTTTAGATTTTTCAGGATTCTTTGATGAATAGAAAGATATTATTTAGCAAGGATGATTTAAATTGATCAAAAGTGATAATAAAGACATTCATAATGTTACAAACTATTTCTATTTCAGATAAATGCTGTTTATCTGAACTTTCTATTCATCAAAGAAACTTGAAAAAAAATGTACTCCACTGTTTTTAGCATTATAATAATTTCAGCAACATCATAATAATAGTTTTTGAGCAGAAAATCAAATTATTAGAATGATTTCTGAAGGATCATGTGACTGCAGTAATGATGCTAAAAATTAAGCTTTGATCACAGCAATAAATTACATTTTAAAATATATTCAAAAAGAAAACAGTTATTTTAAATAATAAAAATGGTTCAAAAGTGTATTGTTTTTGCTGTACTTTGGATCAAATGAATGCAGGCTTAGTGAGCAGAAGAGACCTTCTTTAAAAACATTTAAAATCTTACTGTTCAAAAGCTTTGTCTGATAGTGTAAATAAAATAAAATCATACAGTAAAAATGTGTTTGTGTTGTGCTAAATTTTAGTAGTTTTGAGTCAAAGTTGACAAGCTCTCTGATGAGAAACGGCAGAATGGGATTCAGGCTGATGCTTGCTGTTTGCACCCTCTTTCCAGAAGTCCATCTGATCTGTGACTGTCAATGCATTTGCTGCCACAAAGGTTGACTGTCTGAACGAACCTGCAAGCACAAGAAAAACAGTGTTTAAAGAATTTGCCTCAACTGTCAAACTTGGTGCTGTATGCATTTAAAAAAAAATTATATACTACATACGAACGCAGTAGTAAGAAAAAAAACTGAAGAAACTTTTTCTTGAAATTTTTTATAAAGAATTTTATGAATGGGTCAGTAAGTCACTGATTCTAGGTGTTTAAAAAAGGTAAATTCATTCAGTAATGAAACACTGCTGTGTGCAGAGATGCACAACATGGCTTTGTTAAGAACCGTTTTTACTAAATGGAGCAAAAAGACAATATTTTCTTCTTGATTTAAATCACTTAATATTACATTCTTGTTTATTGAATTTTGTTGCCCTGACACTTAGTAAAGTCTGCCACAGACCATGCTAAATGCTAACCAATCTGTTCATATAAACATTCTAAACAGGTGTGTGTTTCCTAGAAAGTCTGTGCATATAATAGGGCTACTATGATTAAAAATCTATATTTGTTGTTTTACAGTAACAATAATCTAAATTGACAGACAGTAAGATTGCTATTATGAATTTAAAGGTTACAGTAAGTTAAAGATACCTGAAGCAGCTGCATTTTGCTGTTTAAATGCTGGTTTAATAGAAATAATTTTAATGCGCATGCAAACTCAATCTTGATGGTAATAAAAAACATTCCCAGGAAATAAATACCTTACAAATGTGTACTTTAAATACAATATAACTTGCTTAGGATAAAAGCATCTGAAAAATGCATGAATGTAAATGCAATGTAAAACAAAATATGTTTTAGGTTACCTTATTCTGCATGTCTGTAAAATGGACAGCTGTATGATGATTCTGCATCTGATGGTCAGCATCCAGTTAGTGCTTGGAGAAATCTCCTGTAACAGACAGTGTCACAACACCCTTTTAGTGTTACTATAGTTTATGATCAGAAAAAACAACTACTGTACAGTAATAAAATTTACATTTTTAATAAAATAAGCATTTATCATATTTATTAGCAAAACTTGCTATATTAATATATTGCTAGCTCGTTACTCTCTTTAAAAAGTTAACCTGTTCTGCAAGTCAGTGGAGAACAGCAGCCTGTGGCTAATTTAGCTAATTTAGTAACGTTAACATTAACTTAGTTAAATTGATGAAAGGGGAAGCTCACCTGTTGTTTGCACCGCGACGACGGCAATCACCAGAAAAGACTCTAATACACCTCCGATGCAGAGGACATGACCACGAGACCACAAACTTGAAAATAAAACACAAAAGATGCAGTTAACCGCGGTGTTCAGTTTTACCTCAGTGTTTCATGTTAGCGCGCTGTTTATGTCACGTCTGTCACTGAAGGGACCGTCTATAAAGTTACATACGACATTCATACACACATTTCTTACTTAAACATCATTTGAAGAGAATTACCTTGCTAGCTATAAAGAGGCAGCGTTTAAAAGATAATATGCTGCTCTGTGACTAACGTTAAGTTTGTCAACTTCGGCTTACTGACATTATTAGCTTACCAGTTCATGTTATCGTCGATACTATGGCAGTCATTCACAGAAGAAGATCCAAAATACACCTCCGCGCTCCGACGTTACAGACGACATCCAGACCAGAAACTTGAAAATAACAAACAAAAGAAGGGCTTGAAAATACAGTTTAAAATCTGCACAGAAACAGTTGTGTTGCTTAACGCACTTTACCTCAGTATTTCACCTCAGTTTGCTGTTAAGCTTGAGTAAGGGCTCGTCAGACGAACTAACTTGCATTAAAGGGCAGCCGAATATACAAACGTGTTTCTCAGTTTAAATAAAGTTTATTTCGACTAATATAGGTCACCTTAATTTACTCACCAGTCCATGTTTTCACCGTTATGGCGGCGCCCCGGCCGTCAGTCAGAAAAAAAAGGCTACCGACATGAAAAACACGATGAATATTGTTAGTTTGCTGTTAACAAGTGAAAACAAATTAAAATTGTTCAGTTTTTAATAAAACAGAAATAATATACTAACCTTTTTGTCGAGTTATTGATGCAACATTTCTCTTTTGTCCTTTTTACCGCCACTTCCTCTCAACAGGAGAAAAAAAAATCTCCCTTGCCATTGGTCAATTTTTCGCGGGCAAGTTCACTACTGTAAACGGATTTACAGTAGTGGAGAATTACAGTAGTGATCATATATTTTCCCATAATCCTTTGCAGTTTACAGTAAAATACTGTATATACATTTTACAGTATCTTACTGTAGATATTACAGTAAAATACTGTTCAAATTACAAAAATCGGTTACAGTGTACTGTTAATTGTTGAGAGACTTGAAAAGGAAAGTGTGATTAAGCTCTGAATTATAATAGTAACTCAAGGTTTCTCAAGATCTCTTTTTTATGTCACACCTGCTGTGCATGCTTTAACTGTAGATTTGATAGCGTAAGCCTGAACGTTTTAATTAATCATGTTTGTATAAGCGGCAAAGCAACTCATGACTCAATGCATCTTTCCTCATAAACCAATTAACTAAAAGCTCAACTAATTAAGTTTCACAATATTGAAATGAGATGTGAATACATGATGCGCAGTAAGTGGCTTTGTTAATTGGACATTGTTCTGGTATTCTTTGTTTGGCTAATTTCTTGGCTCTTTGGCTGCTAAACGAATTTATTTGCCTCACAGGACTGTGCAGTTCTTTTTGATTTGATTGTTAGATTGGAAGACTTGTTTCATGCCATGGACAAATAATTAAGAACATCTTTTCTGCCTGCAAATAGTGTGTCTGTTGTTTCTTTCATGAAATAATATAAAACCACAGTTTTGGAAGAGAACTGCCCCATTTGTAGCAATAACGTATTTACTTAATAGTATGACATATTCTAAGATTGAAGATGATACATTTATTTTTTGAGTACTTTCAGTTTAATGTGCTGAGACTGAGAAATTGAAGATAAACACTCTGGCTCTGTGGAGCCATCAAATCATTATTTGTTTGTTTGAGCATCTAGATAAGTCTATCATAGCAATAATGGCTATGACAGTGTATATGGGGTGGGAATATCTGTTTGTTTGACCAATAATTATATGTGCAGTTTGTGCATTATATGATGCAAGTTCAGCAAAAAAATCACACTTCACTATTAAATATGACAAAAATATATAAGCTGGACTTTTACCCTTTGAATTTGTGGTAAGGTGTAAAGCAAACTCATTCCTGGAGAGCCAATGTCCTGCTCCAGTTTAGCTCCAACTTGCCTCAACACACCTGCCTGGAAGTTTCTAGCATGCCTAGTAAGAGCTTGATTAGCTGGTTCAGGTGTGTCTAAGGGTGTACTCACACTAGGCACGGTTGCCATGAACCAAGCCCGAGTACGATTGTCCCCCCTCCCCACTCCCCCTCTGGCCTGCACTCACATAGGGTTTCAGCATTCGTGCCGGAGCACGCTTACGTCATTATGGTGTGACGGTTTCAGGATAAACGGGAAGAGCGGCCAGGGACGGCTAAACGAGCCGCGCCCGGGCACGGTTCGGAGCGCTCACACTAGTCAAACGAACCGCGCTTTGGTGGTCAAACGCACTCAGGCACGGTTCAAACTGCCTAGTGTGAGTACACCCTAATTGGGGTTGGAGCTAAACTCTGCAGGACCCTGGCTCTCCAGGACCGAGTTTGGGCACCCCTGGTGTAAAGATTACTTTTCATGATTTGGAGAAAGTGTAGATGCACAACAAAATACAATATTAGTGATTTGTTTTTGTTTTTATTTATCAGTATTAACAATTTTCCATGTTTAAGGCAACAAACAGGGTAAAAATTTAAATACCTAGATCTGCCATGAAACTCACCTGTATAGATCTGCTATGGGTTATTTCATGATATTTGTGCAGCAGCAGTATGTCTTAAATACTCACAGCACTGTTTCGCCATATGCTTTGGCAGTAGCAAGATCTGTACTTATTTGCAACAGCAGTAATCTACAACTACAGCAATAACCAAAGCAGCAGCAGTGTAGCAGACCTGTTCCGCCAAGACCAAATACATTAACATTGTCATCCATTACAATGCTGAACTTTTCCCAGAACTAATAGATATCATATCATTATCATTTCATTACGGTTGAGCGATATATCGGTAGACACAATTAACTGGTAAAAATCTGTCAACTGGTAGAGATTTTTCAACCATCGTCTCTATCGCAGTTTCACTATATGTGTTAAATATCTGAGAGGCGCGCGCACTTGAATACAGTGCTCATAGAGTGTGGGAGTATTGAACAGAGTTGTTATTGCTGCTTTATAGGCCTTAAACATTTAAATACACACACTTGTATTTGCCACAATGCCCGTTTGTTGAAGTATCCTCGTAAACACAGTAATTTAGTGAATTAATAGTAATTTATGTGAAAACAAACAGCTGAGAATGAAAACATGTAACTGTCACAAATCCGGTTCATAAACTTCCGTCCAATTGCAACCAGAGGTCACTCTTCAATTTTATTGACACACTCACTACACAGGCTTTCACATGTCACATCTGACTACATTTCCCATCATCCATTGCACTGATTACACACACCGCTGCAACCAATCAAACACACTTTATAAGCCATGGACCTCTTCCTGATCACTGAGTATTGCGCATATCACTGTTAGTGATAGCATCTTTACAAAGTCTTATTAAGTCTTTTTTATAGTCTGGTTTTCCTGTCTTGATCCTAGCCTGACTTCCTCGTTTAGCCTGTTTCTCTGCCTGCCCTGGTATTATAGCCTGTCTGTTGGATTACGCGTTTACCTTGCCCCCCCCCGGATCTCGTTCGCCCTTTCTGTTTCCTAGACTACTCTTGTGTTTTGCCCGTGCCATACTTGTTTGCTGGTGATCGACCCTGCCTGTGTTTTGACTAAGTTTTCTAATAAAAGCTTGTACATGGATCTGCATGCCTCATGCCTCTGTCAGTCCGTAACAGTAACTGCATTGGTTCCGGGCAGCTCTTAAAGTGACAGCAGTCTAATATTCGTGTTTTCTGTCATTCATGTTAATCAAACAACAAAAGAGAGAAAATCTCTCACTGCTCTTGACTAAGTCACTTTTAAAACTTTAATAAGAAAGAAATATTTTTTTTTAATATTACATTTTACACAGTGTATAATATGCAGTGTTTTTATACATTTGATTATTTTATACAAAGTATGTAGCATTTTTTATGTTCTACTGTAGTTTTTGTTTGTCTTATTGCTTGTAGTTTCTTATTCTTATTTGATGTTTCCTTCTGTTCAGTGAGTTTGATTCTTTTTTTTTTTTAGGTTATTAGTTTTTTTGGCTTATTAGTTTTTTTGTGATACTGACACTGGTGACAAGAATTCTGAAATTTCTATATTGTGATATAATATTGTTACCATGAAATAAAATACTCATATCGTGATATAAGATTTTGGTCATATTGCCCACCCCTAATCACCATACTAACCTTACCATGCCAAGTTGATTGATTACATGAAGAACTGAAAATTTTTTGTATTGCAAATTTTCTAAAATGTTGTTTAAAAATGCAAATGAGGAATTATCTAATTCATGGGTCTTCAACCGGGGGTACTGCAGGGGGTCCGCTAATTAATGTTGGATTAATGTTTCACGCGATTGTTAAAACGAAACCAAAAGTAAAACACGCACACGCATTCAAAAGCAATTTTAATACCCCACGACTACCCAATGTGCGCAAATTAGGCTACATAAAATATCTATTCTGTTATTATTATGTGGGCTATAATAAGTTGTGTAGTGTCTATAGCTCTGTGTCATGCTTGAAAAATTCGGTCTCTATTTGCACTTTGAATTTTGAAAGAGTAGCCTACTTTGATCATGTCTGCATTTTTTATCTACACGACTAAGAAAGAACTGTGTCATTTATTTTTTGTTATTAATTCTGTAGAAAGTACTTGCAGCCAGACAAAGCAAACGTCAGTTTGAGCAACATTTTTCAATGCAACACCGTTCCCAGCAAACTCCCTGAGACACAAAGAAATAACGGACGCAACCGTGTTTCCCGTGACCACTGTTGCAAAAGATGGGTTTTAAAAACTCATGCAAACATATTACATTATTTCATTATTTTCATTACACTGCAAAAATGTTTTTCTTACTTAGATTTTTGTCTTGTTTCCAGCCAAAATATGTAAAATTCTTAAATCTAGAAGGATTTTCTAGACGAGTAAAAATTATTTTATTTAGCCAAAGTTAAGTTATTTTTGATTAGAACAAGTTTAATAATCTGCCAATGGGGTAAGAAAAAAAGTCTTATTTCAAACAGAAAACGAGATTATTTTTCTTACCCATTGGCAGATTGTTTTGCTTGTTTCAAGCAAAACACACTTAATTTTGACTTGTTTAAAAAAAAAGAAATAAATAAGAAAAGCATTTTTTGCAGTGTACATTTATTTAAATTTAAAGCAAAGTGCATTATGTCTTATTTTACTGCCATTTTACTGCAGTAAACCTAATGTTCAAGGGTAAATCTTTAAGATTAAAAAGTTCTGCAGAATCGTGAGAGAATCGTGATCTTTATTCTAAGCAAAAAAATCAAGATTCTCATTTTATTCAGAATCGTGCAGCTCTACCTCACAGTAATATTAAATGTAAAGTTCTATTAAAATTAAGGCTGAAGTTCATGTAATTGTATGATAGTCCACCTGACTGTATAGGGAAAATGCATGAAACTATAAATAATTAAGACAGCTGTGAACAACTTAATAAATTGTAGACAATGAGGCATGTACAACAACAACAAAGTTCTGTCTTAAAATAATATAACTAGCGTAATATGATTAATATCAGAGGCTATGTTTCACACATTTTATATCAGGGGGTCCCTGCCCCATGTCTCTATCACCAAAGGGGTCCTTGACCTGAAAAACATTGAAGACCCCTGATCTAATTAATTATGCACTAAACTGTATAATTTTCCAGAACAGAAATCTAACTATTGAAAAAAGCCAGGTTCAAAATTCTTGCTTCATTTTGTTGACTTTTTTTGTAGCAGAGAATTTTTTGCATATCTCTTTTTATCACTCCATAATCAGAAAATGTTGTTGTCAGTCAGGAAAAAGCACTCCATTGCATAAATATTGCATAAAAGCCACTTAAACAATATATGAACAAAAGACCCTCTGAAAAGACCTTCATAATATAGATAGGATTAAAACTGTAAAGTTTGGTGTATGAGTTACTGAAGTAGATATTTAGTGCAGGAGAAAACACTCATTTTAAGAAAACGGCTTTTGAAGATATGCATTGCATTTGAAATCTACAGACGCAAATGAAGACTTAAAAGTGTATTTTGGATGTTTTCTTCCCATTACTCTAAAACAACACTTTATAAAAAGTTAAATAGCCAAAAACCTTTTTTATTTTTGCCTGTAGTGTCTTGGCTGAAATGTGAATGCTCATTTCCACATATTTTCCCATGTGTTTTACTACTGCCCTCATCTAAGTTCATTTTGAAACATATTATTAATTTAATAACTGTTTAAAGTAATATGTAGCTGGTCTCTTACTTATTACTATGTTGTGAGGCCTAAATTCACTTGTAGCTCTTTTCTCCCCCTGCGGTTTTTATTTATTTTTATTTTTTATTTTTAATACATTAAAGCGTTTCAGCTGCCTTCCAGCTGCCTTTTACGTCACAGCTTAAAATAGTCGCTAGTGAAGGGTTTGGGACTAAGAGTGTCCTCATGGTGCCATCAGACAATCACCGCTGTCTTCAAGTCATTTTCCTGTGGCTTTAAAGTGATTGGTTACATGGCATTTAGAGCTCACGAAAGCAAAGTTGACATAATTCAAATTGCATACTTCTAGGGAGTCCTGCGCCAGATGAGCAACTGCATCTGAGATAAATGGCAATGCTAACAGTTAGGTATTTTAGACCTCCTTGTGCATGACAACAACCAGAACCAGTACCTTCAATTGCCAAGTATTGCCAACAGCGCATTTTTAACCTTTATTTAAAAATGCACACTTTTTAGGCTTCATACCTTTAGTAGTTGCCTGGAGTAAGAACATGCAAAAGGTGCATAAAATTGGCACAATCAGATACCAAAGTCAGCTCCGCTCTTTTGAAAAAAGGCTCTTCATAAACGTCTTGTGTAAGAGGCTAAAGGGATATTCAATCTCAAGGGTTATCCTTATCCCTAGGAGAATCGTGTTTTGCGAGGAAGATAGCGCCTGTCTTATCCGCTGCACCTTATAACCTCTCCTCCATCTAACATATTCATCTGCTATCGCTGTGTTTCCACAGTCACACATCTACATCTCATTGTTTATGGGCTTATTTTTGTTGTCTGTTTTTCTTTGTCTCGCTCTGTTGTTTTTGGATCCCTCCCGTAAAAAGAATGCTTTGGAAAATAGCCCTCTAACTTTTTTTATGAGGCTAGAGAAAAAGTGTGAGGAAAAACACAAGTGCCTAGAGCATCTTTATGCTTTTGAAAAGGGGGGACGCAAAGGAATGGGGGTAGGGAGGGAAACGGCACATTTGGAGCTTTCACCTACCTGGAAGGAAAAGAATGGGCTTGTGGAAAGTGTAGAAGACAGTTGAAATGGGTTTAGAGGAGCTGTGTGCTACTTGCCGCAACATATGGCTGTAAAAAAGTGCAAACTCATAAAGGATAAACCACATGGCTAGAATAAAGATTGTAAATAAAATCCACAGTAAGCTGTTTTCTATTCCCATACACACAGAAGTATGCAATTCATCTGTATTATCAGTTTCAGAGGGGGTTATTGTCTGAATATACTTGAAAATTACAATGCTAAACACATTTCTGGTTGAAAGTAAACTGTAAGGTTGTAATATTATTTACAACATAGAAAAATAGGTGTACATGTTACAAGAAAATACTATTTCAGTCTTTCTGCTTTAAAATGTTATGGTCAATTCAGTGTGTTACTTTGTAATTGTGAAATTTACTAGCAATTTCTGAGTAAAAATGTGTAGTGGAAAGAGAAAAACGTTTGCATTAACGTTTGCAGTTCTTTAGAAGGAGTGTCAAGTAAAGCTTTGGAAAGACTGAAAAAGTCGGATTAGTCATCCATAAATGCTCCGGATCTCTTATCGTTGCTATATAAGCCTACTCCCCTGCTTTTTGCAGGCGTCCACTTGAAAACTTCTGTGAAATGTGTGTAGTTGAAGTAGCATATGTGCTCTTGTTCTAAACCAAATCTAGTTGGATTGTGAGACTTGGCAGGGAAGCTAGAAGGTGGCTCGTCACAATATATGTTGCAAATTTTCAAACCTGGCATTTAGCTCTGTCAGCAGGAAGACGCTGGATCAGGTTACAACCTTTGAAAAGCAAGGAGGGGAAAAAAAACTGCTCCCCTCCCCCCATTCTGCAGACAGGGCTATTTGTAGCAGGAGCTTCCAAACAATGTCAGCGCAATCACACCATGCAGCAAAAGACACTGACGAATTTCATGCCTGGTTAGACTCCCCTTGTTTGTAACTATCCCCCTCATCCTCCTCCTCTTTGTTGTAGGTGTTGTTGGCATTGCTGATGTCATTCCTTAAGATGGCATCTAAGATGCTTGGTGCTACACAGTCAGTGGTGTAGGTTTCATTTGAATGTTGTTTAATGTTACCAAAGAGTGTCATTCCCTTGTCGTCTTCTGATTCAAACCTAAATGATTTCTATCTTGCTTCCGTAGACTATAAAAGGCAGGATGTTCTTGTTGCTTTTATTTCTATACAGTGAAATTGAATGATAACTAGGGGATGTCAGGCTCTAAAATGTTAAAAGTCTACAAAAGCCATGATTGGCCATATTTGAATATAGATGCATGTCCAATAAAGGATTAGTTCACTTCCTGAATAAAAATGTTATTTACTCATCTCTATGTCATCCAAGATATTCATATCTTTCGTCAGTCAAAAAGAAATTAAGGTTTTCGAGGAAAACATTCCAGGATTTTCCTCCCTATATTGGACCTCAGTGGGGACCAACGGTTAGAAGGTCCAAATTGCAGTTTCAGTGCAGCTTTAAAGGGCTCTACATGATCCCAGTCGAGGAATAAGGGTCTTATATAGTGAAACGATCAGTTGTTTTCTAAAAATAATAAAAGTGTATACACTTTTTAACCACAAGTGCTCATCTTGCACTAGCCTTGCGCTGCACGTCTGTGACTTCACGCATTACGTAGTCATGTTGGAAAAGTCATGCATGTAGTTCTTTGTCTGTGCGCTCTGGTTTAAAAAGATAAGGTATGGCGAAAAATTCCATTTAGTTTTCTCCTCCATCTTTAGAATCATTCAACATCGTTGTTGTATCTTTTTTTTTTTTTATAAAGGGTGTTTGACTTTCTTTGCACGTTCTTTGCAAGTGTCTTTGTGGATGCACCTTCAGAGATAAATGCATCTTTCATACTAAAAAAAGAGAGTATTTATTTGATTAAAAGTAGACATTTTAAGCTTTTTGCAGATATATTTCTCATGTCTGTGAGGCAAGTAGCCTATACACTGAGTTTCGGTACATTTTTGTGATGCACATGTGAAAGCACATCATGTCTGTTTTCTTTATTTGACAAAAGAACAACATTTTGTTGGTATTGTGAGTGTACACAAATAAAAGTAGATCTTTTACAGTTTTGAATGATTCCTTTTATCTGTATGAGCAAAAATGATGGCATTTCACTGTCTAATGATAAATCATATTTGAGGTGAAAGATTGATAAGTGAAAGGTTGAATTTGCTGCCCGATATACTGTAATTTTCTGTTTTTCAAGGCCGATGCTGATACCGATTTTTACAGATCAAGTAGACAGATCATTTATATTTTGAATCGATATACCATTAAAGTCAAATGTTTACATATACCTTGGAGAATCTGCAAAATGTTAATTATTTTATTTAGTGCTGACCTGAATAAGATATTTGACATAAAAGATGTTTACATATAGTCCACAAGAGAAGAGTCTTTTTTGTTTAGTGATAGTTGTTCATATGTCTCTTTTTTGCCCTTTACAATTAAACTACCTGCTGTTCAGAAAAATCCTTCAGGTCTCAATTCTTTGGTTTTTCTGCATTTTTGTGTATTTGAACCCTTTTCCAACAATGACTGTATGATTTTGATACCCATCTTTTCACACTGAGGACAACTGAGGGACTCATATGCAACTATTACAGAAGTTTCAAACGCTCACTGCTGCTTTAGACGAAAAAACGATGCATTAAGAACCGGGGAACCTTTTGAATTTGAAGATCAGAGAAACGTAAGTATCTTCTGTAGCATCTGAGGGGCAGTACTAAATAAAAAAATATATATATTTAGGCAAAATAAGAAAAATGTACACATCTTCATTCTGTTCAAAGGTTTACACCCCTAGCTTTTTAATGCATTGTTTTTCCTTCTGAAACATCAGTGAGCGTTTAAACCTTCTGTAATAGTTGCATATGATACCTTCAGTTGTCCTCAGTGTAAAAAAATGGATCTCAAAATCATATGATCATTGTTAGAAAGGGTTCAAATACACAAAAATGCTGAAAAACCAAAGAATTTGTGGGACCTGAAGGATTTTTCCAAAGAACAGCAGGCAGTTTAACTGTTCAGGACAAACAAGGGACTCATGAACAACTATCACTAAACAAAAGGTAACAACGCAGTATTAAGAATCAAGTGTATGCAAACTTTTGTATGGGGTATTTTTTTTTTAATTGATCTGTTATTTTCTCCTGTGGACTATATGTAAACGTCTTTTATGTGAAATGTCTTATTCAGGTCAGTACTCGATTTGTGTATCGATTCCTTTTCAAACTTTATGAATGATTATTTTAAGTTCAAGTAGTGTGTGTGTGTAAGAAACTGGAAGCAAGCAGAGTATGGCTGTTTCTAAAGCACACAGTGCCATCGTGCCATCTGCTGTTAAAAACTAAGCTCAGAATCGACAGAAAATTGCAGAATCGATCCACAAAATCGATTTATCACAGCACCCCTAGTAGCCTAGGACTAGCTGTTAGCGAAGTGAATAAATGACTAATAAGCCTTTTCTTGTTGACTAATGTTTAGTTGACTATTGTGGGGGCAGCCCTAGTTTTTAATATTTTTTTAAAAGTTCAGCATCACTTGTATGTCTCATGAGCCTTCAGAAACACTGTAGCAGGCAATGAATGAATGTGCATTTCAAGCTTAAACACTTTTTGACATTGATTAGGAACAGAAACTCATTATTTGGGCATGATTTTCAGTGTTATTGATGCCTTGGTCAATCCCCAAGCAGCAGTCCGATTCCAAACTGAATTTGTTTTCCATGGTGACAAGACAGTATAAAACAAGACAGTCTAGTCCTTCTTAAACTACAAGCAATGACTGAGGAGTTTGAGAGAAACCCAGGAGCAACGTGACGGTCAGCCATCTGTCTTTGAAATTTTAGAGGCATCCGTCACCTCAGTCCAGAGTAGATCAAGAAGCTGCAGTCTGCAGTCTGAGCAATGGCGATGGCAGCGAAGGCTGCAGCCCTGGGCAATTAGAGTCTGGGTGAAATATTTGCTCACTGTCAGGGAGGAGAGAGAGAAAGAGAGAGAGAGACTCCCCGGGAGGGGGGAGAAGGAGGGGAGGTGATGCACCCGGGGGATTCGCACTCAGGAGCACAGGAGCTGCTCGTGAGCTTCATTCGATATGGAAGGTTGTGCAAGGCTCTTTATCTCAGCTCTTTTTTCTGTAAGCACAGAGGATGGCAGGGGGCACTGCTTTAGAGAGTTTGCTCTTTACACTGCCGAGGAATTAACCTTCAAAACACCACTGTTATATCCTGGAGAGGTTAACGTTCTGCCTTCAAAGCGGCACTGTAAAGTAGACAAAAATATTTGCACCACAGAGATGGGGTTTTGAAATAACCTTTAAGAAGTTCTGCCTTGATTTCTGAAGCCTCTAATCTTGCACTTTGGTTTCGTTGAAGGTATTTCATCTCAAGATGTAATTTGTACAGTTGGCCTGTTGCTCCTTTTGTTGTTGCTGTGCTTTTTACGTTATAATTTGTGTCTTCTACTGCCCTTTGGACTTTTCCTGCTGGAGTTATGACATTATATTTTTCATCTCATGTTGGGCTTGTGTGGAGGAGTGTTAGGAACAGCAATAGAGTCTGAAGTTTCTGTCATGAAGTTGACAGCTTGGTTAAACAGGCTTCTGCTGACACACCAACCACTATGACAAGCACAGCATCTGCACTTCTATTGATATTTAGTGTTTTATTGCCTGTGGAGGAAAATAGTTGTTACATCGTTTGGGGATAATTTGTATACACTGGACGCTTGGATTCTCCCAGCTGTGGCTCAGTGATGGAGTGTGTGTGTTTAAAAGTGAGTTATGTCCAAATTAAAGAATAAAAATGGTGAATATATTTCAAAACCTGTACAGTGGACACAATTTTTGTGTATTAACCCTTTATTGTCATTTCTATTTTTTATTTTGCTCACCGTTTTATATTAGTTACTAGAAGTTAGTGGTGCACTATTTATTTTGCTGTCATGTAATTTTTTTCTCTTTTAAAGGGATCATCGGATGCAAAACTAACTTTTACATGTTGTTTGCACATTAATGTGTGTTGGTAGTTAAATATCCACCCAGTAGTATTTTTTTAATCTTTAAAGTAATATCCCCTTTTTAAAATCAGGTCATTCTCAGCTTCTTCTCTGTGTGACGTCACACCATCAGAGGCCACTCCCAGATAGTAGATTGACATGAGCGCCTTACCTTAGACCCGCCCTCACCGAGCTGAAACAGTCCGACTCTGACCGCCATTGTGTGACTCAGGTGCAGACAAGAATGTCTCCGATTGAGGTGTTCTGTTGCTGGATGTAATAATGAACACAGTAGTCATCATTTACTGAAGATGTAGAGGAAAACGTTACTTTTTCATTTTTAAAAGGAAAGCGCCGATCGACACATGCTCTATGTTCGTGCGAATCGTCTCTGATACAGCTTCACCCACAGCAGAAGTGAGTATAAAGGTTTTTTATGCATCTTTGTGAATCGCCTTTCTCAACAATGTGCTTGTTGCCAAGTTTCGCTGCTAAATGTGGCTAAACGCAGCTAAATGCGGCTAAAGTAAACATTACGTCTCATAATCCCAGAGAGTGGTGGGGCGAGCAGAGCTCCGTGGCATTTAAAGGGGCCATGTCTTAAAATGAGTTGAGTTTTTGCAGAGCTGATTTTGACAAGGTGAAAGGCAGTTTTTTTTTTTACACGTACATTATGAACTTTTCATTAAGACCCTAAAGAATCTTATGAACTTGTGGAAAATGGGTATCCGATGACCCCTTTGGGGTATTTAATTGTTTGTGCTCATTTAACCTATTTTTACATTTAGATGACCTTAAGATTCACCTATAATTTAAGTGATTAAAATAACTAAACCTATAACTAAAATGATTAAAATTTAAATGGGAAAACACGGATGGAATCATGGAATCCAAAATGGAATTTACTGTATAACGCGGAATGTCATGGAATTCTGGATGAATACATTTAAAAATAGGTCAGTACACTTCAAATCAAATCAAGTCAAATCAAAACGTGGTATGGACTAGTGTCTGTAAATATTAAGCCAAAAAAATACTATTTAATAATGAATCCTGCATGTTCTGACTGTCTCCATGTGAATGAATGGCACAGACGTGTGTTTTTGTTTACTACATGCATACTGAAGTGCAGGCTCTGCCGCTTCAATATATGAAAACAAAAACACGTAAACATAATTTCTAGAACTCACTTAATAAGCATTGTACTATTTCATTTGAGAAAACTATTGTCATATCCAACCTGGTCTCATGACGAAACGGTACCTCTGGAAATTTTTCGCAAGAAGCAAAATGCTAACCTCCATGCACATTATGTGACACAAAGTCACATGATGCAAAATGTCCACTGGGTGGCGCTAAAAGGGTTTTCGTTTTTTTCCCCGGAACAGATGAACATACATGACATGTTTTATGTGACGTCGATTTTGTATGTGTCATCGCATTTTTGACTTTAAATGTCTGTTGAGCGCAATAATTCTAATGCTTCATGACATACAATCTGCACTACATCTTAAATCTACCTGATAATATGAATAAAAGCGAATGTGAATGCAAACACAAGCATGCTGTTTAAGCTTGTTCTTCGATCTCTCTTCTTTCAGCTCTTTCATTGTGTGTTGTGTTTTTGTCGGGATTTGTACCCAAGGATTCTGCATTCTAAGTCCAGTTCCGTGCTGGCTGAGCTACCGAGCAAGCTTGTTACATCCGGAAAGCAAAACATATGGAGCTGTAATCATAACTGTGTATGAAAACGATTACAAGTTTTACTGCCTCAAGTGTTCATTTCTGTTGAAAACTGCGGTACATATTTCGCATCTTGCTAAAAAGTTCCCAGAGGTACATTTTCATCATGAGACTAGGAAAGTCATATCATATACAAACGGAAACGTAAAGGTCTTCACAGCAACCAAAAATAAAAGTTTGGTTTAACTTGAAGAAACTGTGACAGGAATATATTACTTAATGTAATGATAGTACAACTACTAATGTTAAAACTATTATCAAAACATAATTTTTTATTTAAAATAAAATAATGATACATTAAGTTTTTATAAAATCTATTTTTTAGAGATGCTTTTGATTATTAAAATGTTATGACACCATTAAGATGAATCCAGAAAATTAATGGAAAACAGAATTTGGTCAAAATAAAACATTTAATAGGGCTTTAATGTCATTTTTGTTAAACCTTTGATACATTGCTGATGAATTGTGTAAGTTGTATGATTTAAATTAATTAGACATGCTTTTCGATTAATATTTTTTAATTTAACCATTAAAACAGGGTTTAAAAAATTAAAATAGAAAAAAATGGAATCTAGAAAAATTTAAATGGAATTTGGGAAATATATATAAAATAAAAGCTATATATAAACAATAATTAAAAGAACACTGAGATAGATATATACAGTGGTCTGAGGGCTGCTAGCAAGGGATGTGGTGTAGTTATTTGCAGCTTAATCCTCAGCAGGGCCACAACAATGCACTCCAACAACACGAAAAGTAAATTGGTCTTGTTTTCCAGAATTATTTTTCTCCCGTGGTGTAGCAGAATGGCAAACACCTTGATTAGGGGAGGGAATATTTCAAGTGCATTACTAATTACGGATGAATCACTTAACTGCAAAGGCATGAACTGAAGGGCAAACCTGATTGTTTCAGTACAACATTTGCAGCCAAACCCCAGGAGCATAAACAGCATGTCGATTTGAATTAATATAATTTTCAGTTATCTGCTGTATAAGCATAATGGCAGCGCTAATGAATTGTATAACCCCTGAAAAAATAAAGCCTTTGAATGTATCATCTTTAATGATGCTAAATCTTCTTATGTTGCTAAGATGACTTTTTAATAGCTCTTTTTCGTGATTCACTGTGTAATGGACCAAGGCTCCATTCATGTAGTCAAAAGGCAACATATAAAGTAATGGACAAACAAAGAACAAATAATGATCTCTTCTAAGCTGAAATGGAAGACAAAACCTTGATTCTTCTTGACAAACACAACTGGCCACAAATGTAGGTCAATCCACATCACTGCAGCTCATCTCAACGGAGCCGCTCATGCTGTATTACTGGGAAAAGCAAACACTAAAAGAGAATGTGATCATCTGAAGTCACGGTTGAACAAACACTGAAAACTAATCCAGTATTTATTGTCTGTTGAAGTGAGTGATGCAATGCAAAAGGAAATGCATTTTATGGTTTTCTACATTTTATGGTTTTCTACTCATGACATAGACAAGATAGATGTTGTAATGGATATCAACCTATATGGAAGAATCATTTCTGTGCTGATAATCAGTACAACAGCGTGACTGCTAGTGCAGTATTGCGTTTATATAACAATGCATGTAAATCAAATTATTCATACCCCTGGCAAATTCTGACTTAAAACAGTTATGCTGCTTAATATGTTTGTGGATAAAGTTGAAAAGAACAGCTTTCATTCATTTTTTATTTTTTGTAACAATGTAAAAGTCTTTACTGACTTCTTGATGCATAAAAAGTTTTTTAAATAAAAGTACTGACCCCAAACATTTGAACGGTCATGTTTTGTATGTGACCCTGGACCCCAAAACCAGTCATAAAGGTCAAGTTTTTGCCAATTGAGATTTATACATGATCTGAAAGCTGAATGAACAAGCTTTCCATTGATGTATGGTTACGATAGGACAATATTTGGCCGAGATACAACTGGAATCTGAGGGTGCAAAAAAATCGAAATATTAAGAAAAACACCTTCAAAGTTGTCCAAATGAAGTTCTTAGTGCATATTTACTAAAGTTTTGATATATTTATGGTGGGAAATTAACAAAATATCTTCATGGAACATGATCTTCACTTAATATCCTAATGATTTTTGGCATAAAAGAAAAATCATTAATTTTCTGACCCATACAGTATATTTTTTGGCTATTGCAACAAATCTACACTACTCAAGACTGGTTTTGTGGTCCAGGGTCACCACTGATGTTTCACACAAAATTTGTCTCATTTTCTCAACCAGTGAAAATGGTCTCAACCCCTGCTTTACTTCCACAAATGCTTTATATAGTATATTTTGACTTTAATTAAATAATTGTTTAAATACCTGTTTCTCACTGCCTACCATATAGTTCCTTCACTTGGTTTGTGAGCTCATTTGTTTCATTTTCTTGCATGTAATGTGTGAGTATGAGTTTTCTTGCTGCTATCCAGGTCAGTAGCAGGCACAGGAGGGCTGGGAGATGCCTTTAACACCACGTTTCACTGGGCTCAACCAAAATAGTCCAGACTAAAGTTAGCTCAGCATAGCATGGCGCAGAGCTAGATGGCCCTCCACTTTGAATTCATTAACACTTGAATCTCACACTTCACTCTTGTAGTAGCTTGAATGAGGACAGTTTTGCTCAGTCGCTCTCTCCGTAGATGAATTATTCATGCAACATATTTCCATGTAGAACATTATCACCCTGAAACAGTTTGGCTGTAATACTTCTGTATCCAAACACAACTTTTCTAAGTTCCGGGGGCTAATTTCTAATTTACATTGAAATATGCTGTGTGGTCTGCCTTTTTGTAGACATGGTGGAAGAACTCCAGGAAAAGTCATAAAACCTTGAGTCTAAGCTCTGTTTATGCATGTTTACATGTTAGTCATTCTGCTGTCCTAATTCCAGCTCATTTATAACTGAAAATATCTTCTAGAAGAAAGCCTAAAGTGAGTGCAGATGGGCAGCTGTGGTTATTCCCATGTTATCTGCCTCAGCTCTTGTGAACTTCTTCCTGGAGCCAATGCTCAAATTGATTCATGTCTAATGGGGGTCTCCTTATGGGAGGTGAAATAGCACATGATGCTCAGAAATGAAAAGAAATATCCTGTTGATTGAGTGGCATGATGCCCACTGTCAGAGTAAGATGTCCTATCATTTTTTTATGTTCACAACATACAAATGTTGTAATCTACTGTTCATTATACAATATCTTGGCTAGTTTAGTTTATTTTACTTTACTTTATTATGGTGGAGATTTTGCCTAAGTAAATATTCTTTTTGCAATCAAGTATGTGTATAAATTAATTTTTTTTAATAAAAAAAAAATCAGTTATCACGAGGGGTATATAACAAGTTAATATTTAATATTATTCCATGCTTCTTAGATGCTTTCCTCTGCTCTTTTTAGGGCTTTTAAAAAAGAACTCTCTTAAGCTCACCAAGGTTGTGTTTATTTGATTAAAAATATAGTAACAGTAATGTTGTGCTGTCACTTTTGATCAATCCTTGCTGAATAGAAGTAATACGTTTAAAAGAAAATTGTACTAATTCCAAACTTGTGAACGGTAGTGTAATTTGAACAATAATTTGTCAATATTTATCTTTTCAACATCTGTATTCTATAGATGCCCGTTTCCACTACTGAATAAAAAAATAAAGAAAAGGTTATTACAACTTTTTATCTCACAATTCTGATTTTCACAGAATTGTCTGATACAAACTTGCAATTCTGACCTTTTTTCTCATAATTGTGAGATATAAAGTTGCACTTGCAAGTTATTAAGTTAGAATTGTGTGATATAACTCAACACGGCGAGTTATAAAGTCAGAATTGTGAGTTTATTATATCACAATTATTTGAGTTCTCGCAATTGTGAGTTTATTTCTTGCAATTCAGACTTCATAACTCACAATTGCGAGTTTATATCTGACAATTCTGAAAAAAGTCAGGTTTGTGAGTTTATATCTTGCAATTCTGACTTTATAACATCATATAAACTTATAAGTTTGTATGTTCTGACTTCAGTTCTCAGATTTGCGAGTTTAACTCTCCTAATTCTGACTTTATAACCCACAATTGTGAGTTTATATGACAATCCTCAAAAAAAGTCAGATTTGCGAGTTTATATCTTGGAATTCTGACTTTATAACTTGCAGTTGCGAGTTTATATGATGCAATTCTGACTTCTGAGAATTGAATATTGATGTGTCACAATTCTGACTTTATACCACAAAATTGTGAGTTTATATCTCAATTTTGAGAAAAAGGTCAGAATTATGAAATGTAAACTCTCAATCGTGAGTAAAAAAAAGTCAGAATTGTGAAATATTAATTTGCAATTCTGAGAAATGAAGTCAGATTTGTGTGATATAAATTCACTATTGCCGGTTATAAAGTCTGAATTGCGAGACATAAACTCGCAATTCTGAGAAATAAAGTCGCAATTCTAAGAAATAAAGACTTTTTTTCAGAATTGCGAGTTATATCTTGCAATTCTGACTTTATAACTTGCAACTGCAAGTTTATATCAAGCAGTTCAGAGTCTCAGTTTATATCTCCTAATTCAGACTTTATAACTCACACTTGCGAGTTGCAAGTTTTTAAAAAAAAAATCAGATTTGCGAGTTTATATCTTGGTATTCTGACTTTTCTCAGAATTGCATATTTATACTGTATGTCACAATTCAGACTTTATAACTTAAAATTGCAAGTTTATATCTTAATTTTGAGAAAAAGGTCAGAGTTGCGAGATGTAAACTCGCTATTGTGAGTTATAAAGTCTGAATGCGAGACATAAACTCGCAATTCTGAGAAAGAAAGTCACAATTCAGAATTGCGAGTTAATATCTTGCAATTGCCAGAAAAAAAGTCATAACTATGAGATAAAAAGTCGCAATTACCTTTTTAAAATTTATATTCGGTGGTAAAAACATAATATTCCCATAATATTCAGTTTTGATTTGAACATTTGCACTTAATATATTAATATTAAGCTATTATTCAAAATTTGAGTATGTAATTTTTGGTCTCTTGCACAGCAAGATAATCAGATGTTAAGGGTGATATGTCGAAAATGTGTAATAAAACTGTGAAACTATGAATATCTGGCTAAAACCATTAGTATTTCACAATTTCTGTTTCATATGTGTGTGCATGTAAATTCTGGCTGCTCAAAATGAAAGATGCCTGCTGTTCTCAAGATCATAGTTTGTCAAAGCTCAATGTGTTAAAAGAAGCATCAAGGGAGAGGAGATGATAAGACAAGAAAAGGGTTCAATGCAACAATCCAACATAACAGAAATTGTCAACTGCCATGAAACTGCAGAGGGAATTAAGACGCCTGTTTTATGAACACAAACTGCCTGAGCAATGTGTGAACTTGCATTGAAATAAGTAAATTTGAAGTATCTCCTGGTGTGGTGAGAAACCACGGGTTGTATTAGCATCATATAAAAACACACAAATGATTAATCTCAACAGGGTTGATATTTAAGAGATCGCTGACAGTATTTAAGCAAATTTAGCGCATGCCCTGCTGTGATCTCGAGGACTAGCACTGTCACAGCTGACGGATAAACAGGAGGCAAAGGAGCCTGATTCTGCCAAATCGTGTCTCCTGTAATCAGCGCAATAACACTGAGCAATAAGGTTGGTAAGAGAGAGAAAAGAACTTGACCGGGAGAATTCAGCAGTATCCTGTCAATCACTGCATACTGTTAACTGTAATGATCATTGCACAGAGCCATCTTCATCAATCTAGGGCCAATCATCTCTCCGAGAGAGAGAATTCAGAGTAAGCGATGAGTGACATCTCAGCGTGGAAAAATATGAGCCGATCACTTTCTTTCCTGCACTGGCGCTGGCGTGGTAATTAACAAGGGCAGAAATGGGATCAGCTGATGACTAATGGCTAATTATCACTTATGCCTGTTACTGCAGATGGCTGCACAAATATAAAATAAAGACAGCAGCAAAGAATCCTCCTGGTTCTCTTACCGCTGGCAGGCACATCGGCTTTCCGAGCCTCTTGTTAATGTACGTGACACTGGGAGGAGGAACTGGAATACTGGAAAAGCCCCAGATGAGTTTTTTTAAGAGCTCCAAATCTGCCTGTCGGAGCCAGACTTGAAATTATGATTAAAATGCAATGAAGAAACATACTTCATGCTATTCTTAGTCCGCTTCCTATAACTGATTTCAACCCTCGCATCAAGTATCGCTTTCACGTTGAAATCGAAATTGGCATTATGCGAAGCCAGTGGTACATTTTTGTTGATTTTTGTCGCAGCGTATAATTTTGTGCCACGTTCAAATTTGCAGAGGTCTGGACAGAACGGCTGGATGTGGCAAAAGCAGTGTTTGTAAATATGGTACCAGCTGTAAGCCAGTGTTTGCTGGGATGGCAAGTATGTAAGTATAGGGAAACAAATATACTTTACTGTTGCACAGTAGTCTCCCTGTGTTCATTGAGAATGCTATGCTGGCTGCTTTTTTATTCAGGACATGACCTTTTGGTTTCTGGTCATCAAAGATACAACCTTACTGAAAATACCTTAAATAAGACCTATGGAATTATAATCATAGTTTTGTGTATTTTAATCCATGTCTGTTAGATTAAAGGGATAGTTAATCAAAAAATGAAAATTCTGTCATTAAATACTCACCCTCATGTTGTTCCAAACCTGTACGACTTTCGTTCATCCTCGGAACACAAATTAAGATATTTTTGATGAAATCTGAAAGATTTCTGACTCTGTATAGACAGTTTAGACAACATCAAAGGGTTAGTTCACCCAGAAATGAAATTTCTGTCATTAGTCACTGTCATTAATTATTAAGACCTTTGTTCATCTTCAGAAAACAAATTATGATATTTTTGTTGAAATCCGAAAGCTTTCTCACCCTGCATAGATCGCAAGGGTCCTTCCATGTTCAAGGTCCAGAAAGGAAGTAAGGACCAGTTTTGGGGATAACGCATTACAAGTAATGTGAGTTACGTAATCAGATTACTTTCAAGTAACATAACAGATTACTTTTTCATTTACAAGAAAAACTTTTCTAAATAATATTTTCCCCAATTATTGATTTGAAAGTTCTCCTGTTCTCCTGTTGAGTGAAATCGGGAGTAAAATGTTACTTTAGTTTTAGAATAAATGTGAACATGCATTTTATTCATCTCACTAACAAAAAAAAAAAAAAAAAAAAACTAATTCAGTATTCCTTAAAATTTATGAAAACAGTGAACTGGAACTCAGAATATGATGAAAACCTGCTATAAAAAAATACCTTTTATGTATTTAATCACATTTTATTAACCAGTGTCTTTGCTTCTGACCTTTAATGAACCAATGCAACTACTAATAAGCAAAAGCTACTCAAAATAAAACTAACATTTGTGTTTTTTTATTGCTGAAGTGTGTTCAACTTTCTTCTTTTGCGGTCTACTTTACAGACGGGAATTTATTTTTCCTTCAGCATGAGGCTCTTGGTGTGAAAGGGCTTTTACATTTGCCAAAAAAATAGAAAAGCAAACACTGCCCAGATTTAAAAAATAACACAAAGGTAACGTAACGCATTACTTTCCATAAAAAGTAACTAAGTAACATAATTAGGGAGTAACTCAATATTGTAATGCATTACTTTTAAAATTAACTTTCTCCAACACTGGTAAGGAGATCATTAAAATAGTCCATGTGAAATCAGTGGTTCAATCTTAATTTTATGAAGCTATGAGAATACTTTCTGTGCGCAAATAAAACTGAAGTTCAGAAAGCTCTCAGATGTCATCAAAAATCTCTTCATTTGTGTTCAGAAGTTGAATGAAGGTCTTACGGCAGATATTCAAAGTGTTTGGGAGTCAACCAATCAGTCTCTGGGAATCGAACCAATGATTGGTGTTGCTAGCACCATTCTATACTGTTCGAGCTACAGTTGCTGTCAAAAGTATTGGTACTTTGGTACCTGGTCAATACTTACAATTTAAAAATGTAACGATACCAGTCTTTCCACAGTACCAAGTACCTGGTGACAGGCTGCTGCCTTCAAACTGATAATTGAAAATGATACTTTTAAGCATGAAAATAAACTGCCAGTAGGTGGTGGCAAGCAGTGTTAATTTTGACAGCAAATTTTGATTTAGCCATTTAGTTGTAGTCATATTTTAGTCATCTGAATTGTTTTTGATTTTAGTCTAGTTTTAGTCGAATAAAAATATCATATAATTTTAGTCCACTAAATCTACAGTAGATTTTGTCGGCTAAAATCTAATAGTTACAGTGTAATGCATTTACTAAGCATTTCTCTAAAATGACCAAACTCATTGTATAGGCTTCATAGTAAGGTTGTATCATGATAGACAGATTTAACTGTTGTGACATGCAACATACCTTTATATTAAAATGAAATAAAAACCACTTCTCATAAAGAAACATGAACGTGATCTTTTCAATGAAATTGTTATAAAGGCTAATTATTTTTTAGATGTGGCATTCTTTATAACAACCTGTTTACCACATTCTTCATTCTTTCAAGCAGACATTTGTTTATATAAACAAACTTAGATTAATCTTTATTAGGGCTACTAAAGTGATTTAGTCAAGAGCAGTGAGTGATTTTCTGTCTTTCTTTTGTTGCTTGATTAACATCAATGCCACAGACAATAGCAATCAAATTGGGCTGCTTCCTTTAAAACACAGATGCAATGTACTGATACACGTCCGATATGGTGGTATTCTCCCAACTGTTTATGTTCACTTAAACACAACCGAGTGTGTTTATGTAAATACTCACCAAAACGAACAAGTCAGCATCATTTTTTTGTGTATTTCTCTTTCATGAGACGCAAAAGAGTAACTTAATCGTGTGCTGTGTGAGAGGTGCCCAGAAAACCGGACCAAGCTGAGTTCTCTTTTGCGTCGTCAAATGTATCTATATGTGTCTGCTCTTCTCTTAATCACAGATATTGACATTTTTTATGCTTTATGAGACGTGTAGCAAATGCATGCCAGTCTGTGTCCCACAGGATAGATCAATAGGCTATGATACAGTTCATATGTACGCATCTAACCTCCTAACCACACAGAAGATTCGTTCTGAATGAATCTCTTCCTAAATCATCCCTCCCTAACATTTTCATCTCATTTTTATATGTTGACAAAAATGTCAATAGATTTACGTCATAGTTTTTGTCATTCAAAACAAGTTTTCATTTCGTATTGTCTCATTTTCATCTGTGAAAAAATGTCCTTGACGAAAATTTTGACAAATTATTTGTCAACGAAATTAACACTGGTGTCAAGTGGCAGTTTTAATCAGTAAACCAGTGAGTTCAAATGGCTGATTTATTCAAGAATGAAGCAATGATTATGTTTGGGCTACTGAATTTTTGACTCAACCAATTCGTTCAAAACGCTGAATCATTCAGTCATGAAACACGACTGGTGAGTGTTGCTGTAAGACGTGTTCTGATGTGATCTTTGAACTATTTTCACTGCTGAAATAGAACAAAAACAGTCAATATTGCACCAAAAAACAAGTGACTTAACAGGGTAGGTCACCCAAAAATGAAAATTCTGACATTAATTACTCTCCCTCATGTTGTTCCCAACCCGTACAATCTTTGTTCATCTTCAGAACACAAATTAAGATATTTTTGATGAAATTCAAAAGCTCTCTGACCCCTACATAGACATCAAGGGTACTACCACATTCAAGGTCCAGAAAAGTACCAAGAACATTGACAAAATAATTCATAATCATAATCATAATTTTATGAAGCAACGAGAATGTTTTCCAACAAAAAGTTGTTTGTGAAGAAATTGGCTGTTGTTTTAATTAGAAACCTTCATCAAGTCTTTTAATGCTAAATTTAATGTGTGAGAAACAAGCTGTTCTTGAAACTGATCTCTGAACGTTAGTTGAAAACATCTGCCTTTTAGTGTTGTGTATTTGTTTTCAATTTGTTGTTTTGATGTATTGCAAGTTGTTCCTGTGACTTATGTGTCATTTTTAAACAATGTTCCAAGTCATGAATTCACACTTGGCTCTCTAAAGATTTCTGACATCTACATAGTGATTCTTGGCTGTAATGAGCAGTCAGTTTTGGGCAATGATGAGACATTTTCTGAGTAAGCAAGATCTAATCCACCTTGTTGCATTAACATGCAATTCATGGCATTCATTGGCTTTCTGATATTTGTTTCTGATTTTATATTTGTTGGCTGACTCATGAAATGAGATTGAGAAGCATTATGCTATTATACATTACTGCAGACACACCTACACACACACACACACACACACACACACACACACACACACACACACATACACGCTGTGGGTAGGTTTTATCTCAGCTCTGTAACTGGGTCATTGTATAGCTGCTTAGCTAGCTTGAGCTTGATTACCCAAGAGTCTTCTTTGTTTGCCATTCAATTATGTAAAAATTTCCAGACACCCTGTTGCTGTACTAATAGTATTTATGGACAAGATTCTCTTCTAAAGTCATATTATGTATTTAACCTCTTCATTTATACTATATATGTGAGCAGAGGAGAGCTAGCAAGTAAGACATTTTTTTGTTCTTTTCAACAGCACTGTTTTAGTATCCTTTTTAATATAGTATGCTTTTGGGTTTGTTAAGAATAACCGTGGAGCACAAAAGCAAATTGGTTTTAAACACCTTTATTTTGGCCCAGAGCTTGCTCTTTAGTTACATTAGTACTCCATTTGGCCTTGACTGTGTTTACATGCACAGAAATATTCCAATATTAATCATAATTTGATCCAGTTATGTAAGCCTCATGTAAAGACCTTGTAATTAACCTGACTGCTGTAACCAGATGACCTTGAGCCAGTATTTCAGATTCTCAAAATCTGAAGACCGCTGACATATGCCTTTATTAATCGTAATATGGAATATACACCGTAACTGTTCAAAAGTTTTCACCCCGGCTCTTAATGCATTGTATTTGCTTCTGAAGCATCAGTGAGCTTTTGAACCTTCTGTAATAGTTGCATATGAGTCCCTCATTTGTCCTCAGTGTGAAAAGATGGATCTCAAAACCATACAGTCATTGTTGAAAAGGGTTCAAATACACAAAAATGCTAAAAATGTAATTTGTTATTGTGATGAAATAGCTAATATTCTGAGTTTGGACTCAGTTATTTATTATTATTGGTGCTCAAATATCAATAATGGTTTCCTATTATTACCAATGTTGAAAATCGTTTTTGCTGCTTAATATTTTTTGTGGAAAACTAGTATTATTTCATGAATAGAAAGTTCAAAAGAACAGCATTTAGTTTAAATAGAAATCCTTTGTAACATTTGAATGTTATTACTGTCATTTTCGATCGATTCAATGCATCCTTGCTGAAAAAAAGTATATGGTCCTATAGCTCTATAGCATGTGAACAGGAAATGTTTGTAAAACTGGTTTTAAAACAGGTTATTAAAAATGATTATGTTTGCTGTTCCATTTGGTGAGACTATCAAACACACTTAAGCAACACTGTTTCTCTGGGAATATTTATTTACTGGTAAAATATTCTTAAATTACTTTGGCTTAACTTTTTATGTAGCCTAGCTCTTTACATATTTTAAAATTGTCACAACATTAGCATGTCATAATAGTTTTGAGGTGCATATCCTTATCACATCGCATTGCATATACTTCTGAGACAGTGTTCCACACACAGAGATAGGCATACCTTATGCATGGACTGTTTCATGTTTTATTTATTCTCGGATGAGCACACATATGGTCCCTGTATGTGCAACAACTACAAATGCGGTTCATTTCACAAGGCTCAAGGTGTAAAATGCATGCCCTGAGATTTATAGTCTTCTAGAAAGAAAGCATTTGTCAAGTTTTTCTACCGCTTTTCTTGAATTGGAAATGCTTGTGGCATCTAGTTTGCATTTCCAGTTGTTGCTTAGATCATTGAAGTTTCTCTGTTTCTCGGGTTAAATTTGTTTTTGTGTTGTTGTGGTTAAAGCACAAATAAGTCATTCTTAAAATAGGCTGACCTTTTGACTTTCGAATGCATATTTAATTTGTTTGACTTTTTTTGCATGTTTAACCTGCAAAAATATGTAAAGCAGTACATTGTTTTTACTAAAAATGTTACCATGTTTTGACATAGTAATTCTTTGATTTCTTATGAATTACCCAATGATGTATTTTTACAGGAAAACCACTTTTCCCCCCCTTTGTAATTCCAAAATTGAACCACCCGACTGTCAAAAAACAATATACACTTTGCACAACAGTCATGAGCCAAAATAAAATGCGATGTTGTTGGATCTTGAAATTTCTATCACTGAAATCCATTCTAAAAGGATGAGGCTTTGGATGCACTTCAATTTATCCAGAGGTGTTCAAGCGTGCGATGCGGAGGGATAGTCCTGTGTCTTTTATCTGGTGGTGGCAGGGATTGACATATTGATTAGATAGTAGTGGGAACATTATTCTTGTGCCTGGGACTTGCCTTATTTTCTGCCCGTGTCTCAGTGCTATCATTTTCTACATGTTCTGAGGGCTACAGATAATGTAATAGCATATGAGCATGAAAGAGTCACATGAGCAGTGGGGGGTTGGTTGTTTGGTGTTTTGGAGGTCAATAAATACCTCTTGCTCTTTAGAGTTGAAAGTAGCGTAATGGTTTGGGATTCTTGATAGAAATGTTCAAGGAATTGGAGAGTCAGAGATTACCCATAAATATATCCCTGACTCTCCAATTCCTTGTATATTTTTACCAGTAATAGATCTGTATTTTGCAGTGTTTTTAGAAAATGTGTTTTTGAGATTAATTATTGAGTAAATTAGCTGTCCTTCCCTTTGATATTTGCACAGGTCATGACTTGGTCAAGCATCATACATAAATCAGGATTTTTGGATTTGATCAGGAAACTTGTTTACTAGTTGTTTACTAGCTATATTTTCTAAAATCAGTTTGATTTAATTATTCAGAGAATATCACACTCACATTAAGACCTAAAACATGCAACAATTAATCATTTCTAATTTTAATACTGACCACTGTTATACTGTTACAGTTTTTAATTCATATTCTTAATTAAATATTATTTTTATATTTTCAGTTTTTTATTTTTATTTAGTTTAGTGATTTTGTTTTGTTTTTGTATTTTTTTAAGGTTAACCCTGCACCTAGCCAGTTATTGCATACACCAAAGAGTAGTTTTACCTGTATTTTTATAAGTTTATGATGTTTTAGTTTTGTTTTCTAATAAAAAAAAAACTGTAATAACCACTGAAAAATTTTACTGTACTGCTTTGGTATCCTGTGGAAGCCCGTTTCTGCCACATAAAAAAAAATTCTGACTTTTTTTGTGCAATATTGTGACTATATCTCAGAATTGTGAGTCACAATTCTGACTATTTTTCTCAGAATTGCATGATATAAACTCACAGTTGCAAGTTACAAAGTCAGAATTGCGAGATACAGTCACAATTCTGAGTTTTTTTTCTCAGAATTGCATGATATAAACTCACAGTTTTGAGTCACAAAGTCAGAATTGCGAGATATAGTCACAATTCCGACTTTTTTTCTCAGAATTGAAGTTTATATCATGCAATTCTGAGAAAAAAAACCTCAGAATTGTGACTCACAATTCTGAGATATAGTCACAATATTGCACAAAAAAAGTCAGATTTTTTTTTTTATGTGGCAGAAACGGGCTTCCACAGGATACCGCAGCAGTACAGTAATTTTTCAGTGGTTATTACAGTTTTTTTTTTTATGAAACTATAGAAAACAAAACTAAAACATCATGAATTCTGACTCGCAACTGTGAGTTTATATCACGCAATTCTGAGAAAAAAAAGTCAGAATTGTGACTGTATCTCACAATAACCGTCACAATTCCGACTTTTTTTCTTAAAGTTGCGTGATATAGACTTGCAATTGCAAGCTACAAAGTCAGATTTGCGAGATATAGTCACAGTTTTTACTTTTTTCCACCCAGAATTGCGAGATATAGTCACAATTCTGACTTTTTTTTCTCAGAATTGTATGATATACACTCGCAATTGTGAGATACAAAGTCAGAATTGCGAGATATTGTCACAATTCTGACTTTTTTTTCTCAGAATTGCGAGATATAGTCACAATTCTGACTTTTTTTCTCAGAATTGGATGATATAAACTTGCAATTGTGTTACAAAGTCAGAATTGTGAGATATTCCCACAATTCTGACTTTTTTTCTCAGAATTGCGTGATATAAACCAGCAATTGCAAATTACGAAGTCAGAATTTAGAGATATAAACTCGCAGTTGCTTTATGTAAACTCGTAAATGTAAGGTAAGAAAGTCTTGTGAGATAAAAGGTTGCAATTGCCTTTTTTAAACATTTTTATTCAGTGGTGGAAACGGGCTTCTATAATATCCAGCCTTCTGACTGTGTTATTCCAGATGTGTTAAAAAAACATTCAGAAACATGACAATAAGGCAGTGTTTTCCAGAGATTCATCTGAGGATTCTTTTGGAAATGTCTGCTAGCAAAGAATTTAGCACTTGTGTAAGCAAGAAGAACAAGAAGAGGTGATAGATGCACTCAACCATATTGTGTGTTACTATAGGGGAGAAAAACTTTTCTTTTCTTTTCTTTTCTTTTCTTTTCTTTTCTTTATTGTCACATGTTTCCCTGCCTCTTCTACTGCAGTCCTCTAAGCTCATTGAATGGTCGTCCATTCCTCTAGTGTTTGAAGTAAAGTGGAGAATACTAGCCGCACTCAAGGGGGATGTGGGAAACTCCAGCACTGGTTTGAAATGGACTTAAGGGTGTACAAATGAACTAGGCTGCTCTAGCCGAAGATTGAAAGTACAGCATAAAGACTTTGCCTTACGGCAGTGGCAGGATGAAGCCGTAGGTGAATCAGCCCCCTGTGTCCTGAAGCCACAAATCGTTCGGCCCCCTGACTGTGCTTCTAACCTTTACACATACACTGCACTCAGGAAATGATTTAATAGGTTTCTAGAGGCTTGGGATGTTTATTCTGACAGAAAGATAACTTTTTTTTTTATCTGTCAGTGGTGAGACAGAAACCTTTCAGTCCATGTGTAAATATGAAATTTGGCCTTTAGAGGCACAGTGTAGCTATTTCCAAAAATGTAAAACATTAAGGGTTTCTTCAATTATGGGAACTTAGTTGAAAAAGCTTCTTTAGATTTGTCTACAACTGTGTTCAACATTGCATATACAGGCATTATTATAGAGTTTTGTCCTTTTTTTCTTTTATGTGAATCGTTGTCTGAATTAGTGTAGAAAAGAATAGTTTTTGACTGTACTAAAGCATAAAAATACCATAATTTTTTTTAGAAGAAATTATATATTTTTTTCTCTGAAAAACAATGCTTGAGCCAGTTATTCTACTTTAAAATGCGTGTTCTGTGTCTGAATGTCTGTTTTTGTTTTGGTCTGTGTGATTCTACCAATAGGATTTCGACACCCTGGGTTGCCAGTTGGTGGAAAACACAGCATATTAAAGTCATGGAAGCCAGCTAACGAACTGCATCAGAGGATTGTAGATTCTATCTGACCTAAAAAGGCTTAGCGTTCATCTATAAAACTCCATGATGAGACATGTTTACAGCATTTTTACAGGCTTGTCACCTTTCATTGTCAATTGTGCTTGTTTCTGTTGTGTGTCCTCAATCTGGCAACCCACAAGAGTGTCCAGTCCATAGACTGTAAAAAATATGGACGTAGTGTCCGTGACGTCACCCGTAGGATTCTGAAGCGCTATTTTGAAGCCTATAGTGGGCGGGAGTCGGCCGTCGCCATCTTGGAATCGCGTCACCGCGCGTCACTCCCGGATAATCAAAAATGGGCAAAAAGGCGGGACGTGGGTGGAGCTGGTTGCTGAAACCACGCCCGCCTAGCGCGCCAGTGGTGAGAGCAGCGGCAATCCCCCTGTCACTCAAGTGACCACGCCCTTAATTATGCAGAACTTTAAGGCTTAATATAACTTAAACGGATGAGTTATAAAAAAATTCACCCCCCTCACAGTTGACATGAAGAGCGAAATTAGCTATATAGACCAAAACCACTTTTTGAACCAGGCTGTAAACATACTTTTTTCTGCTGTAAAGTTGGGCATTTTAACATGGGGAGTCAATGGGACTGACTCCCTTCTGCAGCCAGTCTCTAGCGGCCAGTCGATGAATTGCAGTTTAAGTCACTTCCGTGTTGGTTTCAATAGAGAGAGCGGGAGGTTGCCCCTTGGTCCAGTCTGAGGAGGAGAGGGCAGGATAAAAAATATTTTGTATTTGGACTGCAGTACCCATTCTAACCACTAGCTGTCAATATTGCATATCGTACCTTTAAGCGTTAGGCTATTTTAGAAAGGAAAATTTAAAAGATGAAAAAGAATTAGGCAGTCAATAAACTGTGAATAAATCATTGCTATAGTGTTAATAATATGTAATCATGTAATCAATAAAATGGTAATTGTTGTCTGATTACAAGTATTTTAGCATGTAATATAATCTAACTACAAGTACTTATTTTTTGGAATCTGATTACGTAATCCAGATTACATGTAATGAGTTACTTTTCCTGGTAATTAGTTACTTTTATAATGATGTAACTCAGTTACTAACTCAGTTACTAACTCAGTTACTATTTGTGAGAAGTAACTAGTAACTATAACTAATTACTTTTTTAAAGTAACAGGCCCAACACTGATAATTTGTTATGCTCAGGATATCTGTATTTTTACACATCTTAAATAAAATAAAATAAAATAAAATATATTTCTATACATTTTGAATATTTTGACAAAATTTCAGCTTGATTTGGAATTGATTTGGAAATATTCTGTTAAAAATTGAAATTTACTAGGGCTGAGTTTTGATAAAAATTTCACAATTTATTCAGATTCACAAGCTTGTGATTCGATTAGATTTCCGATTCAATATACATTTTTTTGGATATATATCAGGGGATTTCAGTCAGTTGGTACTACATTGCTATAATACTGAAGGTTCGAATTTACTGATTTGTATATAAATTACACTCAATTAAGTTTTTATAATAATAAAGTTACAGTTACATAATTATATTTCTACTCCAATTCATTTTTTTTTAAATAGACATTAAAATGGTGGCTGTCATAAAAATTTGACAGATTTATTCAAACATAAATTACTAAGGAAATATTCATGTTATTCCTACCTCCTATTATTGAGGAACAATAAAATTATAATGAATATGTTATATGGTGCATATATTTATCAAAATGCTCCTCTCTACAGAATTTTTCTAGCTGACTAATGGTTGCCAAATATGTTTTTTTCTGAGGTAAATGTGATGTTATATGACATTGTTTACTAGCTGTTATAGTGATGCCTTTGCGCGTTTGAAACACTGATTGAGCGATTACATGAGACAGGATATAGATTTCTGTAATTTTCGCTTTCTTTTAACATACCTTCGAAAGTTTATTCGTTTATTTCATTGTTGAAATAGGTGTTAAAGCGGAGTAGATGCTCAGTTTATGTGCGCCTTGCCTTGTCGCTTCTTATAAACTGAGGTGCTACAGCAATCTGTCACTAAACATTAAACAGTTCCAAAACAGCCATTATTATTTGAAGTACTGTAATAAAATGAACTGAATTCGAAATAGGACACTTTGTTTCATATCAGAAGTAAAAAGCACAAAGCTTATTGCAATTTATTCGTTGATAGGTGTGTTACAATGTTCCGTTCATTAACTGAAAACAGACTAGACTAATCGATCCTTGGGATTTAAGAATATATTAATTTAATGAAACACTGTAAAAAAAAATATACACAATTTGTTAAGTAAACTTAAAATTATTCATTACCCTGCTCCCTAAAATTTTAAGTTGAATCAATTCAAATATCTAAGTTGCCACTTAGTACAACTTAACATTTTAAGTTGACTAAACTTTTTGGAGTTGACTGAACGCAAAATTATAAGGCAGCCAGGTAACAAATTATTTTAAGTTGATTCAGCAAATAGTTTTTTTCAGTGTAGATTTTCAATATCCTTTCATTTGGAAAGCATTGTTGTTCCAAATCTGTATGAAAAGGAAAAGTGGAAATCAGTTTGCTTTAATAATCAATCAAAGTACACATATAGCTATAAAACACCCATAATCACCCACACAGCATAAACAAGCTTAAAACTACATTCATACAGCTATTCACTTTTCATAACTCTATTCGCAGTATATTCGCAATATACCCTGACCATGACAGACACTTTTCCAGTATCTCTCAGCTCTCACTACAGCAAGGTATTTTGTTCATTAGTCTTTAGTCAGACTGAAATGTCTGGAGAATTTTCTGTGCAAGAACAAAAGAATTGTAATGTTTTTACTGGCTTTAACTCAACCATTCTCAAAAGTACCATTTCAGTAAATATGAATTTATTAGGGAAACACCACTAGAAAATGGACATACCGTACAAATAATTAGACGGCACATTGATCCAGCGGAATGTTATGGTCAGATGATGATCTGATAATGGAGATATAACTCCAGCTGAGGCCAAAATCATCCCTAACATCATTTGCTTGGAATGGAGTTAAGATGTTAAGTTAGAATTACAGCATGGGTTCATTTATTGTGTATGGGAGGGCAATACATTCCATCTATCTGCAGTAATGCACCTCATTAAATGTTAAACAACAATCTGATATATTGGAACAAAATATATCATTTTCCTGAGTGTAGTCCAGTTAGTGGTGATATAAGGCAACGTGGATTTGTACCATCCCCACATGACCATACGCTTCTCCCCAACAAACCACACTAAATGACCCATGCTATTTCAATTTTTATTTAACAAATCATAAAAAAATTCTCTGATGTAACACATCTGAAATTCAGAATGCTGTGCTTTAAAGAGATAGCTCTCCATAAATTAATTTCTGTCTCCATTTTTCATTCCAAACCTGACTTTCTTCTGTGGAACGATAGGAATAAGATGGCTAATACAGATACAGATTTAACGTTCAAAAATGAAAAGCAGATTCTTGTTCGTACAAGTATCCAATGTTGCTTGGAATCCACTGACATTAAAAAATAGCTTCTTTTCAGTTCCAGAGAAGAAAAAGCCATACAGGTTTGGAACGACATGAGGATGAGTAAATAATGACACAATTTTTATTTCTGAAAATTAACTCTTGTCAATATCAGCCATCCTATTATTTCCATAATACCTCCATCTACATGCGTGTATATAAACTTGTTTCTATACCACTTTATATTCAGTTATACAATGCAGAACTTTTTCTGTTCCTTATTTTGCAACTTAAAATTATATTGGCAATAACTCAAAACAGCACAAATTTATGTTGGCGTAACATTAGGCCATAACAGTGTGCAATTATTTTGGCATCAAGTCACAGCACAAAATTGGCATAGTATTAGCTCCTAACAACATGAAATCAATTCAGTGTAGCAATTTATTCCAAACAAACAAACATTAATGCTAGGATACGAACACAAGAACCCATTATGACTAGCATTAGACTGTCTTGCCACCTGGACTGTGCCAGAGATTAGTCTGCAGCCGAATGTCTTCTCAAACTCGGTATTTCGCTGCGTGAATGACTTTGCATAGACCACTGTGCCTAGTAATAAATTCCCCTGAATCTTTGCAAGAGATTTGTGTCCTATTGTCACAGATAACAGCCCTTGTGTAGCTGTCTTCATCAAACATGTGACTGCAGTAGAAGTATTTATATTTGCAGACGTGATAACCTTCTTCCCATCTAGTATCAGTGATAACTAGTAGATGCTATCCCTAAGGGAAATGGACCACATAGATCAATGGCTACAATTTGTCATGGCTTGTCAGGCAGCTGTGTTCACAACATAGGAATGGGTCTTGAGGGCATGCTGTTCGTGCTGCACCACATGACTTCACTAAGTGATTCACGTCTCTTTTCGTGCGCAGTCGTTAATTTTGTTTTGTGAATAATGCCCTTTGTTATCCGGCAATTACAATATGATACTTTTGTAATACTGCTGTCCAAAGGCTTGTGGTCAGATGGACATATTATAAACCTTTTCAGCCTGGCTCATGAATATTGATTAGGTGACAGATTGTTGCAGGTATGTGGATGCTAGGCTAACCATATTCGAATTATGGGACAATAATTCTCAAACTCAAATGGTCATGTACATGCATTTAATGGCTTGCAAATGTAAACATTTGGATTCCTGTGACATTTAGTTGTGAATTATGTGTAAATTATGAATAGTATGTGAATTATTTGGCCCAAATTTAACAAAAACCCACCAATTCACTATCTCAACAAATTAGAATATGGTGACATGCCAATCCGCTAATCAACTCAAAAGACCCGCAGAGGTTTTCTGAGCCTTCAAAATGGTCTCTCGGTTTGGTTCACTAGGCTACAGAATCATGGGGAAGACTGCTGATCTGACAGTTGTCCAGAAGACAATCATTGACACCCTTCACAAGGAGGGTAAGCCACAAACATTCATTGCCAAAGAAGCTGGCTGTTCACAGTGCTGTGTCCAAGCATGTTAACAGAAAGTTGAGTGGAAGGAAAAAGTGTGGAAAAAAAGATGCACAACCAACCGAGAGAACCGCAGCCTTGAGAGGCTTGTCAAGCAAAATCGATTCAAGAATTTGGGTGAACTTCACAAGGAATGGACTGAGGTCCAGAAGAACTGTGGCAACATCTCCAAGATGCGTCAAGAAACCTACACTGTAAAAAAACAATTTGTTGAATCAACTTAAATTCATTTGTTACCTGGCTGCCTTATAATTTTAAGTTCAATCAACTCAAAATAGTTTAGTCAACTTAAATGTTAAGTTTTACTAAGTGACAACTTAGATATTTGAATTAATTCAACTTAAAATTTTAGGGCAGCAGGGTAACAAATTATTTTAAGTTTGCTCAACAAATTGTTTTTATTTTAATTTTAATTTAAATTTTTTTTACAGTGTACCTGCAAATCTATAGTACTGTTAACATTTTTAGGCACTTGTGTAAAAATGCTGTAAAATGAGGATGATGTCAAAAATAATGTCAGAAATAGTTTTTCTTTATCAATTAACTTTTATTAACTAAATCAAATCAACATTTGGTGTGACCATCCTTTGCTATTAAAGCAAGGTGGGCTTCGCAAAGTTTTTCAGGTAGCTTTGCAGCATCTTGGAGACAGTTCCAGTTCTTCTGGATTTAGTCTGTCTCAGTTTGTTCTCTTTCTTCACCTAATTCCAGACAGACTGGATGACCATGAGATCAGATATCTGTGTGGAGCACTGGCTGTTGTCAGACTCATTGTGCAAACATAAATCTCACTGGATTATTACAATTAATGGCAAAATGAATGTTTGGAAATGTAAACTGATATTTTCTGCTGACGCACTACAGCAAAAGATTTTAAATAACTGACTTGAAACCATTTTAGCTGGAGAAAACACTAGTGTTCTAATAATTTTGGCCACCACTGTATATTTAATATGGCTGCAGTTTCTTTCTTTGCAAAGAGTTTTTCTTTGGTCTGACAGCAAAATCAGTTCAGAACTACTGCATTAATAAACAAAACAATTGCCACGTATTATGCAGAGACTGGAACATCAAATTAGTCCCAGCATGCTCATGGGTAAAACCATAATTGTTTATAAGAATTTTCTGTAATTGTGTTCAGATGCACAGGTGCACTTTTAAGATGTGTATTGTGTCTTCTTTGGTGCCATTTGAAATCTCTTTTAATAACTCTGCCTCCAGGTGAACTTGCAGACAAAGCCAAAACAGATCAAGAAATGTAACTAAACTGCACTTCCCAATAGAAATGTTTTGCATATAACAAGGCACAAATGTCACCTCCTGCCATCTGTAATATAACTCATTTAATATGGCCATGCCATTTGGAGCACAGGGACATCAGGTCTAGGCTGCTACTCCCTGACATTCAAAGAGCACCAGCACCCTGCCATGTTGCTTAAAAAAGAGCCCAGATCAAGAGAAGCTGGAGACATCTGAACGCTCTTCAGCATTTACCAGTTAAAAATATGCCATTTTGGCTTTTTAGTGTGTGTCACAGGTTAAAACGTTTCAAAAAGAATCATTCTTATTATATGATCAGCTTATTCTTTGTTTTTTTCCTAATGGTGTTTAAAATAAATGTAAAGGTTGAATGTTGCAGCAAAGAGTTGTCCTGTCTTGACCTATGGGATCAGCCATTTTTTTTTACATTGATCTTAATCTCATTTTCTTTGTTGAGCATACAAACCCTCAGGCATCTTCTGGTCCCAGCAGATCAGTCCAAGTAATCATCGAAATACCATCTGATTCAATTAAGATGGGAATAAACCATTTAAATGAGCAACCAGTCAATGTTCAGTGTTTGTTCTTGAGTTAACCCTGTGCTTAATCAATGCCTTGAACTAAGGAAATGCCATTCATAAGACGATTTGGTAACACTTTAGAATAATGGGCCGTTGTTAACAACTATGCAGGAAGTAATGGGTAGTTCTACATTAACACTTAACTTAATACTATTAACTAATAGAAAAGCAAGATTAACTAAGCAGTAGGTAATTGCTAATTTTGGACAAAGGTAGTCCCTTATTAGGTATTTGATAATTACTAAAGAAAACATTGTCATTGAGAACTACTTGTGAACTGTGACCAATTCATAAAGAATAACCAATTAACTATCACAACAGTAACATTTATAAAATCAACAATTAGGTTCTTTGTGCAAACTAATTTATGAAAACCACCACCATCACCGGCTGAAGTACTGGTTGAAATTGTGACTCTGACCAAAATATGAATGGATGTGTTCTCTGTTCATTTCAAACAAACATATAATTTATTTAATTAGGATGTAATGCCATCAATGATTGGATTCTCATGATTGGATTATTTCACTATTGTGAGCTGCATTTAGTTCAATGTTGTTGTTGTTTTTTTTTTTTTTAAGTATTCTGGGGCAGGCTTCTCTTTAGTGCGATAGTAAATATGTTATTTTGCTTCCGTAATGAAGACATTAACTGCATTTATTTTGTTAAGCACAAACACAACATTTTCCACATTACAATGTCTGTTAGAATATCAGTATGGTGCTTCAAAGAAATGCATGGCTGTACAGTATGTCATATAAAATATGATAAAAACTGTTTATTGTAAATTACTTGCAAAATCCATCTTAACCCCTCAATAATAACTCAAGTGTTACCTTGTCAGTCCACATGAACTACTACTGTGATCTGGCCCATTATTTTAAAGTGAAAAACATCTTAACCCTTCACTAATAACTCAAGTGTTACCTTGTAAGTCCGCATGAACTACTAGTGTGATCTGGCCCATTATTTTAAAGTGAAAAACATGTTAACCCCTCAATAATAACTCAAGTGTTACCTTGTAAGTCCGCATGAACTACTAGTGTGATCTGGCCCATTATTTTAAAGTGAAAAACATCTTAACCCCTCACCAACATGTCTATATGCAACGTGATCTCATGATAATTCGTATGTATTTACATAAAATGTGGTTCTCCAAAACGTACATTTACTTAAGTTTTTCCAGACACTAAAACATACAATACTGACGTATTTGCAGCATCTAAACGTACAAATACTTAGTATTTTTAGCATTTTAAGGTCTACAAAATGTTAAACAAGACTACACTTTAAACCATTAAAATAAATGACATTTCTGCAATCGTTTAACCATTCATGTAATATTAGCTTGGTTTGCCGTGGTGGGACACAAAAGGCGTTTTCTCCGACATGCTGTGACTAACAATACAATACAACCATAAAATGCACCGAACATGCATCATAATCATAAAATCAAACAATTTTATTTGTACGCTGTAATCCAGATCTTCAGAATTCATACGATTGCGAGGAACAGACCCAAATTCAAGCCTTTATATGACGATCGTGACATCTCCATCCCGAGCAGCGACTCCAGCAGAACAGCAATAAACCCCCGCTCCTGCAGTGCATCATAAGTTCTTTGAGTGCATTTAACAATTCAAATACAAACGCACCAGGAAACTACAGGCTTTACGGCAGGAAAATCGAACGTTCATTGGCTCTTGCCAGCATTCGCTATTACGACATGCCGTGTTTCGGGTGAGATTTGTTTGAACGATGCGCAGGCGCCATCACATCACGGAGAGGATCAGGATAATATTTTCAGCCATCAGCAACCTAAATCCTACTCTGTACCTCAAAGAAACCTACTGTCTGTATTCCGCCAGAGACGACTGCGGCTGCAAACGCATAGTCATTTGGATTACTTTTTGGTACGGCTGTTGACATTTTTGCAATGAATAAATGATTGCGATTGCACGTTTCCATCTTTCATGTTTTTCTTTATTACTGTACAGAGAGAGTTATGGTTAACGTTAGGTTTAGAGGTAGGAGTGTGATTAGTGACTATAAATTTTTTTTATGCTATATTGTTATCAAAATGAGAATTTTCCTGCATATTTTGGTCAGTTAACGTTACGTTTTATATATTACATTTTAAATCACTTATTAATATAATGAAAAAATGCATATTTACTGTAAAATGGTTTAGGTTTGGGGGTAGGTTAAGGGGGCTATCTAAATCGCTTATTAATGAAATGATAAATTTGCATATTTGCTATAAAATTGGTAGGTTTATGTTTGGGGGTATTATGTTTGGGGGACATTTTAAAATTAAAGTAAAATTAAACTCTTAAAATAAATTTGGCACAGTAAATATACCTAGCCACAAGCAAAGTAACACTTGAGTTATTAGTGAAGGGTTAAGATGTTTTTCACTTTAAAATAATGGGCCAGATCACACTAGTAGTTCATGGGGACTGACAAGGTAACACTTGAGTTATTATTGAGGGGTTAACATGTTTTTCACTTTAAAATAATGGGCCAGATCACACTAGTAGTTCATGTGGACTGACAAGGTAACACTTGAGTTATTATTGAGGGGTTAACATGTTTTTCACTTTAAAATAATGGGCCAGATCACACTAGTAGTTCATGTGGACTGACAAGGTAACACTTGAGTTATTATGGAGGGGTTAACATGTTTTTCACTTTAAAATAATGGGCCAGATCACACTAGTAGTTCATGCAGACTGACAAGGTAACACTTGAGTTATTATTGAGGGGTTAAGATGGATTTTACAAGTAATTTACAGTAAACTTGCACTGAAGCACTAGTGATATTCAGACATTGTACTGTGAAAAATGTTTTTGTACTTTACAAAATAAATGCAGTTAATGTCTTCATTACGGAAGTAAAAGAACATAATTATTTACTATCACACTAAAGAGAAGCCTGCCCCAGAATACTATTAATACTAATACTAAAAAAAAAACATTGAACATTGAACTAAATGCAGCTCATAATAGTGAAATAATCCAATCATGAGCATCAAATCATTGCTGGCATTACATCCTAATTAAAGAAATTATATTATATGTTTGTTTGAAATGAACAGAGAACACATCCAGTCATATTTTGGTAAGAGTCACAATTTCAGCCGGTGATGGTGGTGGTGTTCATAAATTAGTTTGCACAAATAACCTAATTGTTGATTTTATAATTCTTACTGTTGTGATAGTTAATTAGTTATTCTTTATGAATTGGTCACAGTTCACAAGTAGTTCTCAATGACAATTTTTTCTTTAGTAATTATCAAATACCTAATAAGGGACTACCTTTGTCCAAAATTATCACTTACCTACTGCTTAGTTAATCTTGCTTCTATATTAGTTAATAGTATTAAATTAAGTGTTAATGTAGAACTACCTATTACTTCCTGCATAGTAACTTGTTAACAACGGCCCATTATTCTAAAGTGTTACCGACGATTTTATTACATTTTGTCACATCACTAATTGTTTTTGGCTTGAAACGGTTTGTTCTCCACATTAGCTACCTACAATATCTTCCTTTTTATTTTCATTTTTTATTTATCCTTCCTTTATTTCACTTTCTGATTCTATCATGATAACTCTTGGAAGATTTTAGCATAGTAATGTATTTGTTCTTGGTGGGATAGATCTGCTTTGCTGTTGAATTGCTGCTGCTGTTGGTTACTGCTGTTGTTGTGGATTATTGCTGCTGCAAAACAAGTAGAGGAACTTGCTACTAGGGCTGGGCGATATGGCAAAAATGTAATCTCGATAAAATTTTCCCCATATTGAACGATAACGATATCTATTTCGATATAAGCTGTTGATGTTGCCAGCTTTAAAATAGTATCCCAACAATGACTAAAGCCACAAAAATGAAAGGGTTCATTAAATTACATTTTAAAGTATAGTTTATTAACAAAAACAGATTACAGATTTGGCCTTAAAAATTAAAACAACTTACTAAAATAAATTAAAAAATGAAAGTTGTGACAGAGTATGGTAAATGAGAGTAAATGTACAAAATGTAAACGTAAAATTATTGTAAAAACATAATTTGTAACACAATTATTTGTTTATTTATTATTATTTACACAATTGTTTATTTTCTCTATTATAGGTTGAGCTATTTAAATTAGAGGTAACCACTGCATTTTGAAACAATCTACAGTATAAATAACAAAAAAATTACGACACAGTTCTTTCTTAATCGTATTAAGTGCAGACAATGCAGCCATAATCAAAGCAGGCTACTCTCTAAATATTCAAAGTGCAAATAGAGACCCGATATTTCAATCATGATACAGAGCTATAGACATACACAACCTATTATAGCCTACATACTAATAACAGCCTAGATATGTCATGTAGCCTAATTTGTGTGCATTGGGGAGTCACTCTCTAAACAAGAGGGATTAAAATTGCTTTTGAATGCGTGTGCGTTTTTTGCTTTCGGTTTCAGTTTTAACAATCGCGCCAAACTCTCAGCTAAGCTGAGTCACTTTTCAGATAGTCAAACCACTTATATAAAGGAATTCGTGCTACCTTTTTTGTTGACAATTTCAACATCTTTGGATAATAACTCGAGGTTAGACTCACTTTCGTCGCTGCTTCGTCCTGGTGCTAAGTTTGCTTTGCAAAGTGCGGTAGGAAATGAACTTTGTACTTTGACGTGCACACGCATGCTGCACGCTGATTGGCTGTTGTCGCATAGTTTTTGCTGTGTGATTGGCTCTTAGATTAATTCATATCCAGCAAAAAATGTCTAGAGCTTATCATCGTTATTAACATAAATTTGATCGCGATTCGATATGATATCGTTTATCGGCCCAGCCCTACTTGCTACTGTCAATACATGGATACAGTGCTGTGAGTATTTATGACATTCTGCTGCTAAACAAGTAGCATATATAATAACCCATAGCCGATCTATACAGGTGGAACTGGGGAGGTGGAGGGTTTTAGAGGACTCTAAAAGCATGCTGCAAAACTGCTCTAGTGAAGCCATTTAAATGTAAAGCAGTAAGCTCATTGGCTGCGTATGCAAAATGAACCAATCAGCTTGAGCTAAGTAGTTTAACTCTGTGAATATCATCAGTTTGCTTTAACGACCCATCAGCCTGCGCCATCTAGAGTTTTGCAACAGAACTTGGCATTAAAATGTTAAAGTTGCAAATATGAGTAGAGATTCACGGTACAATATTTGTATATAATTAGGGGTGCACTGAAATTTTGGCTACCAGAAATTCTTGACCAAAAAAATAAAATGCCATTTTTTGGCCTATCATTTTTGGAGAAAAACGGTAAAAAATATGAGCCGAAAATATATGGTGCGCCACTCTGTACATAGTTTACTCTCTCTCTAGCTGTCATCACTGTGTGGTGTGAAGATTCCGAAAGAAAAGCTTATTAAGAACTAGAATCCAAAAGCATATTGTGATATCTGTACTTCTTGAGTTATAGACATTAGGGATGGGAAGATTCCCCGATTCACTCGGTGCATCGGTTTAAAAAGTTAACTATGCGATGCATCGGTTTAAAAAGTGCGCATCGGATACAAATTGGCATTTGTATCGCGATGCATCATTTCTAACATATCTGCATCGGTAAATCCCGATTCATTTCTTTAAAATTATTAGTAGACATACAATACTTTCATTATTTAGAAAGTGGAAAATATTGTTAGATTGTTTTCTCCCCTCTGAACTGTTTCGCAAGCACGTCTCCCTTCACTGCTGCGTGAATGACGTAGCCTATCACAACACTACAGAGACCGGGGCGTGTCCAGAAAGTCACATAGAGCAGGGATTCTCAACCGGTGGCCCGCGAGATGGCTTAAAATTAACTTAAATTTTATCCTAAAATGGTCAAAGCACGGCCTCTTTCGTGTTCTGTGATTGATTGCTTTGGACTCGGCGCTGCAAGCCTCATCGCATACAGACTGAACGGCGGCTCAAAACTTTCAACCGCGGCACGCAAACATCATCAGAGACCTGCAAGGGACGGATTTTTTTATTCCCGCTCCTGCAGAAATGTATGTTATTTTGTCCCACTCCCACCAGCAAAAGCCCACATAAAAGTAACCTATACCCCCGCGGAAAAACGGGTCTCTACTTCATCTCTTGACTGCATGAAACAAACCCTCGCACTAATGTAAAAGTAAAGACGATCAGAGTAATAGTAACAATGACACTCTTGCATATCGGAGTCTAGGCACGCATAAGTCCGCTGTTGATTCATGAACTAGTCATGCTTTCGGAGCTCTGATCCATAGTATTTTTGTGTGAAATTTCAAAATATTTGCATAGTTGTCAAAATGAATGTCTTGTGAGTGATTTATAATGGATGCTCACCCAGGTGGATCTTGTAAGGGTCAGTGGTGTTTATGCACATATGAGCACCAGCATCAACAGATATAGTATGTATTTGCTGTATTTTTCATTTGTATGTTCATTTTATGATGGATACAAACAGTAGATATTCGGTCAGTCCAGTTCAAATGGACAGGTTTAGTGAGTGGTATTTTGGCATCTCCCTGTTCTGTTTGGCAGGTTCACTTACTTTAGAAAAAGTACTCTGTAGTTGTTTAGAATGTCTGAATTAAAGAATTCAGGAGCTTTAAATCTGTCTAATATATATATATATATATATATAATCAAAAAGTCTTGGTTTTACTTGGTTAATAAATAATCAAACTCATTCACTGGCACCGCATCCTCTTTCACATCATCACATAAACTTGATCTAATTAGTTAGTGCTGAATTATCGCATCGTATCGTGATATGGGTGTGAATCGTATCGTATTGCATCGCAATATGTCACAAATGTATCGTTAATATATCGGATCGGATACTTTGTATCGAGATGCGTATCGGATCGCCATTATACCTTAGATGCCCAACCCTAATAGACATGCAAACTTTGGAAAAGTATTTTTTATGGCACTTACACAGCTATGTTCAATGCAGTTGTCTTGATTGTCTTGTTCTTCAGATATTCACCTTTAAAAGAAAAGAAGTATTATATTTTTACAAAATGACCCACATTTGGTTTTTAACCACTGAAAATGTGTACAGTTTAGCGATTTACTCCTGGAGCCATATTGAAATTCTAGTATCTCTGGAACTGAACCATACAGGACCTTAAAAACAAAGATACCAAAAGGAAAGTTAGTTAAAACCCAGTATCTAAAAGGACATTAAGATATCTTTAATACTTCTTGAGCTACAAACATGCAAACTTTGGAGAAAAAAATTGAAAAGTGATGTTTCCCCATTTCTTAATGGTCACTATTGGCACATAATGCAACATAGATTGCTAAAGTCAACAGATTATACTAATATACCTACTAATCTTTGTGCAAAAATAACATTATGATGCTGTCATCTTTCTAAAGTCATTTTTAGCCCCCCTGTAATTTGGCTCTGAATCTCAGGTGAAAATGGCCATTTTGACCCCCCTACAAAATACTACAAAATATCAATTTAATATCAGTGCATTCCTAGATATAAACCAATCAGATTTTTCTAGGATAGCTTATAATGTATAATTGACCTATGTGTTGTGAGCACAATGTCCAAACTTCACAAACCTTTATAAAGCTGGGCACAATCTGAGGAGGAAAGATGTGCATCCTGGCATCCACAGGATCTATCCTTTCAAATTTGGCAGTCTTGTTCATTTTCTGCTGTCATTGATTGACTCTTTTATGTTTCTTCAGTGTTAGGAATGCTTAGTGTTTTGACTTGATACCTAGTTCAAAATTCACCACTGTGAGAACAACTCGTCTCAGAGTGAATGTCAATTCAATTAATCTCTGTTTGAAGTATGTAGATAAACTGGCTTGTCATGGCTACTCCACTCGGAAGGATTCAGAAAATATCATGGATTACAGTTAGTGGAAGTGAATGCCGAGTAAATGAATTTACCCTCTGGTATTTTCATGTGATGGCCTGCTCTAATGAGAGACTCTAGGTCTGCACGCAAAGCGGCACATGCCCCTTTTATAACCCCGTGATTTTCGGTCCTGCCAGTGCAACCAAGTTTGGAAAGTAAAGTAAATGTATTTTGGATTTGAAATGAAGGCAAAACAACAACAGATTTTTCTGCATGACATCAAGCATATGTGCTTGTGGCACTAATGATCAAAATCATTCTGTTAATACAGAACAGTCTCACCGCACCATGTATAATTCATAAGTGAGCTCGGCATTGACTCTGTGATGGGAAATATAGTGCATCTCTAATGGCTGAAATCATCAAAAACCAGAGAGCAGGTGTCCTAACTATTGATAGAACAGTCTTGGGGGAAACGTGAAGCTACATTAGTGTGCCACTCGGGCTAAGGTGTAAATAATAACCAGGCTGTAAGGTAATTGCCCTGCGAAGGAGCAGTCAGTCTGTTTTTATGCATATATCTGGGAGTGAATGTACAGCTAGATGCCCAGATACAATGAACCTCCTTCTCCTTTGGAATTAAAGGGTGATTCATATCCTTCCACGCATCAATGATAATGCAATTATTAGTCCTGAACATGATCACTTGACTGCCCAAAATGGCTAGGTTGTTTATGTGCACATAAATTTGTCAGATCATTTTTCTTTGCTGAGGAGCAGTGTGACCCAATTAAAAAGAGAGTGTCTGGAAAATAAGTCACTCAAGATTTTGACACAGTGGAAGACAGCGTCAGGTTTTCACTGTGTTACATCATTAAATCCCACGCTCTGTGGGAAGAAAAGCAATAAATATTTTGTAGAGTTGCAGTTGGTCACTTGCTTTCAGTAACATGCTGGTCATCTGGAGCTGATGGTCTAATCACAGCCAGACCAAGGAAGACAGTTGTGGCATGTGCCGTTGGTGCAGTATTTTAGTTACTCAATCTCACTCTAAACATTGGTGAAAAGGTTTGCTACTGTAGTTAGCAGCAAGGTTGTACTATACAGTACAAATACACACACACACACACACACACACACACACACACACACACACACACACACACACACACACACACACACACACACACACACAAATATATATATACAGTGCCCTCCACTAATATTGCCATCCTTGGTAAATATGAGCAAAGGTGGCTGTTGAAATAAATTCTCATCATTTATCCTTTAGATCTTTTATTAAAAAATTTAAAAATTCTCATTATGAAATAAATGTTTTTCTCTAGTTTATGATGGTGACAAGGCACCCAGTGTTGGGGGTAACACATTACAAGTAACACAGGTTATGTAATAATATAACTTTTTCCAAATAACTAGTAAAGTAACGCATTACTTTTTAATTGACAAGAAAAAATCCGAGTTACTTTTTCAAAAAGCCAGTTACTTTTTCCCCCATTTATTGATTTAAAGCTCTTCTGTCCCCATGTTAAGAGAAATTGTAAGATGTTACTTTAGTTCTAGAATAAATGTGAACATGCATTAATTCATCTCACTCTCAAAAAACAAAACAGATACAGTATTCCTCAAAATGAATAAAAACAGTGAAATTCAACGCAAACCTGCAATAATGAATGTGTTAAATAATACAAATATCCTTTATGTATTTAATCCCATTTTATTAACCGATGTCTTTGCTGCCGACCTTCCATGATCCAATTCATCCATACTAATAAGCAAAAATTACTAACATTTGTTTCCTTTTTTTATTGCTGATGAGTTGACATTTTTCTTCTGCGGTCTACTATCCAGACGTGAATTTACTTTTTTTTGAGCGTGTTAAAAGGCTTTTACATTTGCCAAAAATATAACTTTATATATTAAAAACACACAAGCAAGCCCTGCGCAGATTTAAAAAGTAACACAAAAGTAATGTAACGCATTACTTTCCATAAAAAGTAACAAAGTAATATAATTAGTTATTTTTTTAAGGAGTAACTCAATATTGTAATGCATTACTTTTAAAAGTTACTCTCCCCAACACTAGGGTGACCATACGTCCTCTTTTCCCCGGACATGTCCTCTTTTTGGACTTGCGTCCGGCTGGGATTCCTAAATCACCCAAAATGTCCGGGGTTTGGCTTTTGCTTTCTACAGTCGCCATTCATTGTCTCTGTTTTTGTATTAAAGCCTTGCACGGGACTGTTGTCTCCCGCAAACATTCTAATATTGAATATAATTTTCGCGCATCATGGAGTCGCTATCAATATGCGGAGTATTTAAATCGCTTTGGATGCAGTTCGCGTTGGATGTAGGGTTGCCAAATCCGTATTTTTTCCAAGGAATTGGGCTGATTTTAAACAGTTGCGGCGGGTTGATTTTTTGAAAGTTTGAAATATTGCATACATTCCATTTGACTGAAATGCTTGTATTGAAACATTTTGCATTCTGTGATAAAACTGTGGTAGATATTAGTTTTGTGAAGGATGGCCACTGTGGTACACTCTTAAAAATAAAGATGCTTTAAAAGGTTCTTCATAGCGATGCCATGAAGAACCATTTTTGGTTCCACAGAGAACCATTCAGTCAAAGGTTCTTTAAAGAACCATTCAGTCAAAGGTTCTTTAAAGAACCATCTCTTTCTTACCTTTTTATAATCTGAAGAACCTTCTTTCACCAATAAAATTCACAAACAAATTTATGGTTCTTCTATGGCATTGTGAAGCACCTTTATTTTTAAGAGTGTAGGAAGCTTTTTAGCTGTGTTTGTGATCAATCTCTATAACAGTAGTGACTGTAAAATATGTAGTTTTGGTATGGAAATGACATATTTTGGTACCAAAACTAGGACCCCAACCCCCCACCCCTCGTCCTACGTCCTCTTTTTTTGAAAACTAAAATATGGTCACCCTACCCAACACTGTTGGCACCCATTTATTGCAACACCCTTTTCCCAGGATAACAGCTCTAAGTTTTCTCCAACAATGTCTAATGAGTTTGGAGAACATCTGACGAGAGATCAGAGACCATTCCTTCTCATTCCCAAAAAACATTTTTTTTTTAGTTTCACCAGGGTGGCTAGGAGTATAAAATTGTCTAGCCATGACTTTCTGTTCCACAGGATTATAAATATGAGGAACACAAAGGCCAAATTCCCTTAATCATCCATCACATGGAGTAAAACCAAAGAATGTAGTTTGTTGAGCTTCACAAAATAGAAAGTGGCTGTAAGAAAAGAGCTAAAGCATTGAAAATCCCCATTTCCAGCATTAGGGCAATAATTAAGATTCCAATAAACTACAGATGTTACAAATCTGCCTGGAAAAGGACATGTGTCTGTATCATCCTAATACACATTGAAGAAGAGAATTTGAGGGGCCAAAGACTCTCCAAGGATCACAGGAGTCTTGGGGTCAGAAACCCTAAAATAAAATGATCAAACAGCCCCTACATCACCACATGTTGTTCCAGAGGGTTTCAAGAAAAATCTTCCTCACTCACCCAAAAACAAACTCCAGCATATTCAGTTGTCAGGCACGACTGGATCATCTTCTGTTGTAAGATGAAACTAAAAAATTTGCCTTTTGACAACAAACCCACCAAATGGGTTTGGTGCAAACAGTGATAAAAAAGTACCCCATGCCCACTGTTAAAAATACTGCTTAGTCTTTAATGTTGTGGGCCTATATTTCTGCCAGAGGTCCTGGACATCTTGTTCAGATACATGGCATCATGGATTCTGTCAAATACCAATAGATAAAAAAAAAAAATCTAAACCTGACTACCTTAAACCTGAAGTTAGAAATCTTATATGGGCTGTGGTTGGATCTTCCAGTTAGACAGTGATCCAAAACAAACATCAAAATCAACACAAAAATGTGTCACTGAGCACAGAATGAATCTTGTGCCATGGCCATCCCTGTTCCCTGACCTGAACCTTGTAGAAACTGAAGAGAAGAAGCACCAACATGAAGCTGGATATCTTGATGAAACTGGAGAGATTCTGTATGAAGGAATGGTCTCTGATCTCTTGTCAGGTGTTCTCCGTACTCATTAGACATTATTGGATAAAACTCAGAGCTGTTATCTTGGGAAAAGGGCAACCAATTGGGTGGCAATAATTGTGGCCAACGTGAACTAGAAAACTAGAATTATTTCATAATGAGATTTCCCCCACAATTTCCATTGTTTTACTTCAATGAAAGTTTTTTTTAATGAAAGATCTACGGGATAAACAATGCAGCTTTATTTTCACAGCCCCCTTTTTTAAATTTTAAAATGTACATTTAAAAGTATAATTAAAAGTATATATAAGTATATACACATTGATATTTATGAATTTGATATAATTTAATAGAAAAACAATATAAAGTTCTAAATGTAAATAATAACCTAAAAATTATACATTGTATTTTCTTATTGTATAAAAATGTTATAAATTCTATTATCTAATACCTATTTTTTATATCTGATTTGTAAGGCTGGTATTTATTTTTGGAAGTACCCCATATTGTGTATGTATGACAGCATGTTAATGCGTATTTCATACTGAAAAAACTCTTACATATTAATTTCTTTGTTCATTTTTAATTGTGCGAATGCAATTATTTTGTACCGTTTAGTACCTCCTTCAAGTTAATGGTTTATTCCAAGGTTGATGGAGAAAGTAAAAACAATAGGTTTTAGTACATACGCAATGCACAACATTAGTAATATTGTGCTTATGTATGTACTTGAAAGACTAATGGAAGTCAAAGCATTCAGCTGATTCAACTAAAAGCATTATTTCTCTTTTTTCTTTTTTCCCCTTCAGCACCCTTTCAGTATTTTCCTTGATAAGATCTCATTTTTATTTAGTACGAGTTTTAAAGGCTATGGCAACACGTGAGATGTATTTGTTCTGTTCCAGCGTAATCGTGCTGCCCAGCATGCAATTAGCAACGCAAACTCAATGCTCGCTGCGCATTTGCCTTTGAAGATCATTCACTGTTGAATTCTGGGATCTGTTTAGAAGATTATAAAAGCTTTACTAAAGCAGGACCTCCTACTCTGTGCAATGATTATGAAGACAGGTTGCAAACGACGCTATCATCTGCATTTTAACTGCCAGCCAAGTAGTTGTGTGCCAGATGAAATGGCTGGCGATGGAAGCTCTCTGATTGGCCCTGTAGATTACTAAGAAGAAGAATGAAACATACACAACTCACAGATTCGAATTACAGCAGGCTGTTCCGAACCGCATGGCCTGCCCACACAGCACTCCAGACTATCATTACAGGGCTAATAAAGTGATAAAGTAAAGCATCCAGCTAGACAGAAATCCCACACTCACTGACAATGCCACAGATCCAAGGCTTCTTTATCTCTCGCCGCAGTTAAGCAGATTATTACCTTGACTGTTAACCTGAGTGGTGTAAATTTAGATGCAGAAACTTTAACAAGTTTCATCGACTTAAATTCTCTGGAGTTTAAACAGAGAGGAGATATTCTAAGCATACTGTACACTACAATTAAAAAAAAAATACAGTAAAACAGTAATACCACTTTTTATTTCAATATATTTATTTTACTTTTTTCAGTAATAGCACAGCATACAGAAATAATTTTAATCTGGTGCTCAAGAATAATTTCTTATTATCAATGTTAAAAAACAGTTTTGCTGCTTAATATGGAAGCCCACTTATAAAATTAAAAATTTAAATTAAAATAAAAAAGTAATTGTAACTTTTCACAATTCTGACCTTTTTTCATGCAATTCTTAAATTTTTATTAAAATTGTGATTTTATATCTCTCAATTCTGACTTCATTCATGCCACTCTGACTTTTGTCTCAGAATTGTGAGATATACGTTTGCAATTGTAAGTTATAAAGTAAGAATTATGAGATATAAGCTTGCAATTGCAAGAAAAAGGTCAGAATCGGGAGATACAAACTCACATTTGCAAGAAAAAAAGTCAGAATTGCGAGATTTTATTTTGCAATTCTGACTTTATTTCTCACAATTGAATTTATAACGCAATTCTGAGAAAAAAGTAAATTGTGAGTTTATATCTCGCAATTCTGACTTTATAACTCACAACTGTGAGTTTATATCAGTTCTGAGAAAAAAAGTCAGAATTGTGAGATACAAACTTGAATTTGCGAGAAAAAGTCCGAATTGCGAGATTTTACCTTGCAATTCAGACTTTTTTTTGCCACAATTTAATTTATATACGTAATTCTAAGAAAAAAAGTCAGAACTGAGTTTATATTTCGCAATTCTGACTATATTACAGTTTTGAGTAAAAAATAGTCAGAATTGCAAGATTTGCAAGACAACTTTTTATTTTAATATTTTTTTTAGTAATAGCAAAGCTATTTCTCCACTTTGTAGTGTCACATGATCATACAGAAATCAGAATAAATTCAAGAATAATTTATTATCAGTGTTAAAAAATAGTTGTGCTGCTTAATATGAAAGTCCATTTATAAAAATAAAAAATTTAATTAAAATTAAAAAAGTAATTGCAACTTTTCGCAATTGACCTTTTTTTCATGCAATTCTAAATGTTTTTCTTAAAACTGCGCGCTTATGTCTCGCAATTCTGACTTTATTCATGCCACTCTAACTTTTTTCTCAGTATTGTGAGATATAACCTCGCAATTGCAAGTTATAAAGTCAGAATTGTGAGATATAAGCTTGCAATTGCAAGAAAAAGGTCAGAATCGAGAGATACAAAAGAAAAAAACAAATTTTGCAATTCTGACTTTCTTACAATTCTGAGAAAAAAGTCCATTGTGAGTTTCTATCTCACAATTCTAACTTTATAACTCACAATTGCAAGTTTATATCACAGTTCTGAAAAAAAGTCTAAATTGTGAGATACAAACTTGAATTTTCTGAGAAAGTCAAGTGCAGAAAGAATTGCAGACTTTTTTTTGCCACAATTGAATTTATATCACATAACTCTAAGAAAAAAAGTCAGCAATTAGAAGTTATGAAATCAGAATTGCGAGATATAAGCATGCAATTGCAAGAAAAAGGTCAGAATCGGGAGATACAAACACATTTGCAAGAAAAAAAGTCAGAATTGCGAGATTTGCAATTCTGACTTTATTTCTCACAATTGAATTTATAACACAATTCTGAGAAAAAAGTAATTTGTGAGTTTATATCTCGCAATTCTGACTTTATAACTCACAACTGCGAGTTTATATCACAGTACTGAGAAAAAAAGTCAGAATTGACTCAGTAATAGCAAAGCTATTTCTCCAGTCTTTAGTGTCACATGATCATACAGAAATCATTCTAATTTGGTGATCAAGAATAATTTCTTATTATCAGTGTTAAAAAACAGTTGTGCTGCTTAATATGGAAGCCCATTTATAAAAATAATGCAAGTTATAAAGTCAGAGTTGCGAGATATAAGCATGCAATTGCAAGAAAAATGTCAGAATCGGGAGATACAGACTTGCATTTGTGAGAAAAAAGGCAGAATTGCAAGATTTTATTTAGCAATTCTGACTTTATTTCTCACAATTGAATTTATAACACAATTCTGAGAAAATTTTCTAGCTCACAATTGACTTTATAACCTGCAATTTTGAGTTTATATCACAGTTCTAGAAAAAAAATTGTGAGATACAAACTTGAGTTAGTGAGAAAAATTCACAATTGCGTGAAAAAATTCAGAATTGCGAGATATACGCTTGCATTTGTGAAGTTAGGAAGTTAGTTGTGAGTTTATATCTCGCATCTGTAAAGTTCTCTAAGTATAAATTATGTTTATTTACGTTTATTTGTGTCACCAAAGAAATTAATGTTATGAATTCAACAGTTAAACAGTGCAAACATGCCTATAACATGTTCTGAACAAAATTTGCATGGAATAATTTCAAATACTTGCAGACTGGTTCACACTTGCAGACTGCCTTGATCTGGCCTACTTTACTGGGACTGTAATTATCACAAATCAGGGTTGTGTGCCTTTCACAGTTTCAACTGTAGAATTGGAATTTGTATCTTTTTGAATCAAAGTAGTAAACGTGATAAGACTTTATAGTTAGAATTCCAGTGATGGATGGATGGATAATTCAGTAAATTCATCTTCCTTTTACTCCAACTCAAATTCCAATTCAACATCTTGCCTAGTTTAAATTTAGTACAAAACAAGCCAGTTTTTCAATTCAAAATTTTCTCAACCCTGTCACAATTGCAATCTTGGCATCGACTCTTCTCCATCATTTGATCCCAAATATATACAAACTTGCCTAAAATTGATTGCCATCTGCTTTCCACAGTGTTGACTGCATTACGTGCAACACAGTCTAAGACTAATTCCCATAAGAAAACTGTCTTGTTTGTTCTGAAAAGAAAAACAATTATTTAATTGAATGCATAACACAGTGCATTTTGAATAAAACACAGGTGTTTCCACTGCTCAGTAAAGAGCTGCAATTGTTCAGTGTGTTCAGAGATCATGTTCTTTTAAAATAATAAGACTGAGGATTAATTCTCCACATGCTTTGTGTTTTAAGCTTCAGAGATTCCATCTAATTTCTTTCTGAATGTTAGCATGTGTATATATTTGAAATGGGTCTCTCTTGGCATTCCCGATGCATGCATGGCTGAAGGGAAATCACTCAGCGTCTTAGCCCATCTCCTCTCGGTTGAGTAAGAGCCTCTGGCCCTGTGTAGTTCTCCACGGGGGCCTCATCCTTGCCTCTAAACCCTGTTTAAACATCATAATAATTTTAACACTACTCTTCATTTCAGCTCAGTGAATATGATGGAATACCAGGGAGGCTAGAGCTTGCTACAGACACGCAGCTGTCTAGGGAAAGCTCAGTTAAAATTCAGAGAATTCTCCACTGAATCAAGTTTATTTTATGAATTCTTAGTGAAATAAGAGGACAGCACCTAATTTTAATCTTTGACATTATTTCATTTGCTTAAAGAATTTTAATTAATTTGCCTAAGACAAAATGGAAAATAAGATATTCAGGGCAAATATGATTCATTAAAAATATGGCATGACACGGTGATATTATTCTTTCCCTGAGGGCTTGCTGTGTGATATTCAGCATGCTTCCATGACTATAAAGTAGATCGTCCAGAAAATGGTTATTCAATTAAGATAAACATCTTTGAATCTCATAGAATTGTGAAGATTGGCTAGTTGCCACACTTGGGAGAGTGATATTTAGTAAGTCAGCTATAATTAAAGTAGATTTCAACTGAAAGTTTGAGCTGTGTTTTCACATTGTTTTAGAGCAGTTTTAAAGAAGTTCATTTTCAGAATGAAAATTTCCTGATAATTTATTCACCCCCATGTCATCCAAGATGTTCATGTCTTTCCTTCTTCAGTCGCAAAGAAATTAAGGTTTAAATGAAGTGCCATAGAATGCATTGATACAATATTGTTCTCTGATATCTACATAGAAGGTATATGACATAGGAAAGGGCAAAATTTTACAGGTCTATTTACAACCCTAGGATTTGTCCCTAGAATGAAATGGTCTGTTATTACCTTATTTGGAAGGTTCATGAATAATAATAATGAGCTGTGCTCTGATTGGCTGTTTCACAGAGCGGCTCATTTCAATAGCTTGCACATGGAGGAAAATATATATTTAATCACAGAGCCAGAGCCACTATTAATATGCGGGTCATTAAAACTGCCGTTTTGAATGTACGATCATTTTACTTTCACTTTTGAGATTTGCAATTGCATGTGCTCTGTGAAACTTTATACTATAGCGGCAGTACTTACCACATATTTTACAAGTTTAGATGCTTGTTAGTGATGCTCAGAATCTGTAAATCATTCCCATCATCCGTGCAGTCATCTCTCCTTACTCTGTTTATGTGGAAAGTGAAATCTTATGTACTGCAATGTAACAGGCTACCGCTAGCAAGAAGCTAACTGTGTCCCTTTAGTGGCTCGCCTTATTTTATTAGAACGCCTTATTTGTTTTCCTTTCCTTTCTGAGCACTGACACCAACCCATTCCTGCACTTAACACCCCCTGCACAACCTGGAACATAACATTTATTTCCATGATCTGCCATTTTCGCTATTGTCCTCGCTTTGTTTTTTCACAATAACCTAGATGCAGAACTTCTGATGATTCGGCTATGCAAATGTTGGGCAAATGCGTGACTATTAATGATCCCGACTGTAATGTCATAGTCTGTGTTATGTTAGGATTAGCCTATTTTTCAGTGGTCTTTTGCAAACACCAGATTTATATAAGATGTATGGTGTTTGAGACTCATGGTATGTCATGTCCATGTAATAACATGTAATAACTGTTATTGTTTAACTATGCCAAGGTAAATACAGTTTTCCATTATATGGCACCTTTAAGTAAAACATTCCAGAATTTTTCTCCATAAAGAGGACCTCAATGGTGGCCAACAGGTTGAAGGTCCAAATTGCAGTTTTAATGCAGTTTCAAAAGGCTCTACACAATCCCAGCCTAGGAATAAGGTGTCACGTTACGTACAAGGAGGTCTGGGTCCAAATGCAGGGAGTTGACTTTAATATAACAAAACACAAATAAACATAAACCAAAAGGCCAACACGGCAGACTAAACATAAACTGAAATACTAAATGAACAAAACCAAGAACACGATCAAAGGCCAGGATTCAGAAACACAGAAAAACCAACATGACACTAGACAATGCAGACATGAATGCAGAGTGAGTGGAGATGATACTTATAGTCCTGATAGTAATTGTGAACAGGTGTGGGTGATCAGTGCTGATGACAAGGACAGGTGGACAATCAAGGAAGTGCAGTGTAGGACAGCGACCTCAGGTGGCTGAGGGAAACCCCACAGCCCAGATCATGACATAAGGGTCTTGTAAAAAAAAAAAAAAAAGTTTTATAATTTTTAACCACAAATGCTCGTCCTATAATAGCTCTGTGATCCACATTTACATCTTCATGCCTTGTGTAATTAAAATCATATGCGGTTAGTTATTCATCTGTGTACTCCGGTTCAAAAGGTTTAGGGAGAAAAATCAAATTTTCTCCTCCAACTTTAAAGGGGTCATCGGATGCCCATTTTTCACAAGTTGATATGATTCTTTAGGGTCTTAATGAGAAGTCTATAACATACTTTGGTTCAAATTTCTCAATGGTAGTGTAAAGAACACTCTTTTTACCTTGTCAAAATCAGCCCTTTTTAGAGCGAGCTATTCTGTTGCATGTTCCTTTAAATGCTAATGAGCTCTGCTCGCCCCGCCCCTCTCTGCAGTGGGATGACGAGCCGTAATGTTTACTTTAGCCACTTTTAGCTGTAAAACAGGTGAATCTGCATCACGAATGATTTAGATGCATATGTAGATCAGGATCGGCGTTTTCCTTTCAAAAACGAAAGTAACGTTAAACCACTGCGTCTTCAGCGGCTCAGATGTCGGGAGTAAATGATGACTGCTATGTTCATTATTACATCCAACAACAGAACACCTCAATCGCTCAATCTGAGACATTCTTGTCTTCCTGCACCTGAGTCGACACAATGGCGAACGGAGTCATACTGTTTCAGCTCGGTGAGGGCGGGTCTAAGGTAAGGCACTCATGTCAATCAACTATCGTGGGAGTGGCCTCTGTCAGTGTGTCGTCACACCGTCAAGAAGCTGAGAATGACCTGATTTTAAAAAGGGGATATTACTTTTAAAGATTAAAAAAATACCACTGGGTGGATTTTTATCATTGTAGGGTGGTTGTGTACACAAACTGCCAACACACATTAATGTACAAACAACATGTAAAAGTGAGTTTTGCATCCAATGACCCCTTTTAAATTGTCCAACATCATTGTTTTAAAAAGTATATAAGTGTATATAAGATTTTTCTTAGAAAACGACAGATCGTTTTGCTAGATAAGACCCTTATTTCTCGGCTGGGATTGTGTAGAGCCCTTTGAAGTTGCATTGAAACTGCAGTTTAGACCTTCAACCTGTTGGCCACCACTGAAGTCCACAATATGAAGAAAAATCCTGAAATGTTTTCCTCAAAAAACCTTAATTTCTTGTCCGTTCCATAGCCTGCAGAAATCCAGCATCTGACTTTCAGAAATAAATCTCCACTGAAAAATCTTCACTGGAGTAAAACATGACAACTAGCCCTGGTCATCTCTACAGATGTGATGCTCAAATCAAAATGGGCCATTTGAGAATTCTGTGGATGAGAATAATTCCTAAAACAGATGACCAACACACAACGTGGATTAAGCTAAAAGAAGAATTATTTTTCTGATGGTTTTCTCATTTCCCATCCTGATTCATTCATTGTGTATGTTGAAGGGGCTTGTTTAGGACCTTCGCCGTTCCCTCGGCATACCTCAGCCAGCTGGCAGAGACTAGAGATGGTCATGAAGTAGTCAACCATAAAGTCTGTTAGTTTAAGATTTAACATACTGGCATGCAGACAGAACCGCAGACAGAAAGCCAAGATCCCTAAAAGAAAAGATATACTCTGAAAAACGCGAAAGCGGGCCAGTTTATAGAGAAACCACAATGTCATTAAATTATTAGGTGCAATGAAAAGCACAATAAACCTCTCAGAATAGAATCTTTGAGTGTAAGATTTTACATTCAGGCATTGCAATTTGTATTCAATTGTAGCAGTTCACGACACACCTGTGTTCAAATTCAACCAATAACTATGATCAAATGTTCTCAATCTGTGTAACAATGATAAGCAGGAAGATGAAATGGGTAAGGCAATTTGTGTCATTTTCGGTTATGCGGCTGTTACGCACATCATGTGTTAATGCTCTCAATAATAGGCAGCAGTTTTCAGTAAGCTGGTTCATGTAATGAAGTGTCATTAGTTTATCCCATCTGCCAGTGCATTTTTGCCATCCAAGTGTGAAAAACTCAAAATAGCAGGTACAAATTACTTCCCGTTGCTTTTGGCTACATCAGTCTCGTTTCCAGTGAGCTGGAAGTTCCCCCCCCCCTCCTCTTTCTCTTTACTATGCCTGTGGGCCCTGAGAAAGCACATCCCATAATCTTGTTGGCTTGTCTCCAGCAGCCTGTCCCATATTCAACAGGAGCTGTTTTCAATTCCGCAAACGCAGAGTTTCTGAATTAACTCTTGCTTTAAAATACGGGCAGATCCGTTAAGAGTCTTTGATGTTTAAGATCAATCGCCATTGTCGTTTCTTAAACAGCCTGTTTCTGAGAAGTTCTGTGCATCTGAACTGCAAATGACTATTGGATTGCTTGAATTTTTAAGTATATCCATAAAGTGACATGAAATTTTTTAGGAACCAGCTGTTAAGCATATGTCCATATGTCATTGAGTCTTAAATTTGTTGTGTTTGCTTGGATTCCTGACTTTTTTCCACATTTATGTTGTTATATTGATATGTATGAGGTCGTCATTGGAAGAGAAAATGAAAAATTGTGTATATTGACAAAAACTCATAATATAGCTTGTTTAATTGTGACAACTTCAATGAACTGTATCCTTTTTCTGTTCTGTAACCTTCATAAATACATTAATGGTTTTCTTTGCACTTTCTACACAATCTGTATAAAGAAGTATATTCAAAAGCAAGCGAGACACTTTATTATTGATTTGTTTCTGGCTAGAGTCAGTTGGAATTACAGTTTCCATTTAAAAACAATTTCCTGGCTTCCACCGCTGCTTGTTAAACTTATTGTAGGGGATTAAGGACTCTTTAGAGTGACATGAGGAACTGTTTCCTAGTTTTGGTATTGCATACTTCACACATGCCTTTCTCTGCTGTGTTGGAACATGTTCTGCCTCCTGTCAGTGTCCGAATGCAAAGGAAATGACTTGTCAGGACATGTTTCCATAACTTTGCTAACTGGGCTACTCAAGGCAGTGTCACAGTAAATAGATTGTTATTTCAGTAGCTGCATTTACATGGACCATAATTATAATAGACTAGCCGCCCAGTCCAAATACGAAAAGTCAGGCTTGACATTTTAATTTTATTTGGATGGTAGAGTGGTGTTGAAAACCAGTTTGATTATATATTGAAATACATAGCCTTGCAAACACTACAGTTTATCTGTTAGTTTTCTGCAGTTGGGACTTTTTGCAGGAAAAATGTCAAGAAGTTTTCCAAAAAGGAAACTGTTAATTTGAAGTTAAAGTTCACTCAAAAATGAAAAAATGTATGTACCTCCATGTTCTGTGGAAAGAAGATAGACAGATAGAAAAGGGTTTATTGCATCAGCCAGACCCAGCAGTTAATTTAAATTAATATAAATTAAAAGTATTTTGAAAATGAATATGCCTACGAAGATTTGTCTAGATTACTCTGAAAAATAAGTTCAATATATAATCATAAAAAAATCTCTATAAATCTATATGAACTAAGCTACTCTTCTCAATTCTGACATTTTTTCTCGCAGTTGCGAGTTTACGTCTTGCAAATACTAGGTATTGGATCTCGAAATTGCTAGATTTTAAATCTCGCAATTGCTAGATGTTAACTTGCAATTGTGAGAAAAAAAGTCAAAAATGCAAGATACAAACTCGCAATTATAAGGACAAAAAGTCAGAATTGTAAGTTTGTATCTTGCATTTTTTACTTTATTTCTACACACAATTCTGAGAAAAATAGTCAGAAAAGCAAGATACATGCAATTCTGAGAAAAAAGTCAGAATTGCAAGATACACGCAATTCTGAGAAAAGAAAAGTCAGAATTGTGAGTTTATGTCTCTCGTGAGTTTAGATCCAATACATTATACAATTTTGCATTATACAAATTTGCGATTCTGAATTTTTCTCAGAATTGTGAGATATAAACATGCAATTGCAAGAAATAAAGTCAAGAAAAAAAGTCAAAAATGCAAGATACAAATGCAATTATGAGGACAAAAGGTCAGAATTGCGAGTTTATATGTGACAATTCTGACCTTATTTCTAACAATTGTGAGTATAACACACAATTCTGAGAAAAAAGTCAGTTTACATCTCGCAATTGGATCTCGAAGGTATTGAATCTCGCAATTGCTAGATATTAACTTGCAATTGCGAGAAAAAAAATGCAAGATACAAACACAATTATGAGGACAAAAAGTCAGAATTGCAAGTTTATATCTCACAATTCTGACTTTATTTTTCACAGTATATCATACAAAGTTTATATCACGCAATTCTGAGAAAAAAGTCAGAATTGCAAGATACACGCAATTCTGAGAAAAGAAAAGTCAGAATTGTGAGTTTATGTCTCTCGTGAGTTTAGATCCAATACATTATACAATTTTGCATTATACAAACTTGCGATTCTGAATTTTTTCTCAGAATTGTGAGATATAAACATGCAATTGCAAGAAATTAAGTCAAGAAAAAAAGTCAAAAATGCAAGATACAAATGCAATTATGAGGACAAAAGGTCAGAATTGCGAGTTTATATCTGACAATTCTGACCTTATTTCTAACAATTGTGAGTATAACACACAATTCTGAGAAAAAAGTCAGTTTACATCTCGCAATTGGATCTCGAAGGTATTGAATCTCGCAATTGCTAGATATTAACTTGCAATTGCGAGAAAAAAAATGCAAGATACAAACACAATTATGAGGACAAAAAGTCAGAATTGCAAGTTTATATCTCACAATTCTGACTTTATTTTTCACAGTATATCATACAAAGTTTATATCACGCAATTCTGAGAAAAAAGTCAGTGGTGAGATACAAACGTGCAATTCTGAGAAAAAAGTCAGAATTGCAAGATGCACGCAATTCTGAGAAAAAAAAAGTCAGAATGGTGAGTTTATATCTCTTGTGAGTTTATATCTCACAATTCAGACTATATTTCATGCATTTGCATGTTTATATCTCACAATTCTGAGAAAAAAGTCAGAATGGTGAGATATAACCTCACAATTCTGAGAAAAAAGTAGAGATATCAACTCACTTTTTTTCTTAGAATTGCTTGTATCTTGCAGTTGCGTGTTTATATCTCACAATTCTGAGAAAAAAGTCAGAATGGTGATATATAAACTCGCAATTCTGAGAAAAAAGTAGAGATATCAACTCGCTATTTTCTTAGAATTGCTTGTATCTTGCAGTTGCATGTTTATATCTCACAATTCTGAGAAAAAAGTCAGAATGGTGATATATAAACTCGCAATTCTGAGAAAAAAGTAGAGATATCAACTCACTTTTTTTCTTAGAATTGCTTGTATCTTGCAGTTGCGTGTTTATATCTCACAATTCTGAGAAAAAAGTCAGAATGGTGAGATACAAACTCGCAATTCTGAGAAGAAAAGTCATAATTGCAAGATTGTAAGAAAAGTCTGAATTGTGAGAGAAAAAGTCGTAACTACTTTAAATGTTTTATTCAGTGGCAGAAACGAGCTTCCATAGTGTACAAAGTCAATGGGGTCCAAAACAGTTTTCATTATATGGACAAATAAAAAATCTTCACAGTATCTACTTTTGTGCTCTGCACAAGAAAAAAAGTCATGCAGTCTTGGACAGGAGAGTGAACTAAATGAGTGTCATTTTTGTCTATACTGTCTTATTATTTTAGAGAACAAGGAATTTTGCAAACCACTGGAATTAATAAGTGCTGATTATTGTTTATTAATTGGCTGATCATGTAAAGTCAAGCCGTGGATATTATATATTTACTTAGAAACAAACTGGTGCATCCAAGTAAGAAATATAACAAAAGGGCCTTTCTAGTAGAGTTTTGTACAAAAAAATATGGAGAGAAAACCTCGGACACTTGGCTCTCCATAAAACAGACATCAAATAGCTCTGGGCTGAATTCAGCTGTGGCCAGCACAACACTCTCCAGAATAACACAAGAGCGTGTCATATCTGAGCCAGCACAAACCAAATAGTTTGTATTGGATTATGTGAAAGAGCGTGTGAGTGTACAATAGCAAATAAAGGGATGATATACACCCGCTAGTCTTGGGGTAAAGAAGCAGGCATCCGTGTGCTATGTGATTCTTCTCTGCAGGTTCCGTAGTGAATGAATAATAGAGAACAAGGGCATGCTTGCTCAGTGAGCGCAACCCTGCCTGTCAGAGTCGCGGATGTGAGGAGAATCATACCCTTGTTTTGCTGGAAAACGTCCTTGTATGTACGTCGTATAAATAGGGGCCATGTTTAGTCCCCGATGCAAAAGAGCCCCCCTGACCAAACCCTCACTGCTCCTGGATTAGAATAAGAATAACAAATGGCTCTTGTAGAATGTGTTTTCGTTGCAGTTGTGGCCACAACACTGGGTCAGGTGATCTGCCGCAGCGTTTCCCCCGGGGTATGCGCTTCGCTCTCTTTCGTAGAAATTTACTGAAGCAATAAATCTGGTGTGCTTGTGGAGAAAAATTAAAGTGGAGCCTCCCAGGAGGCGGAAGGGAAGTAAGAGAGGGATATAACAATGCCTACAAGTAGAAATCCAGGCTAACCTCTCTGGAGGTTGTGTCAACTCTAGAACAAAGGCTTCTCAACCTGGAGTCATGGCTCAAGGGCTTAAGTCCATTTAGTGGGGAGGGAGGTTCATAACAGCAATCCACTACCTGGGAAGTGGGGTATTACTTTTTTCGGTAAATTTAAGGTTCATTTCTCCACCCTTAGAGAGAATACAAATACAATTCTTGTCTGATAGAATGAATGATTACAGGGCCTGAGGCTCAATAAAAAATGTTTAACACGTTTCGATTTTGAAATATTTGTTTTCTCCAGTTTTGAGCCTTTTAAATCTTGAAATCTATAGCCTTTTATTAAACCTGATTTTGTACACTATAAATATTGTTGGCTAGGGCTGCTCGATTTTGGCAAAAATCATAATCACGATTATTTTGGTCAATATTGTAATCACGATTATTTAAACGATTATGACAGGCTCCAAAACTTTACATAGTGATTAATTTAAAGATAGCAATACAGCGAGAAAAAGATACAAATAAAAAAAATAGTGCTTTAAAAAAACTGAATACTTTTATGCAAGTCTAACGTAGTCTAACAATAACTACAGAAATTGAATTTGAATGTAAAATAAAACAATGTCTTCACTCTAATAGTTAAACATGCTTTGTTTCTTATTAAAACTAAAAACGTCCTTCATTCAAGAGCAGTGAGTGATGTTTCTCTTTGTATTTTTACGTTTTATTCATATTAGGCACAGATTACGCCAAAAGGAATATTATGTGTTGCCGCTTTAACCACACGGACCCATTATACTGTTACGCACGGATTTTCATTCTCAACTGTTTATGTTCATTTAAGACTTAACTGACAAGAGTTTACATGAAAAATCACCAAGCCCCTCATTTTGAAATATTTGTGCGTGTATTTGACCGTTTAGGTGCGCACCTTGAGCTAAAAGATAACTTTCATGTCCGTGTTCTGCTCCGTCTCTGAGCGCATTAACAAAGGACAGCGCAAGTTTTCTTACGTGCTATTAAAAACACAACATCAAAGAAACATTAACAAATCAATCACGTCCCATTTTATGAAAGCCACCTTACATGATTTAGCTGATTTGCATGTGAAAATTGGCTTTTATGGAGGAGCGAAAGCGCACCACTGGTAAAAGGGCAGAATGGGGCGCAATAATCGTTTCATCTCGATTACTGCATTTTCATGATCGTTTGAAGCACAAATCGAAATCGAAACCGAATTTCGATTAATTGGACAGCCCTATTGTTGGCTCTATGACAAACTGCTTTGGATAAAAGTATATGCTAAATACATACATATAGGTTAATTGTGTCATCCACAAACCACAGGAAGTTGATTGGAATGACAGGAAGAAGAGTTTGCAGTTCAAAGAAATTCTGGGAAATGAATCTGTCAGTCTATTGTTCTTTGTATTATTCTGTCTATCTGTCATTTTCTCATTCTGTATATCATTCAGTCTGTTATTTTTTTGTAGTACTTTTATTTATCCATCCATCAAATGGTATATTTCATTGGTTTGTTCATTCATTTTATTGTTTGTTTGTTTGTTCTATTGTTTGGTTGTTCATTGTATGGTTTATTCGTTTGTTTTTTAATTTGTTTCTTTGTGTATTTGTTTGTTATTTATCCATTCATTTGTATGTTTGTTCTTTTGTTTGTTTATTTGTTTGTTCATTCCTTTTTCATTTGTTCATCTGTTTGTTCATTTGTTTGTTCATTTGCCCATTTGTTCATCTGTTTATTTGTTTGTTTTTGTGTTCATTTGCCCATTTGTTCATCTGTTTATTTGTTTGTTCATTTGTCCATTTGTTCATCTGTTTGTTTGTTTGTTCTTTTTTTTGTTTGTTCATTTTTTTTTCATTTGTTTCTTTATCAACTTGTTTGCTAATTTATTCATTCATGTTTCCTCGTTAATTCCTTCATTTGTTTAGTCATTTGTTTGTTCATTTGTTTCTTTATCCATTTGTACATTTGTTTGATTGTTTACTTTAGGGCTGCAACGATTAATCGAACGATGTTGTGAGGCGCGTCTAGACAATGAAGCCGGTACTTTGATTAGTAGTAAATCTCCATCACGTGCGTTCAGCTGGAGCGGCAATTCAAACACCCCGCCGTAAATCACTGACAAGCCACGCCAAATCGCGCTGAAAATCGAATTCGGCTTCATTGTCTAGACGCGCCTCACAACATCGTTCGATTAATCGTTGCAGCCCTAGTTTACTTATTCATTTGTTTATTTGTTTTTCATCAGTTTGTTCATTAATTTGTTTTTATTTAATTCATTTGTTTGTTCATTTGTTTGTTTGTCTGTTCATTGTTTCATTAATTTGTTTGCCCATTTGTTCATTTGTTTGTTTGTTCATCTGTTTATTAATTTATTTCCTCATTTATTTATTTTGTTTTTCATTCGTTTGTTTGTATTTTGTTTTTATTTGTTCATTCATTTGTTCTTTTGTTTGTCTGTTCATTATGTTCATCTGTTTGTTCGTTTTTATTTGTTCATTGGTTTGTTTGTCTGTTTGTTCATTTGTTTGTTTGTCTGTTTGTTCATTTGTTTGATTGTCTGTTTTAGTCATTTGTATGTTTGTCTGTTCATTCATTTGCTTGGTCATTGTTTCATTACTTTGCCCATTTGTTTGTTTATTCATCTGTTTATTCATGCATTTATCGTTCATTCACTTGTTTTTCATTAGTTTGTTCATTAATTAGTTTTTTAGATTTTTTATTTACTTGTTCATTCATTTGTTCGTTCATATGTTTGTTTGTCTGTTCATTCATATATTCATCTGTCTGTTAGTTTGTTTTTATTTGTTCATTAGTTTGTCTGTTTGTTCATTTGTTTTTCTTCATTCGTTTGTTCATTGTTTTATTTTGTTTGCCCGTTTGTTCATTTTCCATTCATTTATTCAATGATTTGTTGGTCTGTTTGTTCATTTTATTTGTTTGTTTGTTTAGTCATTTGTTCACTTGTCTGTTTGTTCATTCATTTGTTTGTCCGTTTGATCATTTGTTTGCTTTTTCATTTATCCTTTCGTTTGTGTTAATTTTTTTCCTTTGTTTGTTTGTTCATTTGCTATTTTCTTTTTGAATAGCAGCTACATGAATTTTTTAAAATTTCAGTTCTACTTAAATTCAATATTTGCATTTCTATATCTTTTTTTCAGGAATTGAAACTGTCTGTTAGGCATAATCAGAGTTAGATAAATGATATACAAATTATTTTTGGGTTCTGTAGCTCAAAGAACTAAATGCTAACGTAATGTACTGCAGGTCAAATCATTTCATTAGCACATATGCTATCAATGACTGCGCTAATGAAGCCACAATCTGTTGCAATTCCTTTTAAGTAGCATTTGGTTTTGTATCACATTGCACCCACCGTTTAAAGCCTTGTTGAGTGCTGTCTGTTTGTTTTTCTTCTTCCAGTGTTTTTCTACTTTCATTGGGCTTTTTAGGTTTGCCACATTTCCTCTTATTGGCACAGGGGGGTGTGGATTGAGGGAATGGTGCAGTAATAGCTGTTGAATGCACTGGCTGTGCGGCTCCTACCGCAGGGCCCACACATTCCAGGGATTACTCTTATTACCAACCATTCTCTCAATGGGGAACAGAGTGGCCTAATGAAATATTCAAATGGATGAGGGGGATAAAGCTCTCCATTACTGAATTAAATTTTCAAATTGTTTGTGGTGCTTATCCTGGAGTACGTGTGTGTGCATTACAGAAACTGATTAAGAGCGCGCAATGATTATCAGCCTTATAAAATAACATTTCAGAGCCATTTCTGATGAATTGCTGCATATTCGTAATAATTTAATCAGTAATTGATTTAAAGCCTGTGCAAATGTACTTTGTCCTGAGAACTCAAGGGGTGCTGAGATGGTGGACTCGGCATGACCACTCATTTATTGTAATAGAACTATTGCTTTTACAAATCCACATGGTTCAGGTTCATGATTCATCTCTCTTAGCCAATTAGCGATGTTACAACACATCTTAAAATAAGCTTTTAAGGTGAGACAAAACTGTGGCTACAGTAAAGTAAACAGGAGTTAATTCATAAATGCATAAAAAAAAACAGCACAAAATATATTCAGAATTCAAAAGCATGTGGCTGGTTTCAAATAAATGTTAGCAGTAGAAATAAACCCATCATGAACAGGCTACGAGCGCACAGCCGGAGTAAATTGAACAGGCATTGCTTAGCTTGAATCCAGGACTTGTAATAGCCCATAGTCCAATGTTAGGTCTGCCTGTACATCCTGAGCAAATGATATCCTAATGGGATTTCTCGCGGAAATCTATTAACCTTGAGTCCACCCATAAATTTCATGCAGTTTAGCTAAATGATGACTGTAGAGAATGGCACCATGTAACCAGTGGGTGTGAAGCCGTCATTAGATCAAGGATGATTTGATGACCCTCCTATTCAAACAAGGTTATAGTCAGATTGCTTGCATTAGATCTACATTTGATAAAGGATGAAATAACATAACAAAGGTATGTGCAAAACAATGGTTTCTGAGTCACCTAGTAATTCTGAAACTGGATTTTCACATTCATCATTTTTAGTGATGGAATACGATTTTAACCTCTGTTTTATGATGTTGCCTCTGGGTAACAGAGCTGTATTATTTACTTAGCAACCAGATGATGCATGTATGATGGCATTAAAATTGGTAATAATTAGGGGCCTGTGATTTCCGCGATGTGGAAAATGCGGATGGAATGGTGGAATCCAGTAATAAAAATAGAATTTTCTATATAACATAGAATGTCATGGAATTTTCCAAAATTTAGATGAATGAATCAAAAGTAGCTTAGAACAGTTAAATCAAAATGCATAGGGCTAGTGTCTGTGAATGTTAAGCCACAAAAACACTATTTAAAAACAAATCCTGCTTGTTCTGCGTGTTTCTGTGTGAATGAATGACGCAGACACACGGTTTTGTTTACTATATTTTAGGGCGCTCTAAAAACTGCTCTTAGAGTCACTTCATGAGCATTTTGCCATTTCTTTTGAGAAAAACTATGGTCATAAATGTCTTCACAGCAACTCGTCAAAATAAAAGTTTGGTTTAACTTAGTGCCATAGAATAGAAAACTGTTTACCTTGACATAGTTGAATAATAACAGTTCAGTACATGGACATGACATACCATGAGTCTCAAACACCACCATTTCCTCCTTCTTATATAATTCTGGTGTTCAATTCCAACATAACACCGACTATTACGCAATAGTCACGATCGTTAATAGTTACGCCCCCAACATTTGCATAACCCAGTCATCAGTAACGTCAGTACATCAGTAAAATAAGGCGAGCCACTGAAGGGACATGGTTAGCTTAATGCTAGTGGTAGCCTGCACAATAAGATTTCACTTTCCACATAAACAGAGAGATGAGTGCACTGATGATGGCCAATGATTTACAGATCCTGAGCATCACTAAAGCATCAACACTTGTGTGGTAAGTCCTTCTTACGTTATACTACTTTGCTGCAGTATAAGGTTACGCAGAGCACATGCGATCACAGTAGTGAGAGTAAAATGACGCGGATTCAAGACGGCAGATTCAACAAACCACATATTAAAAGCGGCTAGAGTTAAATAAATAAAGCGGCCGTAATTAAATATATATTTCCTCCATGTGTTTCCTTACAGCTGTGTGAGAGTGAGCCGCTCTGTGAGACAGCCAATCAGAGCAGAGCTCCTCATTAATATCCAGGAACCTTCCAAATAAGGCAATAACAGAGCATTTCATTCTAGGGACAAATCCTAGGGTTGTAAATGGACTTGAAAAACCGTTTCTGTAGATTTTTTGCCCTTTCCTATGACATATACCTTATATAGATATCAGAGAACAATTTAAAATATTGTTTCAATGCATTCTATGGCACCTTTAAAGAAACAGTGACAGAAATATATCACTTATTGTAATGATAGTACTACTTCAAATGATTAAAAAAAAAAAATATATATATATATATATATATATATATAAAGCCATTATTTTTTTAAGGATTATTTACTAGAGAAATTATTTACCAGATTTGATTTAGCAGAAAACTGTTAATACACAACACAGTATTTCTAAAAAAAAAAAAAAGAAAAAAAAAGAAAAAAAAAAGAAATAATATGTATTTTTTTATCAACTAATTAGAGTGCCTTTTGATTAATACATTTAACAAAACCATTAAAAAGGAATCAAGAAAAGTAATGGGAAGCACAGAATTTGAGAAAAATAAAACTGAATTTGAGAAAAATTCAGGGCCTTAAAATTGTGATTTTTGTTCAGCTTTTAAAAAATTACTGTTAAATTGTATGTTTCATGATTTCAATTAAGTAGACATGGTTTTTGATTAATCTTTTTTTATTTAACCATTACCAAATAGAGTCTAGAAAAATTAAAACGGGAGGGAAAAAAACAGAATTTGGGAAGAAATTAAATGGAGTTTAGGCCGTAAATAATGGAGGACTTAGCAATAAAATGCCTGTTGTTGGTAACAACATTTCCTGGTGGTCAATTTAAAACCTGTATCTGGCATACTATGGTACATAATGTTATTATGTGTGTATGTGTGTGTTTTTAGATTATACATTATTTTCAATCATTTTTGATAGATTTTTAAAAATAGATAAAAATAGATACTTCAAGTAACCATTAGGTAAACAGTTATCTATTCTATTAGACCATGTCATGTAGCAGTAATTGTAAAATATAGTATGCTAATTAGATTTTTTGTTAACATATTACTATTCTGTCATCAATAAAAACATGTATGGTCACTTAAATTTACTATAAATATTAAAATTAAAAAATGATACATTTTTATTTCAAGGCAGCATAATGTTGCTTTCAGTTAATATATCTAAAAAAATACTGCCCCAAACATTATTTTCCAAAATATGTTTTAAATATGTTTTTGATTTTAGTGAATCATTGCTTTTATAATCGTTGCAATATTGTGTTAAAACAGCCCGCACTGAGCTTTAGTGATTTTAGCCTTAATATTAGACCAAGTTATTTTTCTCTTAGCTTGACCTTAAAAAATTTCTAGAGCACACAATTTTGGAATGAGGTGATTGATATTGTTTTTGTCTCTATGAAACAAGCTCAGTTGCAGAAATTGTGCCAAGAAAAGATGTTTGTTTCTTTTTTTTCTTTTTTTTTTCAAAAAACCTTGATAAGATATAACTGCCCTGATAGCACATTGCTTCTGATGGATTTGTTATTGCTACAAACGTATGTGGTAGACTGTTATTATTAAACTCCATTCGGTGTCTTGCTCTAAGGAACCGTATCACCACGAAACGCCAGGCTTAATTAATTCTTCCAAAGAGTCCGATTGATAATAAAAGCCAATATAAACATGCGCCCAACAGTCAGGAGCACTTCATCAATCAATTTCACACTGTAAGGGCGCATTTCCAGCCTCCTCCAGCTGCCTGTGTGGAAAGACAAGTCAATTGTGCTGTGCTTGACAATACTCATGAAATGGTTAGCTGGATTTCAATCGATGCCAAAGATTACCCAGTCATTTCACTGTCACTAGGGAAATGGTGGTGACTGAAAAGGGAAGTCAACTATCTTCTGCTCTCTTCCAAAAACCATGCTGCCCGTGTCTAATGGCATCTGCTGCCGGTTTTTTGAATCCTTGAGTGGAAATCATTTAATACCAAGTAAAATTCAATGTGAATTACTGTTCGCTACCCATTCTTACTTCCATAATATCACATAATCACAATTAGAGCAACGAGATACTCACTGAGACAGAATTTTGCCTGGGATTTTATTAATTAGAAATCATTTCTAATGATTTATTGATTAAAAATTGTTATATATAACATGAATTTAAGAGGAAAGTCATTTCAGGTGAAACCTGTAAGACTGTCGTTCATCTTTGGAACACAATTTAAGATATTTTTGATGAAATCCGAGAGCTTTCTGACCCTGCATAGACAGCGAAGTAAAAAGTATTCTCGTAGCTTCAAAAAAATATGGTTGGACCACTGATGCCACATGGTCTATTTTCTTACCTAAAATTTGCCAGTTGCATTGCTTACTCTGCAGAAAGCTCTCAGATTTCATCTAAAATGTCTTCATTTGTGTTCCAAAGATGAACGAAGGTCTTACAGGTTTGGAATGACATGAAGGTGAGTAATTAATGACAGAATTTTCATTTTCAGGTGAGCTATCCCTTTAATTCCTGCCATCACAGAAATAAATTACATTTTAAAATGTATTGAAATAGTGAAAAGTTACTTTAAACTGTAACAATAGTACTGTTTATTGTCCCTTTTGATCAAATAAATGTGTTCCTGCTGAGATCTCTTTTATATTGTAATTTTTATACTGTTTACATATTTTGCATACATTCTTTTTACATATTGTAAAAAACGACTTTACTAGTTATACAATATATACAATTTTTTTTTCTGTTTCTTCTGCTCACCAAGACTGCATTTATTTGATCCAAAGCACAGCAAAAACAGTAAAATTTACAAATATTTTTACTATTAAAATAAGTGTTTTCTATTTGAATATATTTTAAAATGTATTCCTGCGATTTCGAAGCAGATTTTTTTTAGCACCATTACTCCAATCACATGATTCAGAAATCATTCTAATCTTCTGATTTGCTGCTCAAAAAACATTTATTATTATCATGTTGAAAACAGCTGAGTAGGTTTTTTTTTAGGTTTCTTAGATAAATCCAAAGTTCAGAAGAACAGCATTTATCTGAAACAGAAATCTTTTTTAATATTATAAATGTATTTATCATCACTTTTGATCAATCCAAAGCATCCCTGCTAAGTAAAAGTATTAATTTCTATGATTTCTTTCAAAAAGCTTTTACAAAAGCTTTTAATTTCAGATAAATGCTGATCTTTGGATCTTTCTATTCATCAAAGAATCCTGAAAAAGTACTTAACTGTTTTGAATATTGGAGACTGGAGCAATGATGCTGAAAATTTAGCTTTGAACACAGGAATAAATTACATTTTATTTAAACATTATATTCAAATAGAAAAAAGTTGTTTTAAATAGCTAAAATATTTCTGAATTTTACTGTTTTTGCTGTACTTTCGGATCAAATAAATGCAGACTTGGTGAGCAGAAGAGACTTTTTTAAAAAACAAAAAATCTTACTGTTCAAAAACTTTTGACTAGTAGTGTACATCTAGTATTTTTAATTTCTTGTATTATTAAATATATTAGGGGTGGGCATAGATTAAATTTTTAAATCTAGATTAATCTAGATTAAATTGTCGAATTAATCTAGATTAATCTAGATTAAAATGGCTAATTTGAATTCTGCTGAAGGCATTCAGAATATGTATGCTACCCAAATAATGACTTAAAGTCTTTGAGAATGGATCATAAAGCTCATAAAGCTGTTCTATGATAATTTGTTGAGATGTACTTGTGTTTACTAACTAACTAACAATGAAATTATTTTTTCTACCTATTAGATTGTGTTTTTTAACGTCAACACCTACCCAACCCATTACATGTTACACGGTACTTTTATTTTGACAGGTTTGCCATGAAGTTTCTGTGTCATACAGTATGATATGATGCTAGTTTTCTCAAATGAAACGGTAAAAGTGACACTCACAGCAGTTTGGGAGATTGAGTTTATCTGTTCATGTGAGATGAAAATGCCAAAAATTACCGGGAGCGTCACGTGTGTTTCAGTATGCGTGTAGTAAAAGCTCGTCTCCGCCATGCATACATACAGCTAGGTAAACGGAACATATCGGATTTCATATTAAAACGGTCTTTTTGCATTTCAGTTTTCACATACACTAGTCCATATCGCGATTTGAATTAAGTGACTGACCAACATTTGATTTATGAATCCAAAAAACGACGAATTTACGTGGCATTTCGCTATAGTAGATCCGGTTTTTATGAATGGAGGACGACGTGATCCAGTCTGTGTTTTGGCGGAGGAGACTTAAACGCGGCGACCATATTCTATAGTCTTCGGTATACATCCGCGTTAAACTATCAAGGTGAAAGTCACCATAGCTTGCGTAGTTCAGACCCAGCTCCCAACCCAGATTTGAGAATAGATTAACGGCGATATTTTTTTTATCGCGCGATAAGAGTTTCACGTTAACGCCGATAACGGCCCACCACTAAAATATATTTTCAGTTTTTCAATGCAATTCATTAGATGTCTTTATGCTTTTTATTCAAACTTGCTGTTTTTGCTCAACTAGTCCAATTAAATGCTTTTTATGAAGCCTAATTACAATTTTAAAAACATTGCATTATTTATGCTGTTACTTAATTTTATACTGGCAGCAAAATCATATGTGATTATCATGTGAATATATTGTGAATATTCAGTACATCACTAGCTGTGAGGAAGGCTGGTTGTGTGAGTGGAATAAACAAACAGGTATTTGCATCTGACCAAACCACATTTCTGTTCATAGTGTAAATTTGAAACAGTAAATCATCCTTTTTACATTGCAGCTGGAATGTCCAGTTTCCTTCAAGGCTTTCCGCTTTAAGTCATTGAGCATTCTGGAATGGTTTTGCTTATAACACTCACAAGTAGAGCTCATGGGTCACCTCACGTGTGGATTCTGTGAGGACACATCAGTAAAAATACGGGTGTGAGCCGCCTGAGGCCAGCACCAATATCAGCCAGTCTGAGAGGAAACATGGAGGGAGGTCAGAGGCCATTCCTGCTAAATTAATGTCATAAATTACACTGCATTTCGGACAGATAAATTCATTGAGCTATGCTATCAAAATAGAAATCCCTGTTCCGGTAATGTCATACAGTGAATCATGGCATACAGTAAACAGCAAACCAATTCTAGCTTGCTCCAGGTGGCTGATGTTCCTTCTTCGGAGCCAACTGTGTGACATTTCAGGACCTGGAGAGAGGAAGGAAATTAAAAACGGAAAAGTGGTGGAAATCGAAACTGAATTTCATGTGAGGGGTTAACATAGGTTAAAACGGTGACAGTCGGTTTGTAAGGTATTTTATGCATTTGTAGTCATGTATGATATCAATTATAAACAAGTAAATTTGTATGCTTTCGTAAGTACATTTTCATCAATGTGTAAATACTTTTATATAAGGTGGATTTTTCCAAAAAGTCTTCCAAAAGGTGACTTGTTATTATTTTCGCTGTTGTGTTTGGCGTCGATTTTGGTGCAGAAATAACACGCTTCATTTCTGTTCCCTAAAAACAGCAGTTCCTCTTTAGGGAGAATGAACGTTCTCCTGCTCCACGGCTTTATGAATGTAACAGTTGTCCAAAACATCTTGTTCAGACCAACTTATCATACGACAGTTTCGCTTGAGAGCGCTTGCGAAATGTTTTGCTCCTCTTCAGACAGCAGAACACCATCTGTCTGATCTAACAAGCGCTGAGCAAGATCTATGGGCTCATGGAGATAAACACTGCAACATTCATTGCCCCATCCTCTGAAACACAACCCACAGGCATTTAGAAGACCAAGATCATTTCCAAATGAACCTGAACAAACAGCCTATTGTGGTATTGCTCTCAAAACTAAATTGAAATGGTTATTGAATTCCAGTTGAATTCCTGAATTTGAATTGAGGTAGCAAGCAGAAGGAAGATTTAAAATTCGAATTTAAAGGGATAGTTCACCCAAAAATGAAAACGTGATGTTTATCTGCTTACCCCCAGGGAATCCAAGATGTAGGTGACTTTGTTTCTTCAGTAGAGCACAAACGAAGATTTTTAACTCAAACCGTTGCAGTCTGTAAGTCATATAATGGCAGTAAATGGGATCCACAGCTTTGAGAGTCAAAAAAAACATACACAGACAAAACCAAATTAAACCCTGCAGCTCATGATGATACATTGAGTTCTTAAGACACAAAACAATCGGTCTGTGCAAGAAACTGAACAGTATTTATATAATTTTTTAGAGCACATTGACGCGTCACGGTTAAACATTGTGGTAGATCAGAGGTAAATATTATAATAAATGGTAAAACTACTACTGTAAAAATACAGTAAAAGTATGACAACTAATATTCAGGAATAAACTGCAGACGCATAATTTTTGGTCCCAGTAAATGTTGTATAAATAAATCTGGAAATAAATATAAAAAATAAACACATAAATAAATATAAAATAAATGAACACAAATAAATTAACATAAAAAAATATAAAAATATAATTATAAAAATTCTTAAAATTTTAAAATTAATGAAAGAATAAGTTAATAAAAGTTAAAAATAAGAAAAGTAAATGTAAAAATAAATACAGAAAACAATAAATAAAGACAATATGGAAGTCTGTTTCTGCTACTGAATTAAAAATAAGGTAATTATGACTTTTTATCTCACAATTCTGACTTTTTTTTTCATCTGGCAGCAATTGCGTAATATTAACTTGCAACTTATAACCTGCAACTCGCAATTCTGAAAACATGTCAGTCTTTCTTTTCCCTCAAAATTGGACTTGTAAATCAATTATAGTTTATATCTCATAATTCTGAAAAAAAGTCATGAAAAGTCAGAATTACGAGATACAAACTTGTATTTGCCAAAAAAAAAATTCAGAATTGCAAGATCCAAACTTGCATTTGCAAGTTTATATTATGCAGTTCAGAGAAAAAAGTTTATAACTCACATATCTGACTTCGTTTCTCAGAATTGCGAATTTTATCTTTCAGTTCTGACTTTATAACTCAAAATTTTGAGAAAAAAAAAATCTGAATGGCCTGTTTGTTTCATGCAATTCTAAGAAAAAAGTCAGAATTGTAAGATAAAAAGTCACACTAACATTATTATTATTATTATGTTTTTTTTTTTTTTTTTAGTGGCGGAAATGGGCTTTAATAGAAAAGAAAAGAATTAAAAGAGAAAAAAATACATTTTATTGCAAAGGATTTGCAAAGATTTGTTATCTATTCATTTATCCATTTATTTTTTAATTTTTTGCAGGTTTGGTCCTTCATAATTATTGGTCCAGTAATGAAAGAAAAGCAATGATCAGGTAGTGTCTGCATTTTTTGCTTTGTCTGTTTCCTGTTCTCTCACTCTCTCCCCTCTCCATAGTTGTAATCATTTTTCATTGTACAAAAATAATTAGCCCAAAATAATCACGCTCACATTTTGTATCGCACAGACACGGCTCTCATTGTGAAGACTATTGCCAGTTTGTTTTCTGTTCTGCAAGAGCTAAATTGAAATTTCCCTGGAAAAACATTTTTCAGTGATGCTAATGCAGTTTGAGCTGTGTGCAAATAGTTCATTTGGCACAGTAATAGGCAGCGTGTACGACAAGGCGGCAAAAGGCACGGAGCATAAGTGATGTACACGACCCACATTAGTTTAAAGTGTAGATAACGATTGTGTCAACAGTGATGATGATGATAATAAGGTAGTTTAATTACGCTTTCCACTTTGAGTAATATAAAGCAGGTAGTGGTTGAATAGTTATGGCAGAGGGAGACAGATTCTCTGCAGCTGTGCCTTGAGACTCTCATTATGGTTGCGAAACTTTTCCTGTCACATATTGTCATACAAGCCCATTTGTCAAGACACTAATCCCCTGAAAATGAGATGTCTATCTCAAGAGGGTGAGCAATGGAAAAGAGACACAAAAAAGGAGCACTTTGTACTGTTATGTAAATTCGCTAAGAAAACAAGGACATCTGCTGTTTATGAATCAGCATTCTCTCAGAGAGGGGGCTTGACATTAATAGAATATTTAAGCCCCTGTTTTTGGCAGTTGTTGAACCAAATTGGCTAGATTAAAAGATCAACCATTTGATATTGTTCTGCAAACACTGTGTGATCGAATGGGATTATGCATCTTTGTTTTATTTATTCATTTATTTATTGTTTTCACTAAGAGATTCTGGAGGCTTGTTTTTTTTTCTTTCCAGTTTTCCAGTAATTTAGTCATCACCTCTCCTACACGCGTACATTTTCTAGCCAAAAAACCTTGACCTAATTAATTGCATAATATGCCAATTAATTAATCATTTTAGTAATACTGCATTACATTATCGAGGCAGATGAAAAAATCAAAGAAATGCTTTAGAAGCACTTTTAGTATATTATTTGTTTTGTTTTAAAGTTTTACTTGTAAATGAATTTATGAATCCAGTAAATCAATTACTCACTGAATTAAATCACGTATACTCACTTAGGTAGCATTTATTTGATCAAAAAAGCAGTAAAAACAGTAATATTGTGAAATATTATTGCAATTTTGCATTTTAATATACACAACCAGTCAAAAGTTTTTGAACAGTAAGATTTGTATTTTTTAAAGACATCTCTTATTCTCACCAAGCCTGCATTTATTTGATCCAAAGTACAGCAAAAGCCAAAAAATGTGAAATATTTTTACTATTTAAAATAACTGTTTTCTATTTGAATCTTTTTAAAAATTGAATTTATTACTGTGATCAAAGTTATGTTTTCAGCATGTTTACTCCAGTGTTCATTGTCACATGATCATTCAGAAATCATTCTAATATGCTGATTTGCTGTAATAAGATTGTTATTCTTATTATCAGTATTTAAAACAGTTGAGTATATTTTTGGGGGATTTTTGATGAATAGAAAGATTCAAAGATTAGCATTTATCTGAAATAGAAAGCTTTTGTAACATTATACCATTTTTTTTAATAGAAATGATAGAAATTACTGCTTTTATTTAGCAAGGATGCTTTAAATTGATGTGATGAAGTGGTGATAAAGACATTTATTACTTATTTACAAAAGATTTTTATTTCAGATTGATTCTATTCATCAAAGAAAGTTGAAAAAATTCTACTCAGCTGTTTTCAACATAATAATCATGATAATAATAATATATATTTTTAAGCAGCAAATCAGAATATTAGAATGATTTCTGAAGGATCATATGACTGGAGTAATGATGCTAAAAATTCAGCTTTAAATTACAGGAATTAATTATATTTAAAAATATATTTAAATAGATGTATAGTAAAAATATTTCAAAATGTTACAGTTTTTGCTGTATTTTAGATCAAATAAATGTAGGCTTGGTAAGCAGAAGAGACTTCTATAAAAAACAAAAACTGTTCAAAAACTTTTGACTGGTAGTGTATTTTAAAATGTTATTTTGTCTTGTGGTGGCAAAGCTGAATTACTCCAGTCTTAAGTGAAGAAATCATGCTAATATGCTGATATCCTTAAGGAACATTTCTTATTATTATCAGTGTTAAAACAGTTGTACTGCTTTGTATTTTTGTAGAAACCCTGATACTACTGCTTAAACATGACTCTGTCCTGGTCTTGTTGGATCTTTTGCACTGTATACATTCCATAAGTCACCTCAAAAACATGTCTCAGTTATTATTCTGTGAGCGGAAGAGTAAAAGAGATAGTGTGCTGGCCCTCTGCCATGTATTTGGTGCAAATGGCTCCTGTGGCCTGAAGGAAGTTTACCTTTTTCATAAGCCGTTAATGATTTATTAAGGAGCCCTGACACAGAGTGCGGCAGAGAGCTTACACACCGGCCTCATCTTTCTCAAGGTGACATCCTGGGGAGCCGCAGTGAGCTGGAGACCTGGTGAATTTTTTAGCTGGCTGGAACGTCTCATCTCCTCTCCCTTTTCAGGAAGAGGCGGTGGAGCTTTAGTCAAGTTGTCACAGGAGAAGGTGAAGGCTGTTCTTTAGAACAAGGAGGCAGAAGCGTTATTTTAAAATACCACCTCCGCTGCTCGGGTCAGTATCCGATAAGATCTGCGGTATATAATCCTGTTTTCAACAAGAGTAAATCTCAGCCCAAACATGCTCTTTTTAAAGCAAGGGGAAACCCTGTGGTAATGAGAGGACGGAAATGTCTCAGGCTTATCCCCATTGCCATGTCATGCATACAGTGTGACTGCATATTTAACATGGGATGAGATTTAAGTATGAATTCTTAGTGGATATTTTTCCATGAAGTCCCAATCTAAAGTATTCTATTGCATAATGCTGCCATTACCAGATTTATATTTTTCAATAACTGTCTGTCTGTTTTTCCATTTTTAAATGACATGTCAAAACAAAAATGAGCAACACTTTCTTTTCAACTAATCAGTAACACATAAGTACCTTGGTGTGAATAGGCCTTAAAGGATTAGATTAAATTATTTTGTTTGTTTATTACAAACATGCAGCTTTTTACTTCACAAGGAGTCGTACTGTTACATGTATCCTTGTCTGCCTTGGTTTTGCACTGTTTCTGTTTTGGTTTCTCCCTCTGTCTTCCCCCGTCTGTTTGTGATCATTTGGTTTAGTCCTTGTTTAATCATTATCTGTATCACCTGTGTTTTCTAATTAGTCGGTCTTTATAAGTCTGTCTCAGTTTTCAGCCCTTTGTTCGGTCATTAAGTTTACCAGTGTGTGTGTGGATGTTTCCCGTACCTTCTGAAGAATTCTATTAAAGTTATTATTGTTTGGATCCTGATTCCCGTCTCGTCTAACCAGCACGTAACGTAACACGTATGGATTACTTGTAGATTATTGTGATGTTTTTATCAGCTGTTTGGACTCTTATTCTGACGGCACCCATTCACTGTAGAGGATTTATTGGTGAGCAAGTGATGCAATGCTAAATTATTCCAAATCTGTTCTTATGAAGAAACACACTCATCTACATCTTGCATGGCCTGAGTGTGAATACATTTGTAGCAAATTTTCGTTTGTTTTTTTGTTGAACTATTCCTTTTATGCTATCAATTCATCAGTGTGTTGTACTGATATTGCACTTTTAAAAAATACTACTTACACACTTCATATAAAGCGTTAGCCAGACAGTTTTGACAGATTTGGTTTTTATATTCAAAACATTTTAAAATGAAACTCAGAACATGGAAAAAAGTAGACTGTTATGTGTTTCTACTGGGTATACAATATCAGTTTTCATATAAATTGACCAACCTAGCAGGACAATTAAAGGAGTAGTTCACTTCCAGAACAAATGTTTACAGATAATTTATTCACCCCTTGTCATCCAAGATGTTCATGTCTTTCTTTCTTCAGTTGTAAAATTGTTTTTAGAGGAAAACATATCAGGATTTCTCTCCATATAATGGGCTTCTATGGTGCCCCTGAGTTTGAACTTCCAAAATGCAGTTTAAATGCAGCTTCAAAGGGCTCTAAATGATCCCAGACGAGGAAGAAGGGTGTTATATAGAAAAACGATTGGTTATTTTCTAAATTTATTATTATTATTTTACAATTTATATACTTTTTTAACATCTTATGCTTGTTTTGTCTATCTCTGCGTGAACTCTGTGTATTCTGGTTCATGACAGTTAGGGTATGTTAAAAAAAACTCGCATCTCATTTTCTGCTCCAACTTCAAAATAACCATTTCGCTAGATAAGACCCTTCTTCCTCAGCTGGGATCATTTAGAGCCCTTTGAAGCTGCATTTAAACTGCATTTTGGAAGTTCAAACTCGAGGGCACAATAGAAGTCCATTATATGGAGAGAAATCCTGAAATGTTTTCCTCTTAAAACAATTTCTGAAAAACATTTCATGATTTCTCTCCATATAATGGGCTTCTATGGTGCCCCTGACTTCCAAAATTCAGTTTAAATGCTGCTTCAAAGGGCTCTAAATGATCCCAGCTGAGAAATAAGGGTCTTATTTAGTAAAACGACTGGTTATTTTCTATTTTTATTTATTTTTTATTTTTATTTTTTTTTACAATTTATATACTTTTTAACCACTAATGCTCATCTTGTCTAGCTTTGCGTGAACTCTGTGTATTCCGGTTCATAACAGTTAGGGTATGTCGAAAAACTGCCATCTCATTTTCTCCTTCAACTTCAAAATCGTCCTACATCGCTGTTTTACCTTTTTTTTAAAGGGCGTTTGAGGTTGTTTGCTGGGATCGTTTAGAGCCCTTTGAAGCTGCATTTAAACTGCATTTTGGAAGTTCAAACTCGAGGGCACAATAGAAGTCTATTATATGGAGAGAAATCCTGAAATGTTTTCCTCAAAAAACACATTTTTTTTTTTTTTACAACTGAAGAAAAAAGATATGAACACATTGGATGACAAAAGGGTGAGTACATTATCTGTAAATTTTTGTTCTGGAAGTGAACTACTCATTTAATGTCATAAAGCTGTCACCCATTTAAATGTACACCAGTTATTAATACTACTCTATTTTTATCTATTTATTATGTTATCCAGTGTGCTTGAGAAATCATAGCTTAATTGAAAAGAATATAATGGGTGTTCCTCTGAGGAGCACCCTAGATTTAAATCTCAAAGGAAGCCTGTAATCTATACAGTTCTTATTAAAAGGTGTCCTCTGTAGCAATCTACTTGTAATCATGCTGACACACACACAGCACTACATGTATTAACAGTGATTATGGGATCTTATCCATAGAGCTGTTAATGCAGTGCTGATTTATAGTAATTATTACATAATTTACATTTCAGGGTTATGATAACAAACTGGAAAGAGATCTAAAAGCGAAGCCATTTGAGTTACTTGCATTTGTCGAATGAAGTAAAATGAGACCCATTTGTACTATTATGTTTGATTTCTCATTTTAAACTAGACCAGTTTTACCAGATATTTGAGTTACCTGACTATATTTTGAACATTCTGTCTTAAATGGAAAAAAAACATTATACACTGATGTAATATTCTGAAACTCGTGGGCCCAGATGGATTTATGAACACGGGAACATTTTTTGGTAAGAACCTATCCAAGTATGTGTACTCTTAGATTTAATAACCAGTTGACCCTTCTTTGGCAACAATAACCTCCATCAAACCGCTTCCTGTAATTGCGGCTCAGACAGGCACAGCGGTCAGGAGGAATTCTGCACCAGTACTCTTTACAGAACTGTTGCAGATCAGCAATATTCTAGCTGTCTGGAGTGAATCGCTCTCTTGAGGTCATGCCAAAGCATCTCAACCGGGCTGAGGTCAGTAGTCTGACTGGACCACTCCAGAAGGCTTATTTTGTGTGTGTGTTGAAGCCATTCGGTTGTTGATTTACTCCTAAGCTTTGGGTTGTTGTCCTGTTGCATCACCCAAGTTCTGCTGAGCTTTAATTTGCAAGCAGATGGTCTTATATTCTCCTCCAAAATGCTTTGTAATAGAGGGACTTGACTAAATCTGTTCCATCACATGGAACCATGAGTTCATAACTTGATCTTCTCTTAAACATGTCTTTTTCAGTTTATTGCATGTTTTATAGGGCTGGGTTTTGACACAAATTTCACAAATTCGATTCTGATTGACAAGCTTGCGATTTGGTTCAAATTGATATTGATTATTTTGGATATCAGGTACAGTATATTTCTAATGTTCTTAAGGAAAACAAATCTCGCAACTAATGCTGTAAAATAAACATGAGAGTTAGTTGGTACTACATAACTAGAATATTGAAGGTTAGATAAACTGATTTGTATACAAACGCTTAAATTACTTTTGTTCAGTTTTTATTTAATTCAATTCAAGTTTATTTGTATAGCGTTTTTCATGATACAAATCGTTGCAATAATCATTTATAACAATAAAGCTACAGTTACATAATTATATTCTGCTCCAATTTGTGTTTGAAAACAAACATTTAAATGATGGCTGTCATAAAAACTTAACAGATTTATTGAAACATAAACATTGAAGAACAGTAAAAAAATAATAATAATGAATGTTATATGGTGCATATATTTAGTGAAATGTTTCTCTCAAGAGATAATTCTTTTAGCTGACTAAAGAGTTTATGGTCACTGAGTATGTTTTTTCTGAGGTAAATGTAACAGTTCACCTGCGATTCGTGCTGCCACTTTTCTTGAACTGATGCGCTACAGCAATCTGTCACTCTACTTTAAAGTGCGCCAAATGCATTTATTGTTTGAATACTGTAATAAAATGGACAGAATTTGAAATCTGAGACTTCATATCAAAAGTAATAAAGCACAAAGCTTAGTGTGATTTATTGGATGGGATGCACGCTATAATGTTCTGTTCATTAACTGAAAACAGGCTAGACTCATTGATTCTTGGGATTTAAGAACTAATATTGTTTCATAAAAAATTTGAGTTGACTAAAATATTTTGAAAAGTGACCAACATTTGGTTTTCAAGTACTGAAAATCGGTAATATTCAACAATCTGGAAATGAAACCTCATTGAGATCCCCATGTCTCTGGGACTGAACAGTGTAGGGCCTTGAAAACTAAGATTCCAAAAGAAAAAGTTTATTAAGAACTAGAATCTAAAATCATATGGTGATATCTTTAACATTTCTTGAGTTATAGGCATGCAAACTTTGGAAAAAGAATATTTATGACATTCAGACTGGTATGTTTAATGCAGTTGTTATGACCGAAGGAAACGAGGTACATCTCTAGTTTCAACATTTGTTCTTCGTTTTGAAAAGAAATGAAGTGTCATATTTTGCAAATTGACCCACATTGGGTTTGTGTATAATTTAACGATTTACTCCTGGAGCCATATTGAAATTCCAATATCTCTGGAACCAAACCATGTAGGGCCTTAAAAATAAAGACATATAAAGGAAAGTTAGGTGAGAATCCATATCTAAAAGGACTATAAGATATCATAAATACTTCTTAGTTATAGGCATGCAAACTTTGACGTAAAAACATGAAAAGTGCCATTTCACCATTTTTGAATGGCACATTGGCACATTCTGTAACAAAGATTGCTAAAGTCACCAGATTTTACTAATAGAACTACCAATCTCTGTGTACAAATAACATTATGGTGCTGCCATCTTTCTAAAGCCATTTTTACCCCCTTTAAATTTGGCTCTGAATCTCAGGTGAAAATTGCCATTTTGACCCCCCTCTACAAAATAGTGGATTACTCAGTAAATATTCATTCATGACATTTAATATTTTGGCTTTCATCACTCTACGTGTCTATCTTTCTTCAGATGTGTTTCTTTCTTCAAAATGTTAGCAAAATCACAAATTTGTGCTTGGAAAGTTTCTGAAATTTGGTTGATTCGACACGGAATGACCCTATGGGAAAATTGTATTACATTAGAGAAGAGCAAAATACATGATATGCACATGTATATGCACACCACAGTAAATGGAACTGATGTATGCATGTTAGAATGCACATTAATAAGAAAGCAGAAGTACCATCAATCAGCATATTACAATTTGAACAACATCTCAAAACCATTGACTTCCACATGTTAAAAACTTTTTTCTTTTTTTTCTTTTTTCTTCTCCATCTTTCACATTCTCTCTCCCACACACACATTGACACACAAACACATGGTATTCTGAGAATGCTGAGCTCATTAGCGTATCTCAGAGTTACTGTGCAGTTCATCATCCAAAGCTGAACTAATGAAGCAGACCTAATGCTCCTCACACTGGCTGCTGGATCATCTCTGATGTTTTTGTAACATTGTAGATTTAACTCAAAAATCAACATTCTGTGGCTCATATTAAAAATCTCATGAAAAGATAATAACCCCTGTATTTGTGAAAATGTCTTTGGCAGATTATTTTTGCTCTGGTTAAATGTTGCGAAACCGATTATTAAAGCTGTTTAGGACTGTGATTACATAACCCCCCCAAAAAAATACAAAGGTGAACTAACATTTATTATAATGTGTATGTTCATATCTATTCTCATACAACCGCAAATTACAGGTAACCAACGCTGCAAATTGCCATTTGTGCAAATTGCATTTCCATCTCTCTCCCTTCTGTTTTTTGAGTGCACAGGTATGACCTTCAGAATAATTTCGGTTGCCACTTCCTGTCCTGACAGGTTGCCATGGTAACAGCTCTTTGGACTAACAGACAGACGATGTACAGCGCTGGCACTAGAGCACTCATGTCTGAGTACTGCATGTTTCTAATGCTGTCAGATCTGACTACTTCAAGAGAGGGGATGCATTTAAACTTGCCAAGTCTCACAGATTAGCCCTGAAGTGTTTGTTTCACCCCATTTCATTCACAACTCTGGAACAGTATAATGGCTAAACACTATATTTAATGATCATTCTGACAATGATGGAATTTTTTGAGTAAATTTGAGTCTTATTGAAAGACCTCAAGGAATTAAAATGTTAACTGTGTGCCGATATCACTTTTAATTATGGAATAATATCTATGGAGGATCAGAAAGCTCTAGGATTTCATCAGAAATATCTTAATTTGTGTTCTGGAGATGAACAAAGGTCTTACAGGTTTGGAACGACATGAGGGTGAGTATAATTAATGACAGAATTTAAATTTTTAGGTGAACTATCCCTTTACAAATGTTACAAAGTTAGATGTGAAAAAATAAGGGATAGTTCAATCAAACATCGGATATAATCACCCTCATGCTGTTCCAAACCTATATGCATTATGTTTTTTGAAGAATTTTTTTTTTTTTTGAAGAATTCAAGTCAGCAAGGAAAAAAGTGAAGTATCTTTTTCTGGTTACGTAGAATATTAGTCACCAGTACAACAGCCATTCATTTATGCAGAAAAAAGCTAATACCCATTATTATCCTCCTGGTTTTGTGAGGAGGGAGATGAGGTGGAGGAATTTTCATTCAGTAACAGTCCTTGACATCAGTCTTATTTTTTCATTTAGAAAAAGACATTCACAAACAGTGTGTATGTACTTGCTCTTTAAAGCCTGTATACACATGCAGAAATTAATTGATGATTCAATGTTTAATTTGTGTGTATGCATGTGTATTTAAATACTGTGTAGATATGCATGTTTATACAACCTTTCTTTCTGGTCCACAAATCTGATTGGCTGATAAGAGTGTGATATTAGAGTCCAACAGAACTCCAACAGTCATTTCACAGTTTGTAATTCTAGCACTCTGCTTGCGGTACTTCTCACAGCAAGTGTCATGTCGGACGCCCAAATCCACTGTAATTTTATAAATAATTATTATTTTTTTTGTCTCAGAATGTAGTTTTAAGAGCTTTTCAGGTGGGAATATACTTGTTTATAGTTCATATATGCAGTTTGTTAATAAAGATAACATCTTTTTAAAAATTAGCATCAAAGTTTTTGGACATGAGAGCTCCAGGACAGCAGCGACCGTTCAGCGCTCACTTCAGCCAGATCTTCTGGAATTTACAGCTGGCTCTGATGTCTCTATAGTGGTTAAACATGAGATATAATTTGTTTTGGGTAAATCTAACGGGCGGTCTTTGGTCTTATTAAACTATTATTTGTTCTAGAGCAAATAGTTTTGCCAAAATCTCACCATGTTTATGTAAAAAGCCTTTGTACATTTGACTGAACTGCCTAGCAACTTATATGATGGCTGTTGTTGTTATTTATTGAATATTATTATTCAATAAATAATGTTTTATATAAAAAGTATAGTATTTAAAAATGTTTAGTATTGAGAAACGGTGTTTGTGTTTGTGATGGTGATTTTAGTTACATTGTTTTGCCATTAGATGGTGACAAGATTTTTTATGAGTTAGCAGACTATTGAGACTTTTAGACTGAAAAGTTAATGCTATGAACTAACATTATTTTTAGTTTCAACAACAGCTTGACACAGAGAACAAATGCACTGAGCAGCAAAATCACCCTTAACAGATGAAAGGATATTAACGTTGCGACAAAGATAACGCTGTCCTGAGCAGATATTCAAACAAATGTTTCTTTTGAATATGAGACTGATCTGAAGAATGAATGCTGCAAGATGCAGGTAATCACACTCGCCCAGTCCATCTTTCTTTCATTATACTCTACATAATACAGTGAGCTTTTAAAACAGTAATACAATAAGCTTTCAATGGAGCAACTTAACATTCCTTTGTTGCTAGTTTTAAAGTGACATTTTGGAATTAGTAATAGAGGCCTGTGCTCAGCTGGTAAACTGTTATATTTGAATTTGTGGTGGAGAGAAGTAGTTCCGACAAAAGAGGGCTTTTACAAACTGTCAAACTGTTGTATAAACACAATATCACACTCGTAGATGTGAGATATGGCTATATATCGGCACGCTGTGATTAATATGTGACCCTGGACCACAACACCAGTCAAAAGCGTTTTTTTTTTTTTTTAAATTGAGATTTATACATCATCTTAAAGCTGAATAAATAAGCTTTCCATTGATGTTAGGATAGGGCAATATTTGGCCAAGATACAACTATTTGAAAAAAAAAATGTAAGAAATGTAAAAAATATCTTAATAGAACATGATCTTTACTTAATATCCCAATGATTTTTTGGCATAAAAGAAAAATCTATAATTTTGACCCATACAGTGTATTTTTGGCTATTGCTAATATACCCATGCTACTTAAGACTGGTTTTGTGGTTCAGGGTCACATATGTGATAATATAATTTATGTTTTTACAGTATGTGTTAAACATGAGCTTAGTCATCATGTTCTATATAATGTCTGTGAAATGTTGCCTCAAACAAAACCTGAGCTCAAATCAGTCCAGTAACAAAAGGACACAGATTGGTCTTGAAGTTATCCATTGACCACTTTGAGCGCACAATTCACAAAATTCTCTCAATAGTTCTGACATTCAGTTGGCATCTTTGTGTCAGAATCATGAGTCATCCATAATCTCAGCCGGACAATAACTGACAAAAGATGGTAATCTCCACTGTTCAAGGCCACAAATCAATGACCACAATGTCATCCGTAATACTATTACAAGGATGGAATCAAGGGAGGGAGCTTTAATAGGGAAGATATCAGCATGTGAGGGCTTCTGGATTTTCCCTTAACCGAAAAAAGAACAGAAGATCTGGCGTCTATATCCAGCCATGTCCATTAATCATCTCCAGTTGCTTTTGTGTTGCGCAGTCTCAATGCACTGGTCACAACAAACTAAAGCCATCTATTATGCCTGATATTAATACAGAAAGGCCAAGATGATTTATAATGCTTTTTTTTGGCGACATCGTTTGCTAATTAATAACAGCGCAATCTCCCGTCGAGTAAGACCGCCCTAGTATCACTACCTTTATTTTTTTTTTCTAATTTATTAACACATTTTCATGCACAAGCCAATACATGTTTTCCTCCACTGAGTTATTATAGATTCATCATTAAGTAGGTCACACACCAGATAAAGAGGTAGAGGCAATGCTCCAGTGGTTATTCGACAGCCTATTTCTAAGTTGGTGGAACCTGCGAGAGCAGCGGTGCACTTTTAATCAAACACATACAGGATGTTTTGTTATAACAGTGAATGGGTCGAGCTAATGACATTTGTCTAGAAATTTGACACCTCCAGTTTGTCAACTAGTATAGGCGGCATGAGTCAGGCTGTTGAATAATGATGATCCATGAATCCAAATTAAGTGCTGATCTGCCCGGTGGTTATGAACAGTGCGAGGGAAGCAGTGTTCTCAGAACAGTGAGGAATGAGGATTGATGTGATGTGATAGGGGAGACTGGGACTAATTGCTGCAATTTTTACACCAGTGATTATTTCTAAAGGGTGGGTTGATTTTGGTAAATTTGTTATATGCACGAACAGTACTTTAAAGGAATAGTTCACCCAAAAATAAAAATTTGCTAAAAATGTACTCACCCTCAGACCATCCAAGTGGTGGAAAAGTTTGTTTCTTCATCAGAATAGATTTTGAGAAATTTAGCATTACATTACATGCTTACCAATGAATTCTTTGCAGTGAATGGGTGTCTTCAGAATGAGATTCCAAACAACTGATCAAAACATCACAATGATCCGCAAGTAATCCACATGACTCCAGACCACCAATTTAATGTCTTGTGAAGTGAAAAACAACCTGATCTCATGATAAAAATTTTTCCTGTGGGAACATTTTGGAAGATGCGAAATACATACCGTCATGTACGTTTCGTGACATATTTGATGTAAAATGTTTACTGAGTGGCATTAAAAGAGTGTTTATTTTTTTTCTGGAACAGATGAATGTACGTACAGTATGGACTTGAAATGTCCGTTGAGTGGCACTATAACCCTGTATAATAACTCCACTATAATGCTCCATTTTTAAATAACGTACCATCTGCACTACACCTAAACCTACCAGATAGTATGAACTAGTGTTGGGTTTGAGTCCACCTAAGTCGAGTCCAAGTCAAGTCCAAGTCTTTAACCATTCGAGTCCGAGTCCAAATGGGTCGAGTCCGAGTCCAACTAAACACTACTGTTTGTCAGTATCTTAACCTTGTTTTAACCTTTACAACTAGAATAAGGCAATGAGAATTTAAATGCAGCAAAAGCAAATCTCTATTGCATATTGCCATTTTTGATTTCACACCATCTCATAATTAGTGTCCTGCTCAGCAAACTTAAAAGTCATGAAACAGAAGTTATAGCTTATGTATTGTGACATATTTCAGAGTGAAATAGCTTTTAGAATGTGAAAAATTAAAGGGAGGACAGAACTTGACTTTATTTGTTGTTATATAGTAAATGTATAAATTAAATGGGGTGGGTAGGAAGCTTAGTGAATGAGACCTGAGGAGCAGAGAATGCACTTATCCCTGTGGCTGTGTTTTGGGTTTTATATGACGAATGGTTAGACCTTAGATAGGATAGATGGCATTTAATTTTTTTTTTCTTGGATGAAAATGAGGCTGTGAGGGTTAATGACAGTTTTTAAGTAGCAGTCTATGGAAACCATGGAATAAAAGAGTAAAAAAAGTAAATATGAGTTTATATTTAAAAATTTCACGATTCCGAGATTATATCTCACAATTCTGATAAGAAAAGTCATCCTCCCTTTTCCCTTGTCAGCTCAAAATTAATGAGTTTATATCCCACACTTCTGGCATTTATTTCCCTCAGAACTGACAAACTCACTACTGTTGAGGTAAATTGAGTTATAAAGTCTGAAATACAACATATAAACGACATTCTGAATTGTGAGATAAAATAGGTAAATGTAATATGACGCAGTCTGCTGCAGCAGGTTTACGCTGCTGTCGCTTTAAGACTGGACGCACAGATCATATATTTTGACACATCTGTATTTCTCCCAACTGTTCAAATTAACTCAAGACAAAACCGAATGCATTCGCATGAATAATCTCCAAGATGGTGCATTTTGACATTACTTTTCGTGTAAGCTTGTAGCAATAACATGCAAAAGAATGCTTAATTCAGCATTCACATGCTGACTGAGAGGCGCTTTCGGTGAGCCCGCTTTGGGTGTGTGTGAATGCAAAGAAACCATCTGGCTTTCAAGTACTGGCAAGACTTTTAAACACGTGTGAATACTGAATGTCACTTTCGTAATAATGCATCGAGTCAGTAAAATTTCCATCAACTGTCCCTGGACTCGGCGGACTCAGCAATAATTCCCGAGTCCGAAAAGCTTGAGTCTGAGTCAAGTCCGAGTCAAAATGCATCTGAGTCTGTGACAAGTCCGAGTCCACTAAAAAGTGTACTCGAGACCAGACTCGAGTCCGAGTACAAGTCCGAGTACCTCAACTCTAGTATGAACAAAAGCAAATGTGATTAGGGATGCGCCAAAATGAAAATTCTTGGCTGAAACCGAAAACCGAAGAAGAGGAAACTAAGGCCGAAAACCGAAACACCGAAAGAATTATGGCAGTTATTAGTACCATTGCATTTATGGCTGTGACTGTGTACTACACCGCGTTCCAAATTATTATGCAAATGATATCTTTCTCTGGTTTTCATAATTAGTCAATGCAAATGACAGTCAGTATAATTTTTAAGTCATCAACCATTAGGGTATAATTCGAATTTTATTGAACAAACCTCCTAATGATAACAGTATTTATTTCAAAAATAAAAAACTGAAAATACACTGTTCCACATTATTATGCACAACAGAGTTAAAACATTGTATAGGTTGTAAAGAACTGAAAATGGGCATTTGCTGAATTTGCAGCATTAGGTGGTCATATTTACTGAAATCAAAAGCTATTTCAATCAAAAACATCCTAACTGGGCAAGTTACATCTTACCATAGGACCCCTTCTTTGATATCACTATCACAATTCTTGCATCCATTGAATTTGTGAGTTTTTGGAGAGTTTCTGATTGAATTTGTTTGCAGGATGCCAGAATAGCCTCCCAGAGCTGCTGTTTTGATGTGAACTGCCTCCCACCCTCATAGATCTCTTGCTTGAGGATGCTCCAAAGGTTCTCAATCTGGTTGAGGTCAGGGGAGGATGGTGGCCACACCATGAGTTTCTCATCTTTTATGCAGATAGCAGCCAATGACACAGAGGTATTATTTGCAGCATGAGATGGTGCATTGTCATGCATGAAGATGATTTTGCTACGGAAGGCACAGTTCTTCTTTTTGTACCATGAAAGAAAGTGGTCAGTCAAAAACTCTACATACTTTGCCGAGGTCATTTTCATACATTTAGGGATCCTAAAGGGGCCAACCAGCTCTCTCCCTATGATTCCGGCCAAAAACGCCACCTCCTTGTTGTGGTCGCAGCCTTGTTGGGACATGTTCCATCCACTACTCCATCCATCTGGACCATCCAAAGATGCACAACACTCATCAGTAAACAAGACTGTTTGAAAATGAGTCTTCATGTATGTCTGGGCCCACTGCAACCGTTTCTGCTTGTGAACATTAGTTAGGAGTGGCCGAATAGTAGGTTTATGCACAACTGCAAGCCTCTGGAGGATCCTACACCTTGATGTTCGCGGGACTCCAGAGGCACCAGCAGCTTCAAAAACCTGTTTGCTACTTTGTAATGGCATTTTAGTAGCTGCTCTCTTAATCTGATGAATTTGTCTGGCAGAAACCTTCCTCATTCTGCCTTTACCTGCACAAACCTGTCTGTGCTCTGAATCAGCCTCAAATCTCTTCACAGTACAATGATCACGCTTACGTTTTCGTGAAATATCTAATGTTTTCATACCTTGTCCAAAGCATTGCACTATTTGACGCTTTTCGGCAGCAGAGAGACCTTTTTCTTTCCCATATTGCTTGAAACCTGTGGCCTGCTTAATAATGTGGAACATCCTTCTTAAGTACTTTTCCTTTAATTGGGCTCATTTGGCAAACTATTTATCACAGGTGTCTGAGATGCATTTCATTGATCCAAAGAGCCATGAGACACAATACCATCCATGAGTTTAATTGAAAAACAAAAAACTGTGTGTTTATGACACTTACATCCAATTTGCATAATAATTTGGAACGCGGTGTAATTTTACTCAAATCAAGGCATTGCATAAATTAATATTAAAGTTTCAAAGAATAAATCAGTTATATTAATTTAAACAATTATCAGTCAAGTATTATATTACTTAAATAACATATACATATATTTTACTGCCTTTGTTTAAATTGTTTACATTTTTATAACACATTATCCATCAGTTCACATTTACAACTCTACATGTTTCTCTTCCAGCAGGAGGCACTATCAGAATGGTAAACAAAGCAGCGCAGCAAATTACTTTGAAACGTGCAGTGCTCATATTTATTCAATGGATAGCCTTTTGAAGTTTCATCAAATTAAGAGCTTTATTTAAGTCTTTCAAAAAACAACCCTTACACAATAGGGACTAAATTAATATCAGCATATGAAGTTTAACCGTCTCTCATTGTCTCTGAGAGAATGCACGTCAGATGCTGAAAGCACTGTCAGTTTTTACTTTCACTTTAACATATTGCGCAGTTTTCACGTTGCTTGTGTGATATCCATTGGCTCACCTCCACGGTTTAAAACATAAATATTTATAAAAAATACAGTATATAGAAAGGCATATCTTTAAAATATTGTGACGTAACACCAACGTAAAGCCATTGTTTTTCACTCACTGAAAGCCACATCTGTCTGCGCAATGCGCCTTTCTCTGCTCTCATCACTGGCTGCACTCATGACTTCAGACACACCCCTCTTGAAATTGCGGCATTACAAGTTTTGCAAATCGCTCTCCATGGGTCTTTCTCAGATATACTGAAATACGTCCACACCGCAGAAGTGTTGCTTCAGACAAGCACGTGCAGGCTGCGGTTTCTGTTTGCGTCAACATACAGTACTGTTTCGGCCGTGTTGTTTCGGTGATAAAAGTCTTTCGGTGACCGAATATTCGGTGCATCCCTAAATGTGATGTATTAATGCAATCGTAAGCATGCCCTTTGAGCTTGTTTTTCGATTTCTCACCTGTCAGATCTTTAATCGGGGGTCATGTTTTGACCGGTAGAATATATATCAGTGGTGTGTGGTGGTGGCAAAGTCCTCAACGTTTTTTTTTTTAATTTAGTCAAATGTAAATTCATGTCCCAGTCACATTTTCTTCGTTAAATAAACATTACTTAAACTATCAGGAAAAAAAAGAATAAAAATAAAAATTCTATTTTATATTTAATATCTTCAAATCAATTCTATTTATTAAAAGCAATTATAAATCTCATCCAGTGTTTAAGCATTTTACATTTATTCCAATAAAAAAAAAAATAATAATAATAAATATATAGTCACAGTCAGGCTGGTTGAGGAGTGGAGAATGGAGGAGAACCGGAGTAAATGCAAAAAGAACAGTTTATTAAATAAAACACTGAATATAATACAAAACAAACAAAAATAAAGGATAAACAGTCCAGGTGACCATGGCGGATCTGGGGGCTCAGGAAGCCATGGCCGAGTAAACAGTCCAGGAGGCCATGGCGGGTCTGGGAGCTCAGGGGGCCATGGCCGGGTGAACAGTCCAGGAGGCCATGGCAGATCTGGGGGTTCAGGGGGCCATGGCCGGATAAACAGTCCAGGTGACCATGGCGGATCTGGGGGCTCAGGAAGTCATGGCTGAGTAAACAGTCCAGGGGGCCATGGCTGATCAGGGGAGTAGCCCCCCCCCAAAAAAAAAAAAATTTCTTGGGGAAACTTAAGGCATAGTCCACCCAGGAGAGCATGGAAGGGCGTGCTGGGGAAAGCGCCGGCTCTGGAGGACGCGCAGGAGAGAGCTCCGGCTCTGGAGGGCACGCTGGCTCTTGAGGAGCTGGCTCTGGAGGACTGGACGACCCCAGCGGAGACTCTGGAGGGCTGGGCGTCTCCAGCGGAGACTCTGGAAGAGCAGGCTCTGGAGGGAGCTCTGGCGGTGCGGTCACTGGAGGGCGCTCTGGCGGCGCGGTCACTGGAGGGCTGGGCGGAACCAGCGGAGACTCTGGAAGGCTGGGCGGAACCAGCGGAGACTCTGGAAGGCTGGGCGGAACCAGCGGAGACTCTGGAAGGCTGGGCGGAACCAGCGGAGACTCTGGACTTGGCGGTAGCCATCTTGGGTACAGACTCAGGCTTGGTGGCTATCTTGGCCAGGGACTCAGGCTTGGCGGCCATCTTGGCCGGGAACTCAGGAACGGCGGCCATCTTGCGTGCAGACTCCTGCGTGGCAGCCATCTTGCGTGCAGACTCCGGCGTGGCAGCCATCTTGCATGCAGACTCCGGCGTGGCAGCCATCTTGCGTGCAGAATCTGGCGTGGCAGCCATCTTGTGAGCTGGCATGGCGGCCATTTTGCTAGCTGACGCTGGCCTGGCGGCTGATGGGCTGGAGCGTGGAGAGGAAGCCGGCAGGCTTGAGCGCAGGGCGGAGGCCGGTAGACTAGAGCGCGGGGAGGAGGCCGGCCACATCGGGCTGAGGACAGCAGCGGAGCTTTGGAGGATGACTGGAGATTTGGGACTGGGCTGGCGGCTCGAGCCGTTGACATGGTATGTGGAGGTTCTCGGCTTAGGGCAGGCTGGCGAGTTGCGCTGTGCCTGGGAGGGGGCTGGAAGATGAGACTTACTCGGACTAGGAATTTCCTCTATTTCAAAATCAGATCCATTTAAATAGAGAATGAGATTGATTAGCTCGATCAAGGAAAAATTACTAACGGGGAGATCGCAGCGAATCGTCTCATCATCCAGCCCCAAAACAAACACAGCGCAGATGGCAGCTTCATGCCAGCCTACCTGGTGGGAGAGCTCGATAAATTCCT
>NC_133373.1:33000711-33023044 GCF_049309525.1 Garra rufa
TCAAAGCATTCATGGGAAATCTCCAAGAGTGCACTCCTGTGATTCATTTGAAACCCTGACAGTGGGCTTGCTTTACAGCACTCTCGGTGTTACTAGTTAAAAGATGAAGCGTTTGATGTCCTTTCTGATTTTTGACAGCCACTTGACAAGTCTGTTTACACAGATACCTTGTCCTTTTTTTTTTTAGAAGAACAAAGCTTCCAAAGCATCATCAATACAGACTTAATTATTAATTAAGCTTCTCAGTCGATTAGGAATTGTAATAGATTAACATAATTACATGAAATGGTGATTAATTAATAACATTCATTGCAATTAATCTTTCTTTTGTCTTTACTTGGCAAACGAGTAAATAATTAAACAGACATGGAAAAAAGTGCCTTTTTTTGCTTTATGTCCATATCAATATATGCAAAACACTATACGTTTGCTGTGATAAAAAGCCAATAGTGTGAACATTTGTATTCTGAGAATTGACTATAGTTACTGCCTAGAAAGCTCCTGAATTTATTGCATCTCATTCCTCCTCTCTAAATTAACTACCACAGCAATGGATTTGCACTTGATTTTGTAAGACCGTTTCTTCTTAAAAGCATTAAGCATGAGCTAATAGGTAGTGGTCACATTCCAGGCTCATTGTGTTGGTCATTAGAGGATGTGTCTACAGAGGGTCTGCTGAAAGGGCATGCGTGCTAAAGCGCCAGTGACACTGCTATTCCTCTTTGTGTTTTAAAAGCAGGGGAAGAGATGATCAACGCTCTGCTGAAGTGTGTACTTGTGCTTGTGCTTGTGCTTGTGCTTGTGTTTGTGTGTGTGTGTGTGTAGTGGGGGGAAGGTGTGAGTGAGTGATTAATGGGATCCTACAGACCATTCCAGAGTCTAGAGACCTGCGTCACCTTTCTCTATAGTATTAAGATTCACAGGATGTCTGAACAAATTGGCCAGCAAAGTAAAATCGGGGGCTTCTGCAGGGAAAATGTCACTGGGGCGAAATGTGAGCGGAGTTGTTGATCTAAGAGAATCGGTTTGAAACTTTACTGGTGCAATTTGGTGAAGTATTATGAGGCGGCGTAAAAGCCTTTAAAGGCCCTGTGCTGAGTACAAACTGACAATATAGGGGTAATTCAATTGCATAAGGACTAATTAGTTCCACTCCGCTACTCTCTCAAGTGTTGTTCTGTATACTGGAGACGTTATGTGCAGATTTAGAAGAGGACATGGGGATCGTTTGTAACGTTTTGAGAAGAACGATTGCTCTGCTGTAACTTTCAGTTGTTGTGTAGACTATAGCTCAGTCTTTCACTCCAAGTCAGTTCTTAAATTCATGTTGTTGTTGTTATTATTATTATTATTATTATTATTATTATTATTATTATTATTATTATTATTATTACTAATAATATATTTTTATTTGTTTTAATTCACTTTCTTTTTAAGTAACATTTGTTCTTAAATGACACAACTTTCTAATAATTAACTTTTTAAATAATAATAATAATAATTCATATTTATTTATTTATTCATTTAAGTTATTTTCATTTAATTTCGTCATTTAATTTTATTATTTAATTTCATTTTATTTCATCTTTTCATTTGTGACCCTGGACCACAAATCCAGTCGATTATCGATTTTTCTTTTATGCCAAAATTTATTAGGATATTAAGTAAAGATCATGTTCCACGAAGATATTTTGTAAATTTCTTACCGTAAATATATCAAAATTTCATTTTTGATTAGTAATATTAGCTTTCAGATGATGTATAAATCTCAATTTCATGTCATATTTTATTTTATTATTTCATATTTTAATTTAATTTAATTATTTCCTTTTATTTTATAGTTTCTTTTTTTTATTTAATTTAATTTTGTTTTGTTTTACTTCATTTCATTTGATTTTCATTATTTCTTTTTATTGTTTCTTTTTTTATTTTATTTATTTACTTTAACTTTATTTCATTTCATTATTTATTTCATTTCATTATTTTATTTCATTTCATTTTATTGAATTTTGTTTAATTTTCATTATATTTTATTTCATTTGATTTTTTATTTTATTTGATTATACTTTCATTATTTACTTTATTTACTTTCATTTTATTTCATTATTTTATTAATTGTTTTTTTTTCAGTTTATTAATTGTTTCTTTTTATTTCATTTCATTTTATACTTTCCTTTTTATTTTATATTATTTACTTTCATTTAAATAATTTAATTTCATTATTTCATTTTATTTAATTCATTTTCTTTTTTATTTCATTTTATTTTATAGTTTCATTATTTATTTGATTTTATTTGATTTACATTATTGTTATTTTAATTTTATTGTTTCATTTTTTATTTTATTGTTTCTTTTTTATTTATTTTTTTCATTTGATTGAATTTCATTTGATTGAATTTTATTTTATTTTGGAATTTTTGTCAACTTACCAAATCATGCTAATTGAAAAACTGTTCCTTGGGCAGCCATTCTGCAAAATTGTAAAAATTGTTTCATGACAATTTAAAAGCCAAATACACAGTAAGTGTTAAATTTTTCTTGAAGTAAATGAACCTGTATGTGTCAGCGTAGTATTATGTTGCTTATTGTACACTTTGCCAGAATTTGAAAATAAAAAATGTGTTTAGTGATGCTAAAAGTTTAATGCTCTATTACATTCGGAAATACCGTACCACCTACACTAAACCCTACCCTAAATATTGTGTACCAAAAGCCATTGTGAGGGAAAAAAAAAAACTAATGAAGCAATTATGCCAGTTTAGACTTGCTTTTTTCGTTTGTAATGATTCATGTTTCACAGGACTCATACCTCAGTGTTCCGAATCACAAGTGCAATGCTGTATCATGGGAGCTATAATAACTGATTTTATTAATTGATAATCCGCCCCAGGCATAATTTGTGTGAGAACACTCTATAGTGTTCTTTAAGCTGGAATCTGCAAGGAATTGTATGTATAGATGTCTTTCTGGTGTATTGCAGGTATGTAGATAAAGCCACATTTTCCCAGTAAGCCTAGGTTGCAACTTACCCTTTATAACACTTCCACATAACACATAACACTTTCTGTGAAAACTTGATTGCACATTGATTGCGGTAGACAAAGATAGACTTAACTAGAAATTGAAAGCCACTTTTTAATGTCTATTCAGTGCTATTAATCTGCCGCAATAACGTAATGTTAAATGATCTTTATAAAGGGCTTTTCTCAGCAAGTATAATCCTGACTACTTTGCGTATTATGTAATTAATTAGTGTGTCAGGTAATTAATAGTATCACAATTTTTGATCGATTGACCACCCCAAAATAAATAACTAATAACGCATGAACGTGCTCTATGTATGCTTTCTGGAGCTCAGCAGAAAATGAATGTGTGATCTCTTTTCGGTAGTCTCAGCAAAAACAGTTTTTAACGTGATAGTACTGGGGGAAACAGCTGGCAGCCCATCCCCCACACACACTGAGGGAGAGTGGGAGAAAAAGAGAGAGACCACATGCTGTTATACAAGCCTCTCTCTCTAACGTTGCTCTCGCATGCCACTCACATGGAGAACATTTGCCTGCCCTTCATGATCCAGTTTATATTCTTGTTCAAGCAAATCCCAAGGACTCTCATTTACATAGTGTTCTTAGTCACACAAATTAGTGTAATGAAATAAGTTCATTATTCAAAGTGACAAATCCAACTGTTTTTTCATGAAAATGTGAGTATTTGCTATGGTGAGTGGTTTCAGTGGCATTGCTCAGATCTTTTGAATGGTTGCCTGGCTGTTGCTTACTACCTGAGTCAAAAGACAGCCTCGGGTTATTGTCTATGATAATAAATCTATGATTTTTCCACAGGTCTTTTTGGCCTCTGGATGAAAACTACATCTGATCACTTTACAAGTGTTAGAATAAGCCATACAATTTAAGGTATAATTCATATTCACAGCACAAAGTGTGTGGATTGAATTACGTACTAAAGCTTTGGGCAGAAAGAGCAGAAGAAAATCTAAATTTTCAAAGAAAGTGCTGTTTGCTGTGTGCCCACAGTCAAAAGAACCCATCCCCATATGTCTATGATATTCTGGTGCCAAGATATGGCTGGGGCCCCCATGGGTTCAGAGTCGTTACACTCTGTCTATGGGATTTTTATGCCTGTTTTATCATCCGCCAGGTGAAGAATGTAAGTCTGATCGTTTTGAACAGTAATAGCATACCTCTCCACAATAAGCTTTGCAATTTAAAGGATCATCCATGTCCGTTGCACATGTTGTAGGGATGAAGCCGTGGATAGGGTGTTTTAGGTGTTTACTAGGAAGGGGTGTTGCTAAGTGTTTACTAGGCTGATCTATTTGGTTCCTTCTAGTGTTTTTGGATGTTGCAAGGTATTGCTTAATGATTGACCACTCAATGTCAGTCTATTTTTATGTATTTATAAATCATAATTACAATTCTGAGCCAGGTTCAGACATCCTGTGTAATCCTCCATGTCTGCAGCGCACATAGAGCGGGACAAAAGAAGTAAAACGTTATTATAACCTTGCCCATTGAAAATGCTCTGAAGAGCTCATCTATTATTATTGAGAAATAATAAAAACCCTTTTTATGTTGCATTGCAAATCAACATAGGCTCACTGGAAGTACCTATATATTTGAAAAAGTCCAAAAATGTGCTTATATATTCAAATTTCTTGAATGAACACTATGGAAGGATATTCTGATAGTATTTTCAATTGCGTTTTTCATGTGGGTGCATAAATTGTGACATAATCAGGGTTTTACAATAAAACCCGCTTTGATAGTCAAAAGTAGCCTAAAACTAGCCCAATCGCGTTTGCGTAAAAATCGGGCTCCGGGGGGGAAAATACATGTTTTTTGGCGGGGTTCCCCTGGTACAGTTTGCATTCCAGGGGCTAAATATAACGTTATTGGGGTCACTTCAGCCTGCGGAGATGTAAAACAACCCACAGCAACAGTGTTAAAGTAGCCCAATTCAACTTGCCAACACTGGACATAATCCAAATGCAATTGCAAATGTTAATTATTTTACCAAAATAGGAAGGATCATACAAAATGCATGTTATTTTTTATTTTGTACTGACCTGAATAAGAAATTTTACATAAAAGACGTTTACATACAGTACACAAAAGAAAATAATAGTAGAATTTATAAAAAATTACCCTGTTCAAAAGTACTGTTCTTCAGAAACTACAGAAGATGCTTACATTTTTCCCAGAATTCAAAATACTTTAAATTTACCCTGATCTGCTCGTGTTTCCTCAAGTGCACTGTCCTGTCACAAAAATGCCCCCAACCCTCCCCCACCAAAAAAAAAAAAAAAGTGGGATGGAAGGAATACAATTCCTTTAGTATTTGAATTTCCAATGCCTTGTTCAAAAAACGCAAGCGGTAATGCAAGATTTTTAATTGCGTTTGGATTATGTCACAATGTATGCATCCATATATGGAAAACACAATTGAAAATACTATTTTCAATTCCTTTTGAAAATAGTTAAGACTGCCAACAACTCTTATATCTTTTCACATAAATTATTATTACCAGGGCAGATTATCTATTAATAAACATGCAGTTCTTTACACAATACTATGTTAGAACCTCAGAACACTTTTACCATGGTGCATGAATTGTAAACTCATGCAATTTGACTTTGCATCACATAACCAGCTCAATATATATGGCTTTTCTGACATGGTAAACTTGCTCAGTAGCTCCCCTGTTACAGCATTGCACTTGCAATACAGAGCACTGTGGTATGAATCCTAGGAAACACAACTCATGATAAAAGAGCTCAAAGACTTCTGGAAGGACTTGTATGGCTTAATATAATGCAATTGATGTCTCTTACTGAAGAGTAAGAATGGTGCTTTCACACCGAGCACGAACCGTGATATGTCTGTTTGCTTTCATATTTCATGTGTAGAATAGAAGAAAAATGTTTTAATCATTTTTTTTTAATACAGAACAGATCTAGAGAGTGAATGCGCTCTGACTAATATAACACTTGCGTACAGTATGTGATAGAAAATGGACAGTGTTCTCCTCCAGATCACAAAACTTTAGTGGAGAATTAATAGAAATTATATTAAGAACATGAATAACCATCTGTTCTTAGATGCAAAGATAACAAGAGTGCATCCTCTTCTCTCTCGGAATACTCTTCTTCTGTGTTTGTTTACACTGGTTTTCGAAACAGCGCCACCACTCTCGTCCTTTTGTGCAACAGCAGCTACTCCAGGCATGTGATGTAATTCTCAAATCTTATTGGACAGCCTTGTTTTCACTTTGCGAAACTGAGAAGATTCGTCGGACTGGTTGTTAAAAAACAATGTTCGTGGTCTATGTGGAAGCATAGGAACCTGTTGTTTTATTACAGCGCATCATCGCTTTTTTTATTGTTGTTTTATTCCATTTTTGCGCTCAGTGTGGAAAGGCCTTAAGATTTACGTTATTAAAAAAATCCACATGGTTTATGCATATAAAACAATGTGAATAAAACAAAGAGATAATTTACGTTATATAAAGCCATACAAGTCTTAATACTGGAGTTTCTTTTATCATTGTTTAGGTATTAGCTAGTTTCAGCCTCAGATGTCATGCCCACGGACCATTGGCTGAACATCTGATGCATATGGCACACAAAATTGGAAACACTTCAGGAGTTTCTAAGTCGTAATCTGATTGGTTGAATTGAATTTGTCTGGAAACAAAGATGGCATGGTGCCAAACCCCCTCATGGAAGAATAAAGCCATCTTGTTTACAACTGTGAGTGCTTATCAGGATCAACTCAACGCTAGATTTTCAAAAGCTTGTGAATAATTAAAGTTGACAGTATAGACTTTTTATAATATGTTTGAGAGTTTTACACACTGGTCTGTTATTGTGGGAACATTTCCACGCTACTAAACATGATGTGGCACAAAATGAAACATGATTGGTTGCTTTACCTGTCAGTCATATGGCCTCTTGGGCAGTCCTTGGCCATTCAAAGCGGCCAAGGTTCTCGGACCGGCTGCCGTTATTGTAAAGATCTGGCTGTGAAAGACTAGGTATAATAGGTTTTAGTGAATGTTGCATGTTATTTTCAAACGGAACAGAGCATTGTACAACATTTTATTGAATCGCTGTGATACATTCAACACCAACATATTTACTAGACATTCACTGGACTCACTGAGACATTTCACTTTGAAAATGTTGTGAAATGTGCGAGAAGCAACGTAATATCATTTGGCTGAAATGTCACCACAGGCAGATATTTCCAATGAGGTTTCATTATTTACCATTGCGTGCTATGAGAACTCCCAAGAAAGATCAGAGCAGACATGAAATAAGCATTTTCAGTCATGCTGTTTTATGACAGTTTTTAAATATTTGCATGTGAGATTACATATGGTCTTTGAGCCTGGGGAATATTTACATCACACCTCTTAGCAGAGACTTTCCAAAGCCCCATACAGCGTGGAAAATGTGCAACCGTGGTGGTGAAATACTCTTTAGCAATTGTGAACATTCAGATGATTTTTTATTTGTACATACATGCAGAAAAAATGACAAATATGTCGTATTCATTATATAAAAATGTTTTAGTTGATTTTCACTGCATAGCGGCTAGTGTAAGCATAATTTAGAGTTTAGAGTCAGGAAGCGTTTTTATTTTCCAGCTCTCCAGGGGACAATAGCATGTTTGTCTTGCAACACAAAGGATTTCAAAGCTCATAATATGGACTAGGATGCCCCCCCCCCCCTTTTTTTGTAATCAAGGCAGTAATGTTTGTTGTTCTACTATAATATTTCAAACATGATAGGAAGATATGTAATCTTTTGGTTTCAGGCTTTGCTAGCCTTCAAATAGCTTGTACAAAATGAAAAACAGACGGTGACATAATCTGCTCTATATCACATAAACGCTTAAATGTTCTTCTTTTTTAATTATGCATGTTTTGCTGCTTATTAAGCTTCTTTAAAATAATGGCTTTTGCATGCCCACAGTGTACTGAGCAAATTGCAAGATAATTGTAAAAATAATCATATCATTCACAGTGCAGAATTAAACTCATCATCCTGATTTTTAAAGCTCTCATAATATACTTCCTGAAACACACAGTTATCGCTTTTAACTCAGTACTTATCAAAATGCCATCCGCCTTCACATAATAAGCTGGGCTGTGAGAGTATTCACAGTATGTCTCCTCAGAGGAGAAGAGACAGAAATTGTACACAAGCCCGGTGATAATGATATACGCAGCATGCAGGATTAATTGCACCTCAGCTTCATTGAAACCCTTCCATAACACTGTAACCATCCTCGCTAAGAAGAGAGGAGGCCCAGGCAAGGGTGCACTGAAACCAATTATAACATTCATTTTGCGCTTCAGTTATTTAAAAAGTCATGCATTAATTACGCAATGGAAAAATATGGCTCATTATTTCCACTTTGTAGTGATGACTTCTCTGTTCAGGCTACAAGGGATTAAGGCTCCTCCAGCCTGTTGAGAAGTCATCAATGCAGAGTTTAAAAAGTTAGATGTGTTTATTAATTAATGAATTCTTTTTTTCATTCATTTGTTTTCTTTTTGTTTGTTTATACTCGCCTGGTCATTCACACCAACAACAGTAGGAACAATTAATCTATCATTTTCTAACATGAGTGAGAGAGAGAGAGAGAGAGAGAGAGAGAGAGAGAGAGAGAGATTTGAATGTTGGTGTGGTCTGTGTCTATGCAGCCTTTCTGTGCTCCTGTCAGACAAGCTTGATAAACAGGTACTTGTTGTGGCTTTAGAAGTTACGTAACCTCTGCGGGATGTGGTTACGTATACACTCAGCCAAATGTTGTATTCTCAGCTGTATGAGATAAATAACCTCTTGACCCTTAATTACAGGGCTTAGTTCCAAGTTTGAGTCAACATAGCAGTTACCCCCACATAGCTGCTGATGAGAGGTAGTTTTTTTTAGACAGAGCAACTTGGCAACAGTGTAGGTTATTTTTCAGCAAATGCAATGGAGAACACAAAGAAAAGAGATGGAAAGAAAAATTAAATACAAGAAAAGAACAATATCTGAGAAATTTTCTATCTATCTGTCTATCTATCTATCTGTCTGTCTATATATCTGTCTGTCTGTCTTTTGTTCTGTCTGTCTTTTGTTCTGTCTGTCTGTCTGTCTGTCTGTCTGTCTGTCTGTCTGTCTGTCTGTCTGTCTGTCTGTCTGTCTGTCTGTCTATCTATATATATCTGTCTGTCTCTTTTGCTCTGTCTGTCTGTCTATATATCTGTCTGTCTGTCTGTCTGTCTGTCTGTCTGTCTGTCTGTCTGTCTGTCTGTCTGTCTGTCTGTCTGTCTGTCTGTCTGTCTGTCTGTCTTTTGTTCTGTCTGTCTGTCTGTCTGTCTGTCTGTCTGTCTGTCTGTCTGTCTGTCTGTCTGTCTGTCTGTCTGTCTATATATCTCTCTGTCTGTCTTTTGTTCTGTCTGTCTATATATCTGTCTGTCTGTCTGTCTGTCTGTCTGTCTGTCTGTCTGTCTGTCTGTCTGTCTTTTGTTCTGTCTGTCTGTCTGTCTATATATATGTCTGTCTGTCTTTTGTTCTGTCTGTCTGTCTGTCTGTCTGTCTGTCTGTCTGTCTGTCTGTCTGTCTGTCTGTCTGTCTGTCTGTCTGTCTGTCTGTCTGTCTGTCTGTCTTTTGTTCTGTCTGTCTGTCTATATATCTGTCTGTCTGTCTGTCTGTCTGTCTGTCTGTCTGTCTGTCTGTCTGTCTGTCTGTCTGTCTGTCTGTCTGTCTGTCTGTCTGTCTGTCTATCTATATATATCTGTCTGTCTCTTTTGCTCTGTCTGTCTGTCTATATATCTGTCTGTCTGTCTGTCTGTCTGTCTGTCTGTCTGTCTGTCTTTTTGTTCTGTCTGTCTGTCTGTCTGTCTGTCTGTCTGTCTGTCTGTCTGTCTGTCTGTCTGTCTGTCTGTCTGTCTATATATCTCTCTGTCTGTCTTTTGTTCTGTCTGTCTATATATCTGTCTGTCTGTCTGTCTGTCTGTCTGTCTGTCTTTTGTTCTGTCTGTCTGTCTGTCTGTCTGTCTGTCTGTATATATGTCTGTCTGTCTTTTGTTCTGTCTGTCTGTCTGTCTGTCTGTCTGTCTGTCTGTCTGTCTGTCTGTCTGTCTGTCTGTCTTTTGTTCTGTCTGTCTGTCTGTCTGTCTGTCTGTCTGTCTGTCTGTCTGTCTGTCTGTCTGTCTGTCTGTCTGTCTGTCTGTCTGTCTTTTGTTCTGTCTGTCTGTCTGTATATCTGTCTGTCTTTTGTTCTGTCTGTCTGTCTGTCTATATATCTGTCTGTCTGTCTGTCTGTCTGTCTGTCTGTCTGTCTGTCTGTCTGTCTGTCTGTCTGTCTGTCTGTCTGTCTGTCTGTCTGTCTGTCTGTCTGTCTGTCTTTTGTTCTGTCTGTCTGTCTGTATATCTCTCTGTCTGTCTTTTGTTCTGTCTGTCTGTCTATATATCTGTCTGTCTGTCTTTTGTTCTGTCTGTCTGTCTGTCTGTCTGTCTGTCTATATATCTGTCTGTCTGTCTGTCTGTCTGTCTGTCTGTCTGTCTGTCTGTCTGTCTGTCTGTCTGTCTGTCTGTCTTTTGTTCTGTCTGTCTGTCTATATATCTCTCTGTCTGTCTTTTGTTCTGTCTGTCTGTCTATATATCTGTCTGTCTGTCTGTCTGTCTGTCTTTTGTTCTGTCTGTCTGTCTGTCTGTCTGTCTGTCTGTCTGTCTGTCTGTCTTTTGTTCTGTCTGTCTGTCTATATATCTCTCTGTCTGTCTTTTGTTCTGTCTGTCTGTCCTAATATCTGTCTGTCTGTCTTTTGTTCTGTCTGTCTGTCTGTCTGTCTGTCTGTCTGTCTGTCTGTCTGTCTGTCTATATATCTGTCTGTCTGTCTATATATCTGTCTGTCTGTCTTTTGTTCTGTCTGTCTGTCTATATATCTGTCTGTCTGTCTTTTGTTCTGTCTGTCTGTCTATCTGTCTTTCGTTCATTCTGTCTGTCTATATATCTCAGGGATGTGATTTTTCCGGATTAATCCGGAATTCCGGATTTTTCGACCTGAAAATGTGACCTATGTCACGTATTTGCGACCGTTCTCAAATGGCGGATGGCGAAGTATGATTGGTCAGATCACCTGTCAATTAAGCTCCCTGCTGCGCAGTGTAAGTTACCTCAGTCGCTCTCGCGCTACAGTGGTATCGTGACAAGAACATCGCCGGATCGGATGATCTGGGTATGTATTATTGCTTGTGTCTTTATATAACCTATAAGTTACTAATTTGACTTCGTTTTTCGATTGATTAGATGATCGATTTTGAGTGATTTTCCACTATGGCAGGATGTTTAAGCTGCATTAACATTAACTTACTTGTATTTGCTAGCTATTAGGGATGCTCATTTCGGTTAATTTTCCCAACCGACAACCGCAAATCATTATCCGATTATTAACCGTTAACTGATATGATGGTAAGTTAACACTTTTCAATAAGGTTCATTCAGCGCTGCCGCTCCCACCACACGCATCACGCACTGTGCGTAGGGTACAGAGTGCTGAGGGGGCACCAAAAAATAGTCTAATGAAAAATCAATAATTATATTTTAATTATTATATTGAATATATAGCTCACTGAATCTGATGGCCGCAAATAGTTTCTCCCGGAATCTAGAGCGAGGGAGTGAGTGTGAGACCGCGTAGCGCGTGCATGACAGAGGGAGAGAGAGCAGACCGCGCGTGTGTGCCTCATGAAGCACATGTAAGACAAACTCTACATTATCCCGCTTATTACATGGCTACCTACAAAATAAATCAATAATTTGACACAAAATATTGATTTTAAAAGGAGTTTGATAGGCGTGGGGGGGGGGGGGGGGTTGTCTTAGTATATTTTCCTGCTTTTTTGTCCTTAGCCAATCACATGCCTGATATCTGTCTGTCTGTCTTTTGTTCTGTCTGTCTTTTGTTCTGTCTGTCTTTCGTTTTGTCTGTCTGTATATCTGTCTGTCTGTCTTTTGTTCTGTCTGTCTTTCGTTCTGTCTGTCTGTCTGTCTGTCTGTCTGTCTGTCTGTCTGTCTGTCTGTCTTTCTGTCTATATATCTGTCTGTCTGTCTGTCTGTCTGTCTGTCTGTCTGTCTGTCTGTCTGTCTGTCTGTCTTTCGTTCTGTCTGTCTGTCTGTCTTTCTGTCTATATATCTGTCTGTCTGTCTGTCTGTCTGTCTGTCTGTCTTTCGTTCTGTCTGTCTGTATATCTGTCTGTCTTTTGTTCTGTCTGTCTTTCGTTCTGTCTGTCTGTCTGTCTGTCTATATATCTATCTGTCTGTCTGTCTGTCTGTCTGTCTGTCTTTCGTTCTGTCTGTCTGTATATCTGTCTGTCTTTTGTTCTGTCTGTCTTTCGTTCTGTCTGTCTGTCTATGTATCTGTCTGTCTGTCTTTCGTTCTGTCTGTCTGTATATCTGTCTGTCTTTTGTTCTGTCTGTCTTTCGTTCTGTCTTTCTGTCTATATATCTGTCTGTCTGTCTGTCTGTCTGTCTGTCTGTCTTTTGTTCTGTCTGTCTTTCGTTCTGTCTGTCTTTCTGTCTATATATCTGTCTGTCTGTCTGTCTGTCTGTCTGTCTGTCTGTCTGTCTGTCTGTCTGTCTGTCGTTCTGTCTGTCTGTATATCTGTCTGTCTGTCTTTTGTTCTGTCTGTCTTTCGTTCTGTCTGTCTGTCTGTCTATATATCTATCTGTCTGTCTGTCTGTCTGTCTGTCTGTCTGTCTGTCTGTCTGTCTTTCGTTCTGTCTGTCTGTATATCTGTCTGTCTTTTGTTCTGTCTGTCTTTCGTTCTGTCTGTCTGTCTATGTATCTGTCTGTCTGTCTTTCGTTCTGTCTGTCTGTATATCTGTCTGTCTTTTGTTCTGTCTGTCTTTTGTTCTGTCTTTCTGTCTATATATCTGTCTGTCTGTCTGTCTGTCTGTCTGTCTGTCTTTTGTTCTGTCTGTCTGTCTATATATCTGTCTGTCTGTCTTTTGTTCTGTCTGTCTATATATCTGTCTGTCTGTCTTTTGTTCTGTCTGTCTGTCTGTCTGTCTGTCTGTCTTTTGTTCTGTCTGTCTATATATCTGTCTGTCTGTCTTTCATTCTGTCTGTCTTTCTTTCTTTCTTTCTTTCTTTATTTCTTTCTTTCTTTCTTTCTTTCTTTCTTTCTTTCTTTCCCAATTCAATTCAATTCAATTTAAAATTGCTTTATTGGCATGACTGTAAAAAATACAATATTGCCGAAGCTTTGAGTATATGTTGAGTAACATAATAATAACAATGAGAAGATCTAAATAATTTCAATAGTTAAAAATATATAACAATTTAAACTTAAGAAAATAAGAAAATATCATTCTGTCTGTCTGTCTATATATCTGTCTGTCTTTTATCTATCTATCTATCTGTTCTGTCATTGTGTCTATATACATGTTCTGTCTATATATACAGTGATGGATAGATAAATTTAAAACAAGTCTTAGAACTTGGTTTATCAAGAAATCTTAATCAAATAAGAATTAATCAGGTTTTCCCCCTAAGTACTACAGCATGTACACTTACTCGTAGGACTTCCCAGGTAGAAGTACTAGTGATCAAAAACAGTTAACACTTACACACACAGGTCATGCTCTATCTGTGTAGCATCAACAGTTCACAGGATGATGTGTCTGCTAGTGAAACCTTTCAACAAGGGGCTTTAGTATTTATCACTCCTGCTGACTTAGTAGGTTCTGGTCACTGTCTATACCACAACACAATGGAGAACAAACCCAGGTGTGATCACAAGTCCCTACTGACTCACCAAGATAAAAAAAAGCAGGTTAAAGCTTTAAAGTTATCCGCCTACAGGGGCTTCCTTAGCTCAGAGGAACATTTTTAAATCATTTGAAGGGAAAATAAGAGGTCAGTTTTGAAATCACCATTATTATTTTACAGTTACATCATTGGGGTCTATGGGACCTCAAATGTAAAGACAGTAAAATTAATCTCACCAGAAAAAGAGGGTTAATAGTAGCCTTTTATTTCACTATCCATATGTTAACTAATATATTCACTGCTCAACTGTTCTACAAGACAGTTAATTAAGATAGCAGTTCCAGAGGAAATGCCTCGGGAAGTTTCTAGGCTAAACTGCAGTGATATCTTCTGCAGAAAGATTTATAAAGTCCTTTAGAATGTCTTGCGACAAACCGCAAGTGTTTATAAGGACCACAGAGCACATTAAAATATACTTTTAAAAGCTGAAGACCATTGAGCAATGAGAATACTGTATATGCTTGTTGCGATGATTGATATATAGACTTGTAACAATTCCTTTATGAGAACTAGCAGCTCATTACAGATTTGTAGAATCATTACATGGATATGTTACAGTAAAAGTGCAGTGTGAATTGTTTTCTACATTTATTCCTCAAAGCTATGAAACGAATTAATGTAAAAAATACAACTAATAATAAAAATAAATAAAATCAAAAATAAAATACACTCTTATAGAAAAATTTATAGAGTACATGAACCCTTATAAACATTTAGATTTCTATTTATCTTTTATGTGACCTGCATACCTTCATATATTCAGTCAGCTATTGGTTTAGGGTGAGTAAACTAGGTTGTACAAAGCCGTATATCTGAAAAGGAATGTGAGCACTTCCTTTTATTCCTTTTGGCATGATGGAGCAAACCTGACTGTCTGCCAAAGCGTTTTGTTATTTGCCTGAGCATCACAAATATCTCACCATTCCAACCAGTAAAGGCACGCCTGGACAGGGCTGTTTTGCCTGCTGCCTTACAAGGTCTTGAGAGAGTTGGAGATCCAGAGAAATACAGCCGCACCAAGTGGCATGAGGCACGAAAAGCTTGTGCTAATATGTTTGGAATTTAGCAGGACTGTTCTCAAGGCCAGGAATCTCAGCTAGAGCTGCTGTCTGTGCATTCTTCCCTACTTAACACACGCTGATACTTGCAGACGATTGTTGATTGCATTAAACACTTCTGATAAATGATATCAGTGCTAGATCTGGTGTAGCTTGGATTTGTGTACATTTGTCCTGTATATAAAAGACAAAAATGAAGTGAATGCTGAAGGAGCATAGGTTTGGTCAAGAATCCAGCCAAGAAATGTGATAGTTCAACCAAAAATAATCATTCTGTCATTTACTCATCTCATCATTCCAAATTTGGATTAGTTTTTCTGTGGAACACAAATAGAACAATTTTAAAGAGTATCTTTGGGTGTGTTCACACTTGTAGTTTGGTATGTTTGGTTAATTTGATCCAGACCACACTGGCATTTTCGTCTGCGAACCTAAAGATACCAAACCTAAAAGCATAGTGATACATTCACGACCTGATTGGTCGGGTTGAATGACGTATATTTTGTGACGGAACTCACAGAACACTCAAAACAAAAGGAAAAGGTGCTCCTAATGCCGTCTGCTGGACTAAGCACGCTCATTGTTGCATCTATATGATATATATGATGTATATTTTGTGACTGAATTTAGATTTAAATACCCCTAATGCTGTAAAGTAAATGAGGACTGGGGCTTTATAAGCTTAAAAAAAACGTGATCTGATATGATTTGTGAAGTTTACTTGACATAATTTGCGAACATTGTTTGACAAAAATTGTCAGTTTTTGTATCAAGGGTGAAAAAGCCATATAGGTTTGGGATAATATGATGAATGCTAACAGAATTTGTGATTTTTTTACATTACAGGAAACAATTTCTTAATTCAGCATACACTACCCTTCAAAGTTTGGGGTCGGTAAGATTTTTAGGTGTTTTTAGTTAAGTCTCTTTGCTGCATTTATTTAATCCAAAAATATTGAAAAATCTGAAATATTGTGAATTATTATAACAATGGAAAAACTACCATTAATATTGATTGTTAATATTGTTTTCTATTTGAATGTATTTTAAAATGTAATTTTATTTATTTGATTGCAAAGCTGAATTGTCTATAAATAATTCTAATAAGCTTATTTTGTGCTCCATAAACATTTTTTATTATTAAAAAAAAAAAGCTGAAAACAGTTGCTTAATATTTTTTGGAAATCATCTTCCATTTTTCAGGATTCCAAAGACAGCATTTATTTGAAAAAAAAAAAAAATTATATATATATATATATATATATATATATATATATATATATATATATATATATATACATACAGTATATATCATTCTAATATTCTGATTTGCCGCTCAAAAACATTATTATGTTGAAAACAGCTGAGTAGAATTTTTAGAATTCTTTGATGAATAGAAAGATCCAAAATAATCAAATTTTAGGGGATTATTTTTTTATTATAATTATATTTATAGTGATAATAAAGACATACATACAACATAATGTTACAAAAGATTTCTATTTCAGGTAAATGTTGTTCTTCTGAGCTTTCTGTTCATCAAAGAATCCTGAAAAAAATGTACTCAATATATTCTAAATATTGATGATAATAATAATATTAAATGTTTTTTAAGCAGCAAAGTAATCATGCTAAAAATTTAGTTTTAATCACAGGAATAAATTGCATTTTAAAATATATTCAAATAGAAAGCAGTTATTTTAAATAGTAAAATGTGTCACAATATCACTGCTTTTGCTGTATTTTGGATCAAATAAATGCAGGCTTGGTGAGCAGAAGAGACTTGTTTTCAACAATGTAAAAGTCATTACTGCTACTTTTGATCAATTTTATGCATCCTTGCTGAACAAGTAAACTAAACTTTTGAACGATAGTTAGCAATTATTATTCAAATATGGAAAAAAGCTATGATGAGTGAAAAATGTTAACTTTTACACACATTACCTTCAAGACACATTTTAGTGATCTGAATCTGATTTATATGCAGAACTTAATAAAGCAAGTAGTTACACTTAAATTTAATAAATCAGAAGAGTTACCTACTGCATTTATAGTAGATTTGCTTCCATATCTCTGCTATGCAATAAGTGTCTTCTCTGCATCCTTAAGCACTTTTTAAACACGATTTCCCCAAGCGTTTGGGCTTCCAAAAAAATGAGCAGTCAGCATATTTGGAGCAGGTCGCGAAGAGCTCAAGCGAGAAATCTATGCATTTAAAGAGAGATCTTAATCCCATCAGGCCAGACCCCCTGAGCGGATCCAGCGAGTCACATGACTTGATATTGCTTTTTGCCGTGTGGACCAGACATCTATTTGAAGGATGGCTCTCACATTATGAATGTTCAGATGTTGGAGTAGCATCACCGCATGCATTAATTTGATCCTGCTAATGGTTTATCTTATTGCTTAGCGATTCAGACAGTTTGGAAGTCCTCCTGATTTTCAAAGTCAACTTGAATTTTGTCAGCTTGATTTATTTTGGTTTGCCAGTGAAGGCTGTGAAAGCTTGTGAATATTTATGTTTATGCTTATCTATCTAACTCTTATCTTATCTGACTTTGTTAGTTCACTTATAAAAGAAAAAAGAAAAAGCAGAAGAAAATAAATGTGCATTCTGTGGGTAATTTGTTTCATTTCACCCCAGCACACCAAAAAACAGGAGCAACATTTTCCTCTCAAATTAATCAAACCAATTATACAGGATTTCTAAGGCACTTCTGTAAATAAGTATTTAAATACATTTAGAGCCCTGACACTTTCCCCGTCTTGTAATTTTACACTTGAGAGACAAGCAGCTTATTTGAATAAACAAATTAATTATTCCCAAGTATAAAGTATTTGATTATTCACTGTAATTGTTGCCTTTTTGCACAAAGCGCTACCATTTCTTTGCCGTTGCTGTGTTTTTCTCTCCTCTAAGTCTGTGATGGAAGATGTGATTTTTAAAGTAGTTGAACATTGCGTGGGGTTATGGCCAATGCATTCAGCTGCATGATCAAACACAATAGCTCATAAAGTGTGTGATTTAAACTGTGAATGGTTCGTTATAGATCAAAAGGGCACATTGTCGACAAGGAATGAAAGCGCTGCAGTGTTACTGCTTGTACTGGACATGATTTTTGGACATGGTCAGTGATTTGCACGCTATTGCATAATGGCAAGACTAACAAAAACGCTAAGAGAATCAACTATGATAACTTAATTTTGTTAATAAAGGTAGTCTACCATATCCAATCAAGCTTTATATATGTATACACAACCGGTCAAAAATTTGAAATAATTAAGTTTTTTCAAAATGTTTTGAAAGAAGTCTCCTATGCAAAAAATGTAATATGAATGAATTGAAATTCATTTTTTCTATGAAAACCCATTTACGCCACTGAATAATAAAAAAGGGTAATTTCGACTTTTTATCTCATAATTCTGATTTCTTTTCTCGGAATTGCATGATATAAACTCAATTTCTCACAGTTCTGAGAAGTAAAGTCAGAATTGCAATATATAAACCTTTAGATCTCGCAATTTTGACTGTATAGCACAAAATTGCAAGTTATATAGTGAGATTTGTGAGATATAAACTCGCTGTAAATACAGTTGAGGTCAAAAGTTTACATACACCTTGCAGAATCTGCAAAATGTTAATTATTTTACCTTCTTTTATGCGAAATATTTTATTCAGGTCAGTACTAAATAAAAAATAACATGTATTTTGTCTGTTTTTAGTAAAATAATTAACATTTTGCCGATATCTGTAAGGTGTGTGTAAACTTTTGACCTCAACTGTATCAGTCTTTTTTTCTTCTCAGAGTTGAACTTTATAACTCGCAGTTGCAGGTTTATATCTTGCAATTCTGAGAAAAACAAAGAATTGTTAGAATTTTGAGAAAAAAAGTCAGAATTGCAAGTTAGCCTGCAATTCTGACTTTATGGCAATTTTGACTTTATAACACGCAATTGCAAGTGTATATCTCACAATTATAGCTTTATAACTTGCAATTGCGGGTTTGTATGTCCTAATTCTGAGAAAAAGGTTTTGCGAGTTTGTATCACGTAAAAGTATGAATTGTGAGATATAAACTCGAAATTGTGAAAAAAGTTTATATCCCGCAATTCAGACTTTTTACCTTGCAATTCAATTGGACTTTATAACTCGCAATTGCAATTGCAGGCAACAAAAATGTTTAGTGAGTTTATATCTCGCAATTGTGACTATATAGCAGAAAACTGCAAGTTATTGAATTGGACTTTATAATTCTTTTATAACTTGCAATTGTGAGTTTATATCTCACAATTCTGAGAAAAAAAAGAATTGTTAGAATTGCAAGATAAAAAGCAATTGTGACATTATAACTCGCTGTTGCAAGTTTATATCTCGCAATTCTGACTTAATTTCTCAGAATTACAAGTTCATATCTCATGATGTATAACTCGCAATTGCGAGTTTGTTTCTTAGAATTCTGAGCAAAAAAAATTAAATTGCAAGATATAAATTCACATGAACAATGCAATTTTAATAGGGTCCTCGCACTGCAGTGTTCGGGCCCTAAATAGCGAAAAATGTAGCAGAATTGCAGGAAAAAAGTCAGAATTGAAGATATACACTTCCAATTGCGAGAAAAAAGTCTGAGTTGTGAAGAAAAAGTCAAAATTGCGAGTCTTATATCCATATCGAGTTTATAATTTCTAATTTTTAGCTTTTATTACTCTAGTTTTAGTGTCACGTGATCCTTTAGAAATCATACTAATGTACAGATTTTTTGCTCAAGAAATATTTTTTACTATTATAAATGTTAAAAATAATTTTTGCTGCTTTGTATTTTTGTGGAAACAGTGTTACACTAATAAAAAATGCATTAAGGAGTTTAATGTCTCCTATGGTGTTGTGCACAAATGCTTATAAATTGTTTGGATTTTAATGGTCTATTTAAAACAAACTAATTTACACATTTTTACATGATTTGTTTATTACATTATTATATACAGGTGCATCTCAATAAATTAAAATGTTGTGGAAAAGTTCTTTTATTTCAGTAATTCAACTCAAATTGTAAAACTGTGTAATAAATAAATTCAATGCACACAGACTGAAGCAGTTTAAGTCTTTGGTTCTTTTAAATGTGATGATTTGGCTCACATTTAACAAAAGCCCACCAATTCAACAAATCTCAACAAATTAGAATACGTCATAAGACCAATAAAAAACATTTGTTGGCCTTCTGGAAAGTATGGTAATTTACTGTGTATGTACTCAATACTTGGTAGGGGCTCCTTTTTCTTCCTCTTGACAATACCCTATAGATGAGGTTTAGGTGTGGCGAGTTTGATGGCCAGTCAAGCACACCAACACCATGGTCATTTAACCAACTTTTGGTGCTTTTGGCAGTGTGGGCAGATGCCAAATCCTGCTGGAAAATGAAATCAGTATCTTTAAAAAGCTGGTCAGCATGAAGGAAGCATGAAGTGCTCTAAAATTTCTTGGTGCAGTTGGTTTTCAAAAAACACAGTGGACCAACACCAGCAGATGACATTACACCCAAAGTCATCACAGACTGTGAAAACTTAATACTGGACAAGCAACTTGGGCTATGAGCTTCTCCACTCTTCCTCCAGACTCTAGGGCCTTGGTTTCCAAATGAAATACAAAACTTGCTCTCATCTGAAAAGAGGACTTTGGACCACTGGGCAACAGTCCATTTCTTCTTCTCTTTAGTCCAGGTAAGACGCCTCTGACGCTGTCTGTGGTTCATGAGTGGCTTAACAAGAGGAATACGACAACTGTAGCCAAATTCCTTTACACGTCTGTGTGTGGTGGCTCTTGATGCCTTGACCCCAGCCTCAGTCCATTCCTTGTGAAGTTCACCCAAATTCTTGAATCGATTTTGCTTGACAAGCCTCTCAAGGCTGCGGTTCTCTCGGTTGGTTGTGCATCTTTTTCTTCCACACTTTTTCCTTCCACTTAACTTTCTGTTAACATGCTTGGATACAGCACTCTGTGAACAGCCAGCTTCTTTGGCAATGAATGTTTGTGGCTTACCCTCCTTGTGAAGGGTGTCAATGACTGTCTTCTGGACAACTGTCAGTTGTTCATGTTCCCCATGATTGTGTAGCCTAGTGAACCAAACTGAGAGACCATTTTGAAGGCTCAGGTGTTTTGAGATGATTAGCGGATTGGCATGTCACCATATTCTAATTTGTTGAAATAGTGAACTGATGGGTTTTTGTTAAATGTGAGCCAAAATCATCACAATTAAAAGAACCAAAGACTTAAACTACTTCAGTCTGTGTGCATTGAATTTATTTAATACACAAGTTTCACAATTTGAGTTGAATTACTGAAATAAAAGCATTTTTCCACGACATTCTAATTTATTGAGATGTATTAAATTAAATGCTATCCTTTCTGACTACATATAATTATATATATAGTCTATATAATTTATACTGCTCTGCTCTACAAGACCAAGAGGATAGTCTCTCTAGATGCAATGTTTTTCATATTTGGAGATCTCATAATAGCAAAGCGATAACGTCACAGGTTAAGGAGTTTTCATGTTTTCCCTGCTGTATCTTTTCTTTGGAAATAATGCTAATAGTGTTGTTTTAATCATGTTAAGGAATGCTCTGGGTCAAAGAAACATGAGACAATAAGCCTGTGAGCACTGAGTGTTCTGATTAGTGAGGTGTTTACAAGCACTGCCGCCCCAGGGAGCGAAGACACTCTAGTTATGGTAAATGCTTAAGGATTTTATTCATGCCTGAGACTCGCTCTCAAAATGGCATCACCTCCAGATTTATTCAAGTAATTTTCCAGCAAGCATGCCGCATACAAATTAAAAATGCTAGGCATTTTTCACAATGCATTATTTTATGCTAATTTAATGACCAGGTTATAATGATATTAATGCTATGCACATTTTTGAGGACGTGAACACCATCCTGTCAGAATTCCACGAGTAACTTGTTCTGCGCTTAGCGATGCATGAAAACTACGCTATGCATGCATGAAACGATGTTGACATCTTGGTTTACTCTGCCACACGGTTTATTTTCCGTTGCGCTCCATGTTGTGTTGCACACACAGGGTAATATGCTTTGCCGGTGAGTGTGAGAATATGACATTGCTAATATCCCTTTAGTTGATGATTACTTGGATTATCTTTTTGGAAAGCCAGATGCTCAGTTGCCATGGTGTGGCTCTGTGCCTGGACTCTGCAGTGCAATGGGCAAGTAGATGGTATCAGCAAAGAGCGTGTGTGTGTTCATGTGCGTGTGTGTGGCTGCTTTGTGCAGTTGGCACAGTAACACTCTTGGCTAGCGGTTTACCATACTGCTTTTCAAATGCTTATTAAACATATTTTATTGCTGTTTTGTTTGCGGAAGAAAATCATAGAGTGATGCTCATTCATTTCAGTAATTAAACAGTGTG
>NC_133373.1:33023544-33091690 GCF_049309525.1 Garra rufa
CACCGCAATATATGAGCTATTTAGCATTAAATATGCATGTGTGAGACTGGAGCGAGATAATTACTGTCTTCGTGCAACAGAAATGATAGACAGCGGCAGTCTTGCTGTTTTTCCTCTGATGTGGAGATTTGCACCCATTTGTTAGTTTAATCATTACCGTGTGCACAAATACTTTATGCTAAAATGAAAACAGCCCTGAGTGACACTTACAAAAACATGTCAACTAATAACAAGAACATTCATAGTCATTACTGTAGAGTTCACCCAAAAATGAACATTTCTATCCATGCAAATGAGTTTGTTTCTTCATCAAAACAGATTTGGAGAAAGTTAGCATTACAGCACTTGTGCACTAATGGATCCTCTGTAGTGAATGGGTGCCGTCACTACGAGATTACAAACAGGTGATAAAAACATCAAGTAATCCATGCAACTTCAGTCCATCACTTAACATCTTGAAGAGAAAAGCTGCATGTTTGTAAAAAACAAATCCATTATTATGGTGTTTTAACTTTAAGCCATTGCTTCTGGCCAAAATGGATCCATAAAAATCCATAAGAATGCTTCCTCCTGCGAAAATGTTGATTTTGTGTTGTCCTCTCACATCAAAATACATTATCATATTTTATTTAGTACTATTTTAGACTGTTTTCACTTGTAAACAGTGCTTCATCTGTTCATATTTCTTTCTAGATGACTTTTCCACTGGAGAAAGCAATGTAATGGATAGATGATGGATTTGTTTATTTCAGACATGCTTCACAAGACATTAATTTATTGACTGGAATCACATTGTGGATTATTGTGATGTTTTTGTCAGCTGTCAGAACTCTCATTCTGATGGCACCCATTCACCGCAGAGGCTCCTTTGTTAGGCAAGTGATGCTAAATTTCTCTGTATATGTTTTGATGCATGCATAACACTGCATTTGCTGAAACAAAATTGATCCTTTATTCTCTATTGTATGTTTTCTCTCATGCCAGGATCGTTCTGAGTTAGGTGACAACTACAAGTTATCATGAAAATGATCAATAATTGGTGAGTAGCCTTGTAATATAAATATTGTGGTAATGACCTACTGGCTGTACATTATCCCTCACATAATGACTGGCTGGCTATACATTTAGCCATTACATATCGTATATATTCATTACATTTAATCCCGAGCTCATTCACATTGAGATGTGTGAAAGGCAGCCTTTCACGTCTCTCTGTAATTTCATGTGACAACACATTATCTGTTCAGTCATCGGTACTTTGCACTGATAAATGACTTTGGTCACCAGACATACGCAGCTGAATGGGAAATGAGACTTGTGGAGAACATTCTTAAGGACTCTGCTGGAGACATTCATTGATTGCCACTCATAATTTGCATATTTGCGGCTGCATATTTCTGTAGCGTAATTGATCCCACAAAATTAAGACTCGTGGGATGATGTCATGTGAAGTGTTTAACAAGTGCAGCAGGTCTTTAAACAGCAACTTGACTTTTCATGACTGTGATTCACCTTTTTTATGTATTTGGAATTCTCAGATAATATTTGAAACTGTATTGTCTTCAAATATAACACATCAGCTGGACCACTCTTATGGTGTTTTTTTGACCAGTTTGTTCTCTGCAGTAGCAGGTCTACAGCGAGAGTGTGATTTTTGAGCTCATGTTGTTTCTGTTTTCATAATAGGCTCACTCTGTGGTGTGTCAAAGAGTAGGCATACTGCTTGCCGAATTATGTAAAAACCAAATTATAGTCGTGCTCTTACCCCCTATTACGGAGGTCATCTTTTAGTTAGAATGAAATCATGGCTTATTAAAATGATAAAGGTAAGCAAATTAGTTTGAAATGGCCTATTTAATAAGACGTCAAGAGCTAGAGATTATGATAAGAGATAAACAACAATGAACACAGAACCAAGTCTTCATTTGTGTATGTCTAAGAAATCTAATTGAATTAATTTTTGGGCCATGCTTAACATCTTTGACATACATATTACCACAGTATCCATGCATATTGTGCATTCAGTCATTTTTCATTCAATGCATTTAGAAAATAAACAGAATGCTATCAATAAATGCATGCCCCCCCCCCCAGTGCTGAACCCCTTTTGTTAGAATAGCCAAGGATCAGCATTCTCCACCTAAAACTGATTGGGCAGACCAAACCAAATGTAGTAGAGACTTGAAACTAATCAAGGCTTGCCCCAGTCTGCCTGACGGTGGTGCTACAGCGATCAAAGGCGATTTTTTTTTTGCAAACTAGTCCTTGGTTTTTCACTCGATCAGAACTAAACCAGTGCAGAAAGACTTTCTAGAGAGTGAATATCAATAATTATCAAAAAAACAACAACTTTCAAATCATTGTCACAGCAGGACGCTGCAGGTCTGTAAAATGCAGATAACTCTTAAACGGAAAGATATATTTTGCCAAACTCAGAACACTTATGTAAGAGCTCAATCTGAGGTCACAGTACAAAAAAAAACATTAAAAAATATAGCTGCAAGCAGCGATTACCGGGGTTCAAACGCTCTAAGGAATTTTAGCCAATAGGAAAGAAGACATCGCATTTTATTTAGCAAGCCTGTAACCACCTAAATCAATGATTAAATAAAGCATTTTTGTCCAATCCAGGTAATTTACCATAGAAGAATTATGATTTTTAATGTCTATGACTGTTATGACGCCACCTAGAATAATCTGTCACATTTGCTCACCTAGATTCATTCAGTTTTCAGATTTTGTTTAGGATTTATAGGCTTTTGGGTATATTTAAAAATCCTGTTCAATATTATAATAATATAATAATATAATTATTGATCTAGAGAGTCCAGAAAATTTGTTTTGATGAGATTGAGTGAAAAACCTAGGACTAGTTGGCAAAAGTAGGTTTTTTACATATGCTCAATCATTTGAGAAATGATTTGATTGACAGCAGTGGTTCTAGAGGCAAAGTTGATTGGAATGAGGTCTATCATATGATATTGAACATTGTGTGTACGTGTAAAAACCTCACAATATACAATCGCTTATGCCCTTGAAAAATGCGATATCCCCCCAACCCCAGTGGCCGATTTCTCAAATTTCGCTGACTCTGCTAACCTTGTCTAATAGGTGCTCAAATGTATTGGCCAATGACGGCCATGGTTTTTGAGATATTCAAATGTCCTTATAGGCCTTTGTGGCACTTTGGCCTGTGTATACAAATTTCATGTTGATAGGACAAATGGTTGCATAGTTATAGCAATTTTTATGTTTTTTTCCTCTTATAGCGCCACCAAGTTTCATGTGACCTCAGATTCAGCTCTTTCATACATGTTGTGAGTTTGACGAAGATATTTCATTCCGTTCAAAAGTTATAGTCATTTGTGACGAACCGAGAATGGTTTGGTTCTGATCAGGTGAAAAACCTAGTGATACTTTGCAAAAGTAGGTTTTCTTTTAAAAATCCAAAATTTAGCAGGCTGACGAATCTGAGGCATGCGCTTTGTCCAGCGTGAGCCAAGGATCCCAGTAACATAAGACACTGTGTCTGTGACTAACGGTTTAGCGATTTCGTACTTTTGATCAGTGTAGCGCCCCTGTCAGGCTAGTGACATTGTAGACGGCATGAGCTATAACAGGGGAAAAAAAACATAAAAATGGTTATTATGCACCCATTAGTCTGATTGACTTAAAAATTGGTGTGCAATGTCTTTGTCCACAGTACCACAAGTGTCTATAAGGAAACTGGCGTATCTCAAAAAACATGGTCGCCATTAGCCAATGAATTTTGAGCACCTATTAGACAAGGTTAAAGGGGTCATCCGGTGCCACATGCACTTTTACAAGCTGTTTGAACTGAAATGTGTGTTAGGAGTGTGTGTACACAACCACCCTAGAATGACAAAGATCCGCCCAGTAGTTTTCTTTTAATTTAGTAAAATAATTTGCCCCTTCTCATATCGAGCCGTTCTCAGATGCCTGTCGTTGTGCCGTCACACCGACAGAGGCCGCTCCCACGACAGATGATAGACAGTAGTGTTTTAGCATAGACCCGCCTTGACTGAGAAGTAAACTGTCAGCCATTGATTCGATGCTGGAGCAGAATGTCGCCTAAGCGAGTGTGGAGTACAGTTGATGGGTGTAACAGCGAACACAGCAGTCGTCATTTACTACCGACATCTGAGCCGCTGAGGACACAGTGGCTGAATTTTATTTTTGAAGGGAATGTGCTGCTGATCTACCTAAATAGGTTTATGTTTACGCGAATCATTTCTCACCAGCATATGAGAAGCTGCTGCTGAAAAATGGATCTGTATCAACTATTCGTATTCCTGTCTCATCTTCACCAGAAGAAATGAGTGTAATTTCTTTTTCTATGAATCTTTGCTAATCGCCTTTTCTAATAATGTGCTAAAGTTAGTGCGTTTCACGATGAATGAAAGTGTAACTTACACTCTCAGAGAACATGGTTATGTCGTTTTCTCTATGTAAATCCGTCTCAATATAATTCATAATTGCACGTTTATAATGAACAATGCGTTAAGGTTATTGTCTAGTTACAAACTGTGTAAGTTTTCGTAAAACTACATTAAGCTTAGCTTTGTAACGCTAGATGGTTTAAAACGTTGTCTGTTAATGATTATGTCATGTCCAGTTATTTTAAATAGTTTTGGATCAGTTATAACTACATTAAGAATGGTAACTTTAACGCAATACATGCAAAACCATTATTTCCCCAAATAAACCCTCAACTGTTGTCTAGGCAACACCCCATGTGCGTTGTAATGACACGCCCCACAGAACTGAGGGGCGGGTTGAGCAGAGGTTCATATAATTTAAAGGGCCAGGTACTGATATCGCTTGCTGAGAACAGAGCCATTTTTACCAGGTAAAATGAGTGTTTTTTACACTACCATTGAGAATTTTTAATCAAAGTATATTACAAACTTTTCATTAGGAACCTAAAGCATCATATTAACTTGTGGAAAATGGGCATCGGATGACCCCTTTAATGGAGGCTGAATGGAATGAAACTCGGTTGGCATGTTCATATGATAGTATATGTTAACTATCATCATATTTATGCTAAATTACCTGGATTTGACAAAGATGCTTTTTTAAATTAATTTGTGGTTACAGGCTTGCTAAAAAACTCTCTTTTTCTCTTGAAAGACCCAGATGATTGCTGCAAGTACATTTTCATGAGAAATGTGATCTTTATGATCTACAGTACTGGTTACCATTTAGAATCTATATTTGTATTGTTAAAGTGGACATTTTTACAGTAAATCATGTTTAAACAAAAACAACTTCTACTTGGAATAAAAATTCACCAAATGACTTCCTTTCCTTTAATGAGACACCTGAGCTTGTTTAGCACCTTTTTTGTCAAGAAATATTCTCTGAGAAAGATCTAGCAATGATTTTATGTATAAACCAGATGCATCATTGTGGCTGGCATTGTGGAATCTATGCGTCACCAAAGCTTTACAATTAAAAATATATCACCTGCCAATTAAATGCACTGCAAATTGTTAATGAGCGCATATACGTAGAAACATGTCTTTAAAGATATGCACTGCTACAAGTGTCATCCATGCAAATTGGCGACACAAACATAATGGAATTATCTTACTCTCTTCCCCCAGGCCTGGTGACAGCGTTCCAGACACTGAAAGTATGTGAAGTACTACATCTCTTTTTCAATCTAACGTGGATGTAGACAATGACAATTAGGCATAAATTACACACTTTCAGCATGGTGTGAATGATTGTAATGGGCTCCTTGACTTTCTCAAGGAGACATTTTCCTGCCAGTTTTACATTTGTTTCATATGTATTGAAAAGCGCTAAGGTTTCAGGCAAGAAAAACAATGACCAAGTTATTCTTAGATCTGTTTTAGATAGATAGATAGATAGATAGATAGATAGATAGATAGATAGATAGATAGATAGATAGATAGATAGATAGATAGATAGATAGATAGATAGATAGATAGATAGATAGATAGATAGATAGATAGATAGATGTAATGTGTAAATAACTGAACTTGTTGAATCATCTTTGGAGTCCCACGTTGGGAGCGTATTCTGTTTGCAAAATATTTTGATGCCAGCTTTCATAAATTTGTTAAGGAATCATACGAGTATCTGTTGGTTGTTGTGAATCTTTTAGGAGATTGCTTTAGGACATATCACTTTGTCTCTACCACTGTAAAATAAATGGCTTAGATGGAGGACGGCATACTGCAGGGAAGCCCTGTCTTTGTTGCTCAGAGGCATCTATCCCCAAGCTGATACTGAGTCTGAATTACTCCACCAGTAGCTGCATGCTCTAGGAACGACTCCCCTGTGATCAGCTCATTTTTTTCCCTCCTTTTCCCCAGTTCTCATCCTCTGTGATCAGTGGGTTGCCTGTGTTCAAATGGGTCTGACTCGAACAGCAGTGTGCTGCAAATAATTCTGTGCAGCAGTGATATGTGATTTTATCTCATCTTGGATCCAGGGGGGAATTTACAAAACTGTATTTATATGTCAGCTCAGCATTACTTCACTGTTCAGCACAAAAAGAGCATCACAAGTCATTCTGTAAGGAAATTATGGTGAAAAAGAGGAATCTTCAAACAGAACTTGTCCCAGGGTTCAGGTTGAGACAAAGCAAATGTTTGACTCAGTTTCTTTTAGAGGATAATTCATGGTTACAGTGACACGCTTATATTGAAAGATAAAGCTTGAATTTTTAATTCAAATACAAATGCACGAATGCATGAATTATTAAGTAAAGCCGAGGAACAAGCCAATTTTATTTTCTACATCAATTTTATTTATCTATTCCTCTACAAAGCTGTCAGCTGCAAGAATTGCAAATGGAGGTATGAGTTAATATTATTTTCTGCAACAAAATATTTTTATTTTATTTTTATTTATTTTATTGTATTTTATTTTATTTTACAACTACAAAAAGTTAAAAATTAACTGCTAAAAATTACTTGACTTAAGTAAAACAATTGTAGTCAGTATTTTCTGCAGTAAAGATTTCTATTTTATTTTATTTCATCAATGACTGATTTATTTTATTGTATTTTATTTGTTATCAGTGACTACAAAGGTTTCAGTTCCAAAAATTGCTTGAATTAAGTAAAACAATTGGTGTAGTCAGTATTTTCTGCAGTAAAGATTTATTTTTTTATTTAATTTTATTTTCATGTTATTTTATTTTATTTTTTTATTTTTTGCGTGTTTTATTTCATTTTATTTTAATGATTTTATTTATTTTATTCATTTAATTATTTAATTATTTTATTTTAAAAATGTATTTTTTTCATCAACAACTACAAAGGTTTCAGTTCCAAGAATTGCTTGAATCAGGTAAAACAACTGATGTAGTCAGTATTTTCTGCAGTTAATTTTTTTTATTTATTTATTTATTTCATCAATGACTACAAAGTTTTTAGTTCCAATAATTATTTGAATAAAGATTTATTTTATTTCTTATCAGTGACTACAAAGGTTCCAGTTTCAAGAATTGCTTGAATTAAGTAAAACAGTTGATGTAGTCAGTATTTTCTGCAGTTTAACTTTGTACATTACAAAGTTGCATTAAAAATGCATTACAAGTTAACAAAATGCACACCTGATCCCCCATTTCTACATTTGTTGGATAAGCTTTCTCCCTATTATCATTCCTGTTTGAAGTGTTATTCCTTCTCTAATATCATTTCAGCAACACCACAGACTTTACATAATAAAAAGGTCAGGTATCAAGTTTCTTATAACATCCAAACTGATGAAAATACATCCAAAATGAGCTTTTTCCTTTAGAAAGGAGCCCAACCAAAGTGACATTAACAGCGTTTGTCAGAAACACGTGTTTTTGGTGCTGGCCTGTGCGGTTTCCTGAGCTGGACCATGCTGGCTGAGAAGCCTTTCCATGACACCCAGTGTGTCCAGATTAACCAGCTGTCCTAACATATGGTGGTCACCCGTGGAAGAAGCTTTGCTTTTAGGCTGACATTGGCATTGTGGAGCATCCCTGTTTGGATCTTTATATAAACAATAGAATTTTACCGGAAAATGATCGTAAGGATTTTTGATGTCATGGCAGAGTAGTCTAAACACATAAATGCTGACTAGAATACTGTAAACCTGCTCCTGCTGATGTGATCATGACAACAGTTTCTAAGGTGGGAGTGGTCAGTAACTTTTTTTTTAAGGCGGGGCTTAAAAAATTACATAAAATGATGTCTAGTCTGCATGAGTTTACAATAAAGCTTCATTTTTGTATGGCACAGGGAGATCTTTTCTCTGCTGTCTTTTTTTTTCATCCGATTGCTGAATCCTGTCAGCTAATTACAGGGGCAGCATTTACCTACACTCCATCTGATTCTCACATTGTCTAATGTACCGTTCACATGTGAGACATGACAGAAGAATCTTTCGAGGTAATTGGTGCACATGAGTGATTGTTTCAGTTGGAGACTGATATATTTGTTTAGCTTTCTGTGAGCTGCTCATCGTCATATGTATTGTTGTAATATACCCAGACAGAAGTTGCGCATTTCCCAGAAATGTTTGTCTTTTGTGTATAAGCAAAGCTGTTCCTATCTTTAAACCATCTATTTCTGAAGCATTCAAATCTTATAACTAGTAATCTACTCAACAATGAACAATATTTGAAATGTTCAGTCATAGCAGCCACTCACAATTATCCAGAATTTCACGTGAAGGAAAATAAACAAACATTCATGTGAGTCAATATGAGCGTTTGCTCATTGCTCAATCTTATTCATCCATTAGTACTGACCCTTTCATGCTCAATTTACACATTTTATCCCCAACAATTGATCATCTATCAAAAGCCAAGATATTTCTCATTTCCAGCTGTACAATTTACTAATGATACTGTATTTCCCAGAAGAACTATAAAGTCAAAATGTTTTGTGTGAAAGAGAGTTTTTTTATTTATTTTGTCTTATGGTGAAATAACTTATTTCAATATCTATAGCTTCTAAAAGGGAGTACTGAATAAAAAAATAAGAACAATTTACACTGATCCTCCTGTTCAAAAGCTTACTCTCAGGTTAATGCATTGGGGATCAAAGCATGTTTGGGACCTGGAGACAAGGACTAACAAGGGACAAATATCACAAAAAAATTAAGTCCAATGAGATCATCCAGGTAATGACACACAGTGTTAAGAAACAAGCATAATAATTGGTCTAAATATATTATTTTGCCTGACATCTGATATGTACAACAGTGTTTTAGTGCCACGTTAAAAGAATAATAAAAAATAAATTCTAAGATTATGAGATTAAAGTTGTAATATTTTGAGAAAAAAGTAGAAATTATGAGAATAAAGTTGAAATGTTTTAAGAAAAAAGTCGAAATTACGAGAACAAAATCAAAATATTTAGAGAATAGTCACATTACGAGAATAAAGTCAAAATATTTCAAGAATAAAGTCTAAATGTTTCGAGAATAAAGTCAAAATGTTATGTTTCGAGAATAAAGTCAAAATATAATGAGAATAAAGTTTAAATATAATGAGAATAAAGTCGAAATGTTTGGAGAATAAAGTCGAAATGTTTGGAGAATAAAGTCGAAATGTTTGGAGAATAAAGTCGAAATGTTTGCAGAATAAAGTCGAAATGTTTGGAGAATAAAGTCGAAATGTTTGGAGAATAAAGTCGAAATGTTTGGAGAATATAGTTGAAATGTTTGCAGAATAAAGTCGAAATGTTTGGAGAATAAAGTCGAAATGTTTGGAGAATAAAGTCGAAATGTTTGCAGAATAAAGTCGAAATGTTTGGAGAATAAAGTCGAAATGTTTGGAGAATAAAGTCGAAATGTTTGGAGAATAAAGTCGAAATGTTTGCAGAATAAAGTCGAAATGTTTGGAGAATAAAGTCGAAATGTTTGGAGAATAAAGTCGAAATGTTTGGAGAATATAGTTGAAATGTTTGCAGAATAAAGTCGAAATGTTTGGAGAATAAAGTTGAAATGTTTGGAGAATAAAGTCGAAATGTTTGCAGAATAAAGTCGAAATGTTTGGAGAATAAAGTCGAAATGTTTGGAGAATATAGTTGAAATGTTTGCAGAATAAAGTCGAAATGTTTGGAGAATAAAGTCGAAATGTTTGGAGAATAAAGTCGAAATGTTTGGAGAATAAAGTCGAAATGTTTGGAGAATATAGTTGAAATGTTTGGAGAATATAGTTGAAATGTTTGGAGAATAAAGTCGAAATGTTTGGAGAATATAGTTGAAATGTTTGCAGAATAAAGTCGAAATGTTTGGAGAATAAAGTCGAAATGTTTGGAGAATAAAGTCGAAATGTTTGGAGAATAAAGTCGAAATGTTTGGAGAATAAAGTCGAAATGTTTGGAGAATAAAGTCGAAATGTTTGGAGAATAAAGTCGAAATGTTTGGAGAATATAGTTGAAATGTTTGGAGAATATAGTTGAAATGTTTGGAGAATAAAGTCGAAATGTTTGGAGAATAAAGTCGAAATGTTTGGAGAATAAAGTCGAAATGTTTGGAGAATAAAGTCGAAATGTTTGCAGAATAAAGTCGAAATGTTTGGAGAATAAAGTCGAAATGTTTGGAGAATAAAGTCGAAATGTTTGCAGAATAAAGTCGAAATGTTTGGAGAATAAAGTCGAAATGTTTGGAGAATAAAGTCGAAATGTTTGGAGAATGAAGTCGAAATGTTTGGATAATCAAGTCGAAATGTTTGGAGAATATAGTCGAAATGTTTGGATAATCAAGTCGAAATGTTTGGAGAATAAAGTCGAAATGTTTGGAGAATAAAGTCAAAATGTTTGGAGAATAAAGTCAAAATGTTTGGAGAATAAAGTCAAAATGTTTGGAGAATAAAGTCGAAATGTTTGGAGAATAAAGTCGAAATGTTTGGAGAATAAAGTCGAAATGTTTGGAGAATAAAGTCGAAATGTTTGGAGAATAAAGTTGAAATGTTTGGAGAATATAGTTGAAATGTTTGCAGAATAAAGTCGAAATGTTTGGAGAATATAGTCGAAATGTTTGGAGAATAAAGTCGAAATGTTTGGAGAATATAGTTGAAATGTTTGCAGAATAAAGTCGAAATGTTTGGAGAATAAAGTCGAAATGTTTGGAGAATAAAGTCGAAATGTTTGGAGGATAAAGTCGAAATGTTTGGAGAATAAAGTCGAAATGTTTGGAGAATATAGTTGAAATGTTTGCAGAATAAAGTCGAAATGTTTGGAGAATAAAGTCGAAATGTTTGCAGAATAAAGTCGAAATGTTTGCAGAATAAAGTCGAAATGTTTGGAGAATAAAGTCGAAATGTTTGGAGAATAAAGTCGAAATGTTTGCAGAATAAAGTCGAAATGTTTGGAGAATAAAGTCGAAATGTTTGGAGAATAAAGTCGAAATGTTTGGAGAATAAAGTCGAAATGTTTGGAGAATATAGTTGAAATGTTTGCAGAATAAAGTCGAAATGTTTGGAGAATAAAGTTGAAATGTTTGGAGAATAAAGTCGAAATGTTTGCAGAATAAAGTCGAAATGTTTGGAGAATAAAGTCGAAATGTTTGGAGAATATAGTTGAAATGTTTGCAGAATAAAGTCGAAATGTTTGGAGAATAAAGTCGAAATGTTTGGAGAATAAAGTCGAAATGTTTGGAGAATCAAGTCGAAATGTTTGGAGAATGAAGTCGAAATGTTTGGAGAATCAAGTCGAAATGTTTGGAGAATAAAGTCGAAATGTTTGGAGAATCAAGTCGAAATTAAGGCAATGTTTTAAGATCATGCACTCCATAAAGATCTAAATATCTTAGCAGCCTCTTAATTGTGATCATCACGCTCATTTTGAAATCTAATGAAGATGCCTAGTCTGTGATAAGGGTTCTGGGCAAGACTTAAATATTACCTTGTGAGAATGTTATGAAAAGGAGACGCTGGTTGCAGTACATCTTTGTTACAGTCAAAATGACCTGTGCAGAAAGGGTTAATATGGAAATCAATAATTCTGCAGTATTAGTGGTTGTTGTATAATGCCAATTGATGGTTATGCAATATGCAAAAGAGGATAGACTGTTAGAACATGATGGCAGGGGTTCTAAGTCGATTTTTCGACATGCCGTGTTCCTGAAAAATAGAATAATAAACACTCCAATAGTCATTTATCATGTTGTGGCTGCAGTGCTCACAGACCTGGGCTCCTGGAGATAGATAAGTCAGGGAGGGAATTCTGCCATACTGTTCTCGCAGAAAAAAAAGCATGAAAAGACAGGAATAAACAGCAAAGTAGGTCAGTCCAGAAAACAGCTCTGTCAGAACACTGTATTATGGAATGAAGTTGTTTTTTCTTTCTCAAAGTTATTGTTCACAAAGAACAGCAAGTCTGTATAGAGGTACAAATCATTGTATTGCTTTGTGTTCCCATCATGCTCTTGACTTAAAAAGTGGCCAGGCAATAGTTCTGTCTTGTTATGGCTGCTAAATGTATTGTTATTAAAATATATAGAATTTCTTAAGCAGATGGAAAAAATGTCCTACATGATATTTCAATAACATGCCAATAAAAACAGTCCATTTGACTATATTCTAAGACATCTGAAGCTACAGACAGATTTAGGTCATAATTCATTGACAGGTTTCTGTTTCAGTAGGCTATTAACCACTATAAACTAAGTCGATGAGGTGAACTCAAGAAGCAGAACTCTCCCAATTGTGAATAAATAATTCAGACCAGTTTGTGAACTACAAGAACTAATTCATTTTTAAAAAAGGCAACTCAATAAGTCATTCAGAAATTAGAAAGCTAGGAGGAATGTCAAGATTTTTTTTAGCTAATGTATAACAAGCATTTTATTTTGGTTGGTAACTCACAAAACTGTTGTATGGCTTAATGGGAACATTGGATGCAAAATCTACTTTTACATATAGTTTGCATATAAATATCTTAGCAGTGTGTGAACACAACCACCTACAATGATAAAAACCCATTTACTCATTTTTTTTAAATCCCAAAAAACCTTAATCTCATTATCCTATCCTTAGTCTCATTTATCAATCCATTTTGATTTTCTAAGCAGTATGATGACAGCTGACTGTCCCGTATTAGATTATTTCCGCACTCAGCCATTTGTAAGTTGTGTGTCATTTTCTAACGCACCACCGAATACACACAACAGAAGAGAGAGGTGGAGTTAGCAGTAGTTCATTATCATGTTGTTTTACATGACAGTTGAGGAATTTTAATCAAAGTGTGTTGCAGACATTTCATGAAGACCAACTAAAAATTCATACCAACTTGTGGAAAATCTAAGGGCCCCTTATATAAGACATTTTATACTATGTTTTAGTGATTTCTTTGTGTTTAATGTTTATAATGTAAATCCATGCTATCACTTTTTATTATTTAACACATCCTTGGTGAATAAAAGTATTAATTTCTTTCAGAAAACGAAAGAATAAAATTTTACTGACCCCAAATTTTAAACAATATTGTATATTGTTAGAAAACCTTTCTATTTGAAATAAATACTGTTCTTTTCAGCTTTTTATTGATCAAAGAATCCTGAAATAAGTATCACAGGTTCCAACAATATATTAAGCAGCATAACTGTTTTCAACATTGATAATAAATTAGCATATTCGAATGATTTCTGACGGATCATGTGACACTGAAGACTGCAATAATGATGCTGCAAATACGACTTTGATCACATTTTAAAATATATTCACATAGAAAACTGTTATTGTAAATTGAAAAAATATTTCTTTAAGTTTTTGTTGTTGTATTTTTGATGAAAAAAAAATGCAGCCTTGTTGAGCATAAGAAACGTCTTTAAAAACCATTAAAAATCGTACTGATACCAAACTTTTGAGTGGCAGTGTATATATATCTATATCTATATCTATATCTATATATATATATATATATATATATATATATATATAAAATTTTATAGCTTGACAGCCCCATTGCTTTTTTTACTTTATTATATTAATAAAGGTAAAGATTAGTCTTAGAATGAAAGAATAGAATATTTGTAATAAAATTCATTCACTTTTTTTAGTTTTTAAACAGCATAGAGGTAAATAATAACTTTAATTTTATATATATATATAAAAAATTGTACTTAGATAAAAGAGGGTCGAAGCAACATTTTCTTTGTTAATGATTTAAAATTTACACTGTGGCATTGTAATCTATCAAATGTCTATCAGGATTTTATTATCATAACACTGTTTATCAACTAATTTCATGATCACAACCTGATAAAAACATGACTGTAATCCACATGACTTCAGTCCATCAATTAACGTCTTGTGAAGCAAAAAAGCTGCATGTTTGTAATAAAGAAATTCATAATTGTGACACTGGACAACAAAACCAGTCTTAAGTAGTTTTTGTAGCAGTAGCCAACAATACATTGCATGGGTCAAAATTATTGATCCAAAAATCATTAGGATATTAAGTAAAGAACATGTTCCTTGAAGATATTTTATAAAATTCCTACCGTAAATATATCAGAATTTTTGATTAGTAATATGCAGCCCAAAGTACTTTATTTGGACAACTTTAAAGGTGATTTTCCTCAATATTTAAATTTTTTTGCGCCCTCAGATTCCAGATTTTCAAATAGTTGTACATCAATGGAAAGCTTCCTATTCATCTTTCAGATGCTGTATAAATCTCAATTTAAAAAAAGACACTTATAACTGGTTTTGTGGTCCAGGGTCACAATTAAGACCTTTCTAACTTTAAACTGTTGCTAAAATATGAGTCCTCTATCCATAATATACTTTCTCCAGTGAAAAAAATTATCTTGTCTGAATCCTATGCAGAGATCAAGCACTGTTTACAAATGAAAATAGGGGATTGACTTTTTCCACAGGTGAAAGCTTCATTATAATTTATGTCGCAATGAGAAGCAACAGTTGAAAGTTAAAACACACAGCTTTTAAATTTGCAAGACATTAATTGATCATGTCAATTAACGAGTCATGTGGTTTACTAATGTATTATTGTTATGTTTTTCATCAGCTGTTTGGATTCTCATTCTGGCGGCACCCATTCTCTACAGAGGATCCATTGCTGAGCAAGGTATGTAATGCAAAATTTATCCAAATCTGTTTCTGATGAAGAAACCAACTCATCTACATCTTGGATGGCATGAGTGAACAACTCCTTTAAAGACAAATAACTGCGCACTGTGTCAGGAACAAAAGCGGCATCAGGAAGGCTCGGTGATGAGCTCTTGTTTTAGCCGCCCGTCGATGGAGAAACAGCTGTAGAGCAGCGAGGGCAGGCAGGCAGGGGGTGGGCCTCAGCGGCTGGGCCAGATTCAGCCCTGATGGCTAATTAAAGGTTTGTGGCCATCAAAAGCGGCCCTACTTCCCTCTTCCTGGGAGCAGCCATGCATGGCGTGTGTGCCGTGCCAGAGGAGCAGCGAGGCAGGGGTCATCTCTGCCTCACAGCTGTGTGAGGCTGCCTCGCAAACTCGACGGGCACCCTGTCCGTTCCCGCTCTCCCGCTCCCCCCGTCTGCTGCCGGGAAACGGCTGTCGTCTGCAACTGTCTAATCATATATTAATTACTCATGATCAGTCGGCTTTGATTCAATTTCGGGATGTGTGGCAGGCCCGGGCTAATGTAATAAAAACTGATATCCGGGCGCTTTGTATGAAGCGATCAGATTTTGCTGGACGAAGTCGTTGTGTGTTTCTCCGTCTTTGCATTTTGGTAATGGTGACTTTTTGGCAGTGTAGCTACTCAAAAATGCTGAATATACTGGAAAAGGGTGAAGTCTGTATGTGTTGATTAAGCAGTGTTGAATGTTGGTATTGGTCCAGAGCAGGAATCCTGGGTCCTCAAAGTAATTAATTTGGGAAGCTATTCGCTTTTCAACACAATCTGTTTGCACAGCATTTTAACAGCACAGTCCATAAACTGAGTGGACAATACTTGAAGATGGATTCTAAGAGAAAAGGATTGTGAGAAGTAAATGCATAGAGTTCATTTAGGATGCTGTGCATTATCTCTGGCTGATTTAGTAGAAACAGAAATTATGGGAAGAACAAATGCCCAAGTGACCCGTGTCTTTTATAATTTAATTAAGTTTAAGCACATTGATTACGATAGAATTAAGACAGATTATACAGATTTTAATCATTTGTTATGGACAAGTGAGAGTTTTGGGTCAGTATGAAAAGATCCAAATCAAGTTCATATTCATGCTTTTAACAAGTAAAATAATATTTATTTTATTATTTGATTTATCATAAATAACTACTAAAGGTTTCAGTTCCAAGAATGACTTAAATTAAGTAAAACAATTAGTCTAGTCAGTAAAGATCTATTTTATTTTATATTTTATTTATCATAACTACAAAGGCTTCAGTTCCAATAATTACTTGAATTAGGTAAAACAATTGGTCTAGTTAGTAAATATCTATTTTTTATTTTATTTTATTTTTTTATTTTTTAAATTATTTTTATTTATTTATTTATTTTTAATTTTTTAATTTTATTTTATTTTATTTATCATCAATAACTACAAAGGTTTCAGTTCCAAGAATTACTTGAATTAAGTAAAACAATTGGTCCAGTCAGTAAAGATATATTTTATTTTATTTTATTTTATTTTATTTTATTTTATTTTATTTTATTTTATTTTATTTTATTTTATTTTATTTTATTTTATTTTATTTTATTTTATTTTATTGTTAATCAAAACCTACAAAGGTTTCAGTTCCTGGAATTGCTTGAATTAAGTAAAACAATTGGTATACTTAGTAAATATCTATTTTATTTTATTTTATTTTATTTTAACATCCCATTGAAAGTTTTAATTGGTATTTAATTGGTATACTTAGTAAATATCTATTTTATTTATTTATTTATATTTATATATTTTTATTTAATTTAATTTTATTTTATTTTGACATCCCATTGAAAGTTTTAATTGCATTCATTCATATTTATATTATTCATACAAATTATCATTATTACTATTTTGCACAGGCTTAAGATCTCTTGGACCCCAGTAAAACATCAGGATAAACTTTACTAACACAATGAATGCATGAATAAATAACTTAATTAAAGATAATAGATAATAGAATAGCTTTTTCCCCACAGAATATATCTTGCTTCTCAAGTAAATTTATTTTGCTTTAATGATCATTAGATATTTCACAATTAAAACCAAGACAAAAATCTTTATTTTGGCACTGTATACTTGGTAATCCTCCTTGATGCTTCCCACAGCAATTTAAGATGAACATTTGCATTAGGGCCTGGTGCAAAGTGCAACTGGGCAATATGGATGTGACAGGTGACTGTGATCTCTGAATTTCCATACTATGACCTGACTAATTTCATGCGCACAGTGGAATTAAAAATGAGAACAGCTGGCATTGTACCAGCTGAAAATGTCTGACACTAACAGAGGGTGCTCGGGGCAGTCAGACGGTGCCAATCAGCTCTCTGAAACCGGCCAGTCTTCATGTGGACTGAGTGACAGGTGATGGAACTGTCAGAGAAGGGAAACAACAAACTGAATTCACCCTCTCAGTGTGTTTGTGAACTAATGTATTATTCATCTGAAACACAACACTGACAGGCAGAAGTTGGGTGATGTTTGAAAGCTGGGCTTTAATTCATTTTAAAAAGACAGTTCACCCCAAAATTTTAATTCTGTCTCATTTATTTATTCATTTGATTTTGATATAGATATTTTAAAGTAAGAATCATGCTCTTCTTTGGCATTCCATGGGCAAGTAACAGCATACTGGTTTTGGAATGACATAAAGGTGAGAAAATAATGACAGTTTTTATTTTTGGTGGAACCATCTCTTTAAGGCTTGTCGATCTGACGCAGCATCTGTGACTTCTGGAGCCCATCTCTGCTGCGCTCATTATAAAGTCTTTTTCTGCCCAAATTAATGACTAATGCATTGATAACATGCGGGCTAATGCTTGAATGTGGCAGGCGTGCTGTCACTGCAACTTGTCAGAGGACGTAATTGGGCTTCCATAAACAGTGAAAGCTTTGGGAGAGAGATGGCAGCGGGCAGCACTCTCTGATCACTGATCAGTTTGCTTTTATTGTCCGTGTGATGGACGGCTTCTTTACTTCAGCTCCAGCCATAATGGGTCATTTGTGTCTCTTAAGACCTAATGGACTATTATGGGATTAACTGCTTGTAGATCCTTTTTGTCCATCAGTATCTCTAGTGGACTTTTTCGTTTCCTTTCTCAGTTTATCCTTTTCTGTTTAAAGCTTCTCTAGAAGTTTTTTGATGCTAAAGGAATAGCTTACTTTTTCACATTTTTAATATTGCTATAGTTCTTTTGTATCCTTTAAGAGCTTGCAAGCTTTATTCTCTGTTGAAGGCATTTGCATCATCATTCAATTTATAGCTCCAGAAAGCATAAAAGGATACAAAAGAACTATAAAACTGTGTGTGTGTGTGTGTGTGTGTGTGTGTGTGTGTGTGTGTGTGTGTGTGTGTGTGTGTGTGTGTGTGTGTGTGTGTGTGTGTGTGTGTGTGTACCTGGTATTCATCACGTTGTGGGGACCAAATGTCCCCACAAGGATAGGAATACCAGTAGATTTTGACCTTGTGGGGACATTTCTCAGGTCCCCATGAGGAAACAGGCTTATAAATCATGCACAATGAGTTTTTTTGATGAAGTAAAAGTGTGCACAATCTCCTGTGAGGGCTAGGTGTAGGGCAATAGAAAGTACGGTTTGTACAGTATAAAAACCATTACGCCAATGGAATGTCCCCATAAAACATGTAAACCCAACATGTGTGTGTGTGTGTGTGTGTTGTGTGTGTTGTGTGTGTTTGTGTTTCGGGTGAATTCAGGTGAATTGGGACTTTATTTGCCATTGAGACTTCTAGGAAAAGCTGTCCTGAAAAAATGACCTGAATTCACCCTATGTTCACAGAGATGAGATGTTCGCAGCCCAGGCTCATGAAAATACGTGCTTTTATATACATTTCTGCAACATCGTATTTATGTACCTTACTGCACATTTTGTGGCAGTTTGATATGTCCAGAGAGTTCCGCTAAAACACGTTCAATACGTGACAGTGGCATGTTTTTTATTACGTTGGTTACACTGCGTATTGCAGCTGTTCAGAATTCAAATATCCGGGGAGTGTCGCTAAAGGTTAATGCTCTATTGTGTTGGTGTGTATCCCCCACACCAACCCAAACCTACCAGAATAATGCAAAAGTGCTATAAAAATGCATTTGCTGATGTAGCCATGCTATTTTAACTTCCTTATGCTGCTTTGAGCTGTTTTGTTGAACCGTAGTTTCACAGGGTTCGCACCGCAGCTCTTTATCACTCAAGTGCAAAGCTTTATCGCATGAGCCACTAAGTAAACTGATTGCATTAGAAAACTCAAGTATATGAAGCTGTATATGTGACGACAACGTTCAAATCACACAGGATGTTAAAATAGTTTAACATCCTGGCACAGACAGACAGGAGGAAGTTCTGGAGGTGGCTGCATGACTGGGAGGAGGACGACCAACAGCAGGAGATGACCGGAGATGCTCCAAAACCCATCCAGGGAGTCGGCCCATGGTGTAGTCGATGGAGGAAGGAGTTATGGTGAAGGAAGGGCTCAGAACCCCAGGGGGCCGACCAACAGTGGCGGAGCAGGTGGTAGAGCCTGAGGCGGAGAGCCGATGAGCCCAGGTGATGGCTAGGATCCAGATGGCCAGGGTGGAGCTGGTGGCCCTGGCGACCTGGGCAGAGATCCGAGAGTCAAAGCAACAGAGGAACAAGGTGCCCAACGGATCTGGTAGGAAGGATCGACGGGGCACAGACAGATGAGTAGAGTCCTGAAGTGATGGCTGGTTGACGACTGACCAAGGTGAAGCTGGAGGAACGAGGGAGCCCGGTGAAGCTGGTGGACGACTAGGCGACGGTGGAGACGAGGGAGCCTAGGAGGAGCCGCTCAATCGATGGGCCGAGTCCGGAACTCAGGGACTGGAGGCAAAGACAAGGGGTCCTCCAGCCACGACGCCGATGGAGACTGGGAGACCCACAGTGAACCCACATCACCGATAGTAGGCTGAGGGTGAGCAAAATGGCTGACAGAAGACAGCGGAGGAAGTGGTGGGGACTAGTAAAGAGTTGGTGGAAGAGGGAGGCTGAGCGGGAGCTCAGGATAATCAGGAGGTTCTGGAATGGTGTGTGCGGCCCACACACACCACAAGGCCACTCCCAGCACCGGGAGCGACAGGGGAACGACCTCAGTGGTCTGAGGCTCTTGCTCTGGGGCAATCCTCAGCTCTTACATTCCTTCACGTACGATGACTCCGAGATCGTGCTGGGCTCTAGCTCTTTGTCCATGGGAGGCTCGGACTGACACTTTGCGAAGCAGGGTGATGGCTGGCTGAGCGCTGGGTTGTGTTGTGTTCTGGATCGGGGCGGACACTTTCCACACACCAGAAAATTGCCTTCCTCCACTTCAGTCCCATGTTGTCTGGAAGCTCCATGGGGTGATGGCAATTTGCCCCTAACCAGAAAAGAGACTTCAGTGTCTCATCGTCATAAGGGCAGGTGCAAGCGAGAAGGCAGAATTCCCGTGTGAAGTAAAGAAAATCATGGCTCAGATTTTGATGCATAATCCATGAAAATAGAAAACAAAAACACTAACAAAACAGGAAAATACACAGGGATATAACACAAAGGAAAATACTTTCCTTTGTGGGTCCAGGCTTCTGTCACGATACGGTATTGAAAAGTAACAATTGTGTTCAAATATGTCAAATAACTTGGATGCCCCCAATATTAAATACGTCAAATGAAACATTGTACACTAATCTACACTATTTTAATGTTACTATGGGACAATGTGAGAGACACCTTCCAGGGGCTAAATGTAACATTATTGGGGTTGCTTCAACCCCTCAGACATAAAAAAACATCCCACAGATAAGAATAAGGTATCATTTGAAACTGCGAAGGTTCTACTTTTCTTTTCTTTTTTTTTTGTGTATAGTCATAATAACAATAGAACAATGTACTTTTGTAAAATAAAGAAAAAAAAACAGGGTGCGCTTTCTGCCGCCTCTGTCACACAGATTTTACCTCAGTAGAAGAACACAACACGATGCAATGTGCAGCTTTGCAGATCCTATGGCTGAGAGAGAGCCTACTTGGATGAAAACCTCTTCAGTAAGCTCAATTATAGTAATGCCGCATGTTATTGTCAGTAATGGTAACGGCGTTGTAACGGGGAACGGTAATTCGTTTGATTACACGTTACTGAAAAAAGTAATGCCTTTAGTGACGCCATTTATTTATAATGCCGTTATTCCCATCACTGGTCTTTAATTAATCCACATAAAGCTAAATCCACATGAAGGAGAAAGACCGGACAAAGGTCTAGAACTTAAGACTAGAACTTAAGTACTAACGCAAACGTGGATAATTAATAAGTCACCAATTGAACCAAATGACACAATCAGATACGAGGGAAAACTAGATCAAGGAACACATGAGTGGAAAAAAGTCACAGTGGTGTGACAATATCGACATCCTCCGACATTTTCTTTACAAATCTGTGCTTCCACGTTTGTCATTTCCGTGTTTGTCACAGCGTTCGTCTACGTCCTACAGCATTGTTTGTCTTCAGAAGGTCTTTGTTAATCCTCCAGAGTTGTGTGGAGTACTTTTTATGATGGATGGATCCATTTTTTTTTACTATAAAATCTCAACACCCAATCACTGCCATTATAAATCTTGAAAGATATAACTCTGATTGTGTTCCTCTAAAAGATGAAAGTCATATACACATAGGATGGCTTGAGTGTGAGTAAACCATGGGGTAATTTTCATTTTTAGATGAACTATCCCTTTAAAGTGTAGAATTTTAGCCATCAACCATGTAACGGTTATAGATCATACAGCAAATTGTAGGTTTTGCACCCAGTGGGACAACCTGTTTGTGTAAGTCATGGCAAACAGGAACTGTTTGGGAACCTGTTTTCGGAAACATTCGTCATTTTGTCGCTGATCACCACTAGAGGAGCAGAAACGACACAGAAGCTTTAAACACAATACAAGACAACATTCATGATGCTTCTTTAGGAATCTGACCTCCAGAAAGACACAGCATAGGCCGTTTTTGTCTCGACTGATATTGACCAATTGTTCTAATGTACTGAAGAAAGCCACACATGGATCCAAGTTTAGCTCCTCTGTTCTTCAGTTCAACTGTACACCAGCGCTTACGGCCTTGTTACTTGTTCATTTGTGAATACAGTGCTTGTGTGATTTGCTGAATAGGGACATTACATTTGTGTCACAGATCAGCAGACCGAACAATGAGATCACTCTTATGTCTGAAAGTTCAATCATGTGCCTTTGAGTACAGATGAAAAAGCAAGCGAATGAGCTTTCAATCTGGCCAAAATGAAATTGTGCCATGTTTACAGCCTTTGAGTTGTTGCGCTCTTGACATTTAGAAAGCTCTCCTACCTTGAAAACCCAACCCAAACCACTGCCACGAATGACTTTCTTTGAGACCAGGTGTGTAAATTCCTTCCTCATGACAGGCTGTAAAGGGGCAGAGGTGTTTGGTTACCGCAGAACAATGCAAACTCATGGAGGCTTTCACCAGCTCTTCTACTGTGTCACCCACTATAGAAAGACACACAAGTGCTGAGAAAAAATGTAAATATGAGTGAGCTGAATGGCTTGTCAGGATAGAAACCTTGAGATCAGTGTGCTCTTCAAAGAAAGCGGCTTCAAATACTCCTCAGGTCACACCAAAGGGAAACTAAGAAGGGCCGACACAGAAACATATGAATGGTTCAAGTACCAGTGTCAGAGGTAAGGAACGCCAAGCACTTGAAGTCAGAAGAAAGCCCACAGTGTTTCTTCCTCTACTTGACTCAGATCTCAGCCTTCCAATGGCCCTAAACAGTAATGCTCCATCATGTTGCGTGTGAGCATGAAGTGAGTCGATGTGTGACAGAGAATAGCTGAGCTTATTATTAAGAATTGAATAAAAGAGGATTATTTAATGGAATAGAAGCGGGTATTATTAATGTTGAATTAGTGCGTCTAGTTTAGTGCAGTAGTACAACTAATCAGCATTAGTATTACGAACAAACATGAATTAACAATATTTACAAATTAATATTAACCTAAATAGTTTTTATTCATGACACTTCATTTTAGGAAATTCAACTTTATTGGTTTATTGTGTTGTTTTGTGTTTGCATGTTTTTTTTTTAATTGTTATTATTATTTCTTCCTTTTTTGCATGTTTTTTGCTTTTTCAGTTGGTTACAATTTACTTCTGAAATTATTTTTTCTTTTAAATCCTTTAAATATTAAAATAACACATCAGGACCATTTGTGCCACAAGATAAATATTGACTTTAATATGGCTTTTTTTTTTATATTGTTTTGCTTTGCTTTTATTACCCCCCCCCCCCCCCACACACACACACACACACTTTTTAAAGTTATTTATTTCTTTATTATTATTATTATTATTATTATTATTATTATTATTATTTTATTAGTAGTAGTAGTAGTAGTAGTAGTATTGCTCTCCTTTTTTTCTATTGTTTGGTTTTATTTTTTCCATTTGTTTCGATTTTTTTTTGTGCTGAAAATTATTTAGCTTTATTATTATTATTATTATTATTATTATTATTTTGTGTGTTGTTTTTTCTACTTTTAAAACGTATGTATGTATTTATTTATTTTTTTATTATTTTTTACTTTTATCCCTTTGTTTTGATTTTAGTTTTTGGTGCTGTATTTTATGTTTTGGTTTATTTTTAAAATGTATTTATTTTGCTTTACCATTAAAAAATTTTTCCTGTTGTTTTTTCCCTCTTTTTAAAAGTTTTTTTTTTTCTTTTTGTTTTGAGTTTTGTTTTTGGTGATCTCAATTTTATGTTTCACTTCATTTGTTACATTTATTTATTTTGCTTTATTATTATTATTATTATTATTATTATTATTATTATTATTATTATTATTATTATTATTATTATTTTATGTGTTGTTTTTTTCTATTTTTATTTACTTTTATTTACTTATTTACTTTTTTATATATTTTTTCTTTTTTTTCTTTTTTTGTCTTTTATCCTTTTGTTTTTGGTGCTATTTATTTGCTTTCCTTTTTAATATTTTGTTTTACTTTTATCCTTTTGATTGATTGATTGATTGATCTATATTTTTTCTTTTTTTCTTTTTCTTTTTTTCCTAAGTTTTGTGTTTGGTGCTCTCTGTCTTATGTTTTGCTTTATTTTTTAAATATGTATGTATATATATGTATATGTATTTTGATTTATTATTAATATTTTTTGTGTTGTTTTTCTACTTTTTAAAGTGATTTATTTATATATTTATTTACTTTCCATTTTTCTATTATATTGTTTTATTTTTATCCTATTTATTTATTTATTTATTTATTTATTCTTGTATCCTTTTGTTTTGAATTTTGTTTTTGGCGCTTTCTATCTTATGTTTTGCTTTATTTTTTAAGTTATTTATTTTACTTTATTATTATTGTTTTATGTGTTGTTTTTTTCTACTTTTTAAAGTGATTGAGTGATTGATTGATCTAATTTATTTATGCTTCCTTTTTATATTTAGTTTTATTTTTTTATTTTTACATTTATCCTTTTTATTTTTGTTTTTGGATGTCTCTGTTTCATGTTTTGCCCTATTTTTAATTGATTTATTTTGCTTTATTATTATTGTATGTGTTGTTGTTGTTGTTTTTTTACTTCTTAAAGATATTTATTTATATTGATATTTTTGCTTTCCTTTTTTCTGTTTTTTTTTTCTTTTATCCTTTTGTTTTAAGTTTTGTTTTTGGTGCTCTTTGTTTTATGTTTTGCTTAATTTTGTATTTTTTATTTTTCCTTATTATGTGTTGTTTTTTCTGTTGTGGTTTATTTATGCTTCCATTGTATTTTATCATTTTTATCTATCGTTTTGATTTTTGTTTTTGGTGCTCTGTTTTATGTTTTGCTCTATTTTTAAATGTATTTTTCATTGTATGTGTTGTTGTTTTTTTTCTACTTTTTAAAGTTATTTGTATATATTTATATATTTATTCTTTTTACTTTCCTTTTTTCTATTATTTGTTTTACTTTTATCCTTTTGTTTTGATATTTGTTTTTGGTGCTATCATTTAGTTGACCTGAATTTGAAAAAGACTTTAAAAATTAATTAGCTTAAAGAGACCAACAGCGAATGAGTTGCATGCCACATGGAGGCCATTTGTGACACAAGTCCTCAGCGCTCTACTCCCTGGTGAACAGAATGTCCAAGTCCACAGTGCAGCCAAGTGCCTTTGTTCTCCTCTCACTATGCCATGCCTGCATTCCAGCTCCTTGAGAGCTTATAGTCTGAAGAGAGATTTGCTTGTTGGGTCCTGGTGGGCTGGGGCCATGATCAAAGTTGGGCCTTAATTTCCTCCAACAGCTTAATGAAGAGGCCTCACCGTTACGAGCACACCGCACCGAGCCTGCTGGAAGGTTCACTGTGTGTTCAGTGGTCCGCCATCTGCATTAAAATGCTGACTTGGCTTCAAGCGAGGCATGGGCACACGGGGAGAGCGTTACTGTATTGTGTCCAGGGCGGCAGAGACGATCCCTCACACAGCTGGGGTCTGTTTGGATCATGTGGCCAGAGGCACGTGTTAGAAACAGACCTGCTCTGGTTTTCGCAGTATTACGTCCCGTAGAGAAGAGCGGGTGGCCAGCAGATCTGCCACATTCGCCCCGTGAATCATCTGGACCCTGGTGACTAACTAGCACCGGCAGCCAGAATATCTGCGGACATATGTCAGCCACCTCACATTGTTCTGCAAATAAGATTGTTGATGTGAATCATCAGGTCATGTACTTACAGTAGAGCTGAAAGCGTGCCAGCAGAGTTGAACTTTGTAAAGTAAGTGAGGTTGGAATATTGTTTTTGGAGGTTTCTGCATTTTGATGGACTCTGCTTGCTTTTGGACTGAATCAGCTATTGATGTTTGTCTTAATATGATTAGTTGGAATATTTGATAGATCATCATGTTCCCTGCTGGCTTTGTATATTATCTGTACCAGGCCCAGGCTCTTTTCTGGCCTAATTTTGGGGGAAAATATGTGTAATGGATTTAAACATGGGAAAATGTGTTAAACGGAGGTGAAAGCATAATCATAATAGTCAGAATATTTAACAAACAATTCTGTCATCATTTACTCACCCTCATGAAAAAGGGGTTGGGGTTGGGATATGAATCCTTTATTTTATTTTACATAATATTTAATAAACAATTTTGTCATCATTTACTTATCCTCATTAAAAGGGAATGGGGTTGGGACTTGAGTCTTTTATTTTATTTTATTTTACATAATATTTTCTCACCCTCATGAAAAGGGAATAGGGTTTGTACATGAATCCATTATTATTTTGATTTTAAATATTTTATTTTATTATTATTTTGAGATGGGACTGTTTATTATGATCTATGAGAATTCTATAATAATAATAATCTAATAATCTAAAATTATATATACATGAATCTATTATTATATTATATTATATTATTTTATTTTTATTTTATTTATTATTCTTTTATTTTATTATTTTTAATAAGCAATGCTGTTATCATTTACTCATCCTCTTAAAAAGGGGATGGGGTTGGGACATGAGTCCTATATTTTATCTTACTTTATTTTATTTTACATAATATTTACTCACCCTCATGAAAAGGGAATGGGGTTTAGACATTAATCTATTATTATTTTATTTTTATCTTATTTTATTTATTTATTTTATTATTTTTACTCATAATTTACTCATCCTTATAAAAATGGAATGGGTTGGGACATGAATCCTTTATTTTATTTTATTTTTATTATTCTTATTTGATTTTATTATTTTTAATAAACAATACTGTCATCATTTACCCATCCTCATAAAAATGGGGATGGGTTTGGGACATGAATCCTTTTATTTTATTTTATTTTATTTTACATAATATTTACTCATCCTCATGAAAAGTAAATGGGGTTTAGACATGAATCTATTAATATTTTATTTTATTTATTATTATTTTATTTTATTATTTTTAATAAACAATTATGTCATCATTTACTCATCCTCATGAAAAAGGGGTGGGGTTAGGACATCCTTTTATTTTATTTGTTTTTTATTTTATTTATTTTTATTTTATTTTAATATTTAAATTTCGTCATCATTTACTCATCCTCATGAAAAGGGAATGGGACATGAATCCAATCCTTTATTTTATTTAAAAAAATATTTACCCTTATGAAAAGGGAATGAGGTTTGGACATGAATTCCTTATTATTTTTTATTTTTATTTTTTTTTATTTTTACATGATTTTTAATAAGCAATTCTCTCATTTACTCATCCTCATGAAAAATTTGTGGGGTTGAGACATGAATCCTTTATTTTATTGTATTTTATTTTACATAATTATTTTAACAATTCTGTCATCATTTACTTGCCCTTATCAAAAAGTATTGCAACATGAATCCTTTATTTTATTTTAATTTTTAAACACCATCTTTTATGTTCCACAGTAGTCATACAGGATTGGCATGAAAATAATGATGAAATTTTCCATTTCGGTTGATCTATCCCTTAAAGGAGAAAGAGATTTGTGAAACTGACAGTTTTCCGGTTCTACAGAATTCAGCAGCTACAGATTCCACGTGGGCTTGATTTTCACATATAACAACAAGCACTAGCACGTATGCACAGATAGATCGCATCCATAGAAAATAATTGAAAAGCTGTATTGGCTAATGGTGTTTTTAAAAAAAGCCACTGCAGCACTTGGACTAGATTTCTCTTGCTAAAGCAATTATGAAATGTCATGAAAACATGACAGGAACTGATGGAAGAGTATATCGGTTTTCCGCAATCATTAGCACCTAATCCCATGAGAAATGACTCACTAATGACGCCTGATAGAGGGGCTGCTGGTGAAATTGAATTGAAAGTGCCACAAAGGATGATCTCGTATTGGAGAGCAATGCTTCACGGCTGCTATGCGCAGGCTAAACGAATCAGACTCGAGGTGTCCAGGTGTACTATCAAGCAGAAGTGTGTGCTTCAACCTGGCAGGGTGGAAGAAAGCGGCGGGTTGTGATCATACCTGCATGGATGCTCTCTCTCAGAACACACACAGCGCACATCTCATCTCAGACAAACAAGTCTGAAGGGCAAACGCCTTTGGCTTTCACTTTGAGCTCAATGTGGCCACAGAAACTGTAACAGCTAAGCAACCAAATCAAATCTGAACTTTGTAGGTATAATAAACATTCCCAAATGTTTATTGTCAGTATTAATGGTCATATTAATGCTAATTAAACATGGGTTTATTTTTCAGCCCTATTTTGTCCTTAACGGTGAGATTGTTTATTATTATTAGGTCTGTCAGTCAATTAAAATCGAATTAATCGCAAATTGTGAAATTACCCACAAAAGATTATTTAAAGCCATTATTGTGTTAAATGAGAAAGTATCAAGTAGACATTGCAAATAGTAGCTTTAGAGAGAAATATTTTATTTGATTCAACATTAAATTTATTACACACAAACATTTAGGCTACAATGGCCTAATGTAAGCTAGGGAACATAAAAGAAGATAATTTGAGAAACATCTCAGTATTTTTTTCATACAATAAAAGTCCAGTTTTTTTAATGAAATGATACTCTAAATAAGAAACAAAAACTGCCAGCAGTTGGCGGAACTGCTGATTCATTCAGGAATTAAGTTAATGGATCAGTTTATGAATAGGCTGTTGAATAATTGGATTCGTTCAAAATGGATTCATTCAGAAACTAAAAAACAATGTGTTGCTCACAGACATAGGACATCAGGTCTGCGGTGGCTTTGAAGGTAATATTTTCTTTGCAAAACTGAGCAAACAGATAGACAATTAAAATATAACACAATATTTTTTTACTGTTGTGTAAAATCACATTTAAACTTGTGATATTTGTGACAAAACAGCACTATTGAGAGGCCTTTTGCTCTGGCTGCCCGTGTGATATCCATTATCATGTGATATAAATACTACTCATACAGGGGCATTTTTACCCCAAAATCTTGAATTTTAGGAGCATAACTGCATTTATGAAGTTCTTACCCTGCATCATATTTGTCAACAGTCAACTGTATGAAATATAAGATGATACAGGTCTGGGGGCAGGGCTAGTGCATTAACTGCATTAAAATATTTTAATTGCGTTATTATTTCATAACAAATTAATTAACACGTTGAACTGACAACCCTAATCATTAAATGAGAATATAATAATAATTGCATCTAATAGTGTATATATATACTTATTATGTACTTATTATGGCTGTCGCGATTAAAATTAAATGTGAAAATGAATGAAAAGTGTCAGTTCGCGGAATTACATTTAGATTTGCTCACACTATATCATACTGCTTTTACGTGTTTTTTCCGCAGCGTTGAGCCTAATAACCAACCAAACTTTAGAAATGGATTGGCCAATCAGAGGAGCCGGAGCAGGTAATGAGTGCGCACACTGGTGAATTCCCTCATCATAAACAACACAGTGCAGAAACGATGTAAATAAAATATTACTTTCGTAGCTTCAGTGATTATAGCGGGAGTTTTTGCATAACTTGTGCTAGACATGGCTAACGTCATGGACCGATATGTTTGTCTGTGAAACCCGAATGCAACATGCCCAAAACGAAACAAATGCGTTTTTGTTTTCTACATCGATATTAATAATCATATTGTTTTCTATATCGATATTAATAATCATTATTACAATATAAAGAGCAATACCATAATGATTTTTGTTATAATATATGCGGTATGATTTTTTTTTTTTTTTTTTATAGGCTATAATATGTATAATTTAGATACAATTTTAAGTTTTACAGTTTAAAATATTGATTAAAGTAACTGGGTAAATTTAAGTATTTGACATTAAAGACAACATATGGTTTTTATAATAATAAGGTGATTATAAAATTTGCCAGTTCCAGAGGTCAAATATTACCCCTAAATAAAAATTATTAAATGATTAATCAAATGATTGTCACAATATTGCAGGATGAGGAGTGGAGATGAAGGTGCTGGAAACAGAGTAATAATAATCACTGATATTTATTGAAAAGAAAACAGAAAACATGGAGCTTAGCAAACAGAAGTAACAATACATCGACGGACAAAAGGGAGTGAGCAAACACAGACTTAAATACACAGAAACAGGGGCCTGGTATTAGACCGTATCATAGCACTGAGACTGCTCTTATTAGAGTTACAAATGATCTTCTCCTGTCATCCGATTGTGGATGCATCTCTCTATTAGTGCTACTGGATCTTAGTGCTGCGTTTGATACTATTGACCACAATATTCTTTTAAATAGACTTGAAAATTATGTTGGCATTAGTGGTACTGCACTGGCTTGGTTCGAATCGTACTTCTCTGACCGGCATCAATTCGTAGCAGTGAATGACGAGGTATCATATCAATCACAAGTGCAGTATGGAATACCTCAAGGCTCAGTACTAGGGCCATTACTTTTTACACTTTATATGTTACCCTTGGGAGATATCATCAGGAAACATGGTGTTAGCTTTCACTGTTATGCTGATGATACGCAGCTCTATATTTCTTCACGGCCTGGCGAAACATACCAATTTGAAAAACTAACAGAATGCATAGTTGATATAAAAAATTGGATAGCAAGAAATTTTTTGCTGCTAAATTCTGAAAAAAACAGAGGTGTTAATTATTGGACCTAAAACCTCCGCATGTAATAACCTAAAACACAGTCTATTACTCAATGACTGCTCTGTCAATTCGTCGTCATCAGTCAGGAACATAGATGTGCTATTCGATAGCAATCTTTCCTTCGAAAACCACATTTCTAGCATTTGCAAAACCGCATTTTTTCATCTAAAAAATATATCGAAATTACGACCTATGCTCACAATGTCAAATGCAGAAACGTTAATCCATGCGTTCATGACCTCAAGGATAGATTATTGTAATGCTTTATTGGGTGGTTGTTCTGCACGCTTAATAAACAAACTCCAACTGGTCCAAAATGCAGCAGCTAGAGTTCTTACTAGAACCAGAAAGTATGACCATATTAGCCCGGTTCTGTCAGCACTGCACTGGCTCCCTATTAAACATCGTATAGATTTCAAAATCTTGCTAATAACTTATAAAGCCCTGAATGGTTTAGCTCCTCAGTACCTGAGTGAGCTCTTATCATATTATAGTCCCTCACGTCCGCTGCGTTCTCAAAATTCCGGCAATTTGATAGTACCTAGAATATCAAAATCAACTGCGGGCAGCAGATCTTTTTCACATTTAGCTCCCAAACTCTGGAACAATCTACCTAACACTGTTCGGGAGGCAAACACACTCTGTCAGTTTAAATCTAGATTAAAGACCCATCTCTTTAACCTGGCCTACACTTAATACATTTCATAATCCAAATCCGTTAAACGATTGTTAGGCTGCATTATTTAGGTCAACCGGAACCAGGGACACTTCCTATAACACCTGATGTACTCGTTGCATCAGAAGAAGAATGGCATCTACGCTAATATTAGTATCTTTCCTTCTTATTCCGAGGTCACCGTAGCCACCTGTATCCAGGTCAGACGGTCACTGCAGTCCCCCGGATCTAGTCCGTGCCCATCAGCACCCAGAGATATCCTCTATAGCCCTGAATGTCAGCAGAGACCACATCAAAGACAGATCATCAGTGAAGACCTCATCACCTAGACGGCAATCAACGCAAGACAGCGAATACCAGATGAGTCCTCTCCAATCTGATTTTGTGGCAACTTGGAACTCTTGCATCTACATTAATATCTGTTTGTTTCTTATTCCCAGGTCACCATAGCCACCAGATCCAGTCCGTATCCAGATCAGATGGTCACTGCAGTCCCCCGGATCCAGTCCAAACCTAGAGCAGATGGTGGATCAACACCTACAGCCGAATGTCAGCGGATACCGTGTCAATTAGATGAGCCCCAGAGACAGATCATCAAGAAAGAACTCCTACCCTAAACGGCCAACGGCACAAGGCCATGGGAACCAGATGAGTCCTCCCCAATTTGACTTTGTTGCAATATGGAACTCTTGCATTATTATTGACATTTTATTTTTTTATTTTAATACTGTAAGGTTGCTTTGACACAACTTGTATTGTAAAAAGCGCTGTATAAATAATCTTGACTTAATCTTGACTGGTAACAAACAAGATAACGAGATGACGAGGGGGAAATACAAATATGGGCAAGACTGAACCAACTAATACAAAACCAAAAGGGGGGAACACAGGACTAAACCATTATCATAAGGAAACATAGGGGGGAAAACACTAGGAAAACAGAACAGGACAGGACAAAATACTGACATTAATCGCGATTAATCCAAAATAAAATATATATATATTTTTTTTACGTAATATACGTGTATGTACTGTGTACTGTGTATTTAAGAAAAATTTTATGTTTATATATTAAAAATATTTATATAAAATACCAATTATATAAATATATAGCTACATGTAAATACATGTAAATATTTTTTTTAAATATAAGGGTGTATTTGTGTGTATTTATATATACATAATAAATATACACAGTATACACACATTATGTAAACAAAACCTTTCATTTTGGATGTGATTAATCACGATTAATCGTTTGACAGCACTAATACACACGCACACACGCACACACACACACACACACACACACACACACACACACAATATTATATTTATGTATTTAAAATAAATAAAACAATTGAATTACAAAGCATTTTTAATTATAATTCTTTTTGGAAAATCAACTTAAAATGGCAAAAATATGTATATAATTTGTTTTATATAATTAAAAGAAACAAATGATTGCTACGTCGCATTTGATGTCGAATCATACTGTAAAAGTGGTTTGAATTATTGTCTTGGAGTAAAACATGGTTAAATAGTTTGTGATTTTTAAAGAGATAGCTCACCCAAAAATAAAAATTGTCATTAATTGCTCACCCTCATGTCGTTCCAAACACATTGTGAATGTGCGGCAAAGATTAACTGACAAAGAGAAGAAATTGTAGAATAAAGTCATTATTTCTTTGCACACAAAAAGTATTCTTGTAGCTTTATAAAATCACGGTTGAACTACTAAAGTCACATGGACTATTTTAACAATGTCGTTACTACTTTTTTGGGTCTTGTACGTGTCAGTTCCATTGCTGTCTATACAGGATCAGAAAGCTCTCGGATTTCATCAAAAATGTCTTCATTTGTATTCCGAAGATTAGCAAAGGTCTTACGGTTTGGAACGACATGAGAGTGAGTAATTAATGACAGAATTTTCAATTTTGGTAGGTATTGTTACCTAACACAGCTTGAATGTTTAGACCAAGTCTTCATGGCTTTTTTTGACATGTGCCAATGTGAACACCTGCTTCAAACGCACTGTTGTTGTTACCATGGTACCACTTCTCACATCACCCAGTTGTAATGGTTTAAACAACAAGATCAAGGCTGTCTCAGCTGTTACTGTCACTGTTGCTAGGCAACTTTGGAATCAGAGTTCAAGGATACAAAGAATAAAGCTTGTTGATGTGCCCTGCTCTCACAGATCACACTCAGGCCACTGACAAGTGATCAGAACATATAGATAGATATAGGCTACTTCACTGACATGATTCATATCCTAATATTTTAGTGTAAAAGCTGCTAGGTTGTTTGATAATCAACCTGACATAATATAATACTTTAAAATTATATTTAAGATAGTTCTGTAATATGGTTGTTAGAAAAATATGTCAAAACAAGTTTCTTGTAGAATTTGTATGGTGGTGTTTGTTTCCAGGCTTGGTGTAGATTTGTTAAGGACCGGTGAAGTTTAGATGTGTTTTTCCCTCCTGAAATCTAAATCATAATGATATTCTCTAGTTTATTTAGCAATCACCATCCCCCATCTTTGCAGTTCATCACAGAAAACTATTTTGGAGTTTAATGAGACTTCTAGAGTGGTTAAATAATGGATGTTTCAACAGTGCCCCCTAGCGGTCTGAAATAAATATTGAAGGCAAGATGTTTTATTTCCGCCTAATTAAGACGTCATTCGACAATGAGAATTTGCATTATTCATTAACAGTTCCCGTGCATTGCGTGGAATTTGCATATAATTCTTCATATTTAATATATATTTAATATCTCAAGCGTTCATTTATTTGATCTAATGATTCTGATCAGAGATGCCCACATTTTTAATACAAAGGGCCATAAATCAAACTTGATTGAGGGCTGTGGACCAAAAGTAAACACTGAATTATATCCAACTATGTTACAGTATATAATATATGCATTATATTGTAAATAAATAAATTAGTTTTTAAATAATTTATTTACTTTTTTAATTTACAAATTCACATTTTAAAAGCATTTTAAATGGGGAGGGGTGGGGGGGTACTGTGTTTAAAGCATGTTAAAACATGTTCCTATAATGCATTCACAAGCTCATGCGAAAGTTTTGTAAACATCAATAGGTCATGTTTTAAATATGAACAAAAACATTTGTTTTAATCACTCATTTTTTCTTAATTACTAACCCAACCAGTGCACATAGGGATCTTGAGATGTCAGAAAATGTTGTTGCATTCTTCAGATTTGCCATTTGATGTCAGCAGAGACTCTGAGGACTGCTTATTTTCACTGTTGAGCCGCAACATCCCCACCAGAGGTGAGCAAAACACTGTCTGTTAACCTGATGCACTTCTCTAATCAAATATATGGTGAGTAAATGCCTGAGTAACCAGGATCTTTTCCTGGATTCAATGTTTATAAGAGTTTCTAGAACCATTAAAGGCAAAATATGATTGTCGATTGTTAATTTTATATAACAATAATCAGTTTTGCCATGTTCAAATATTAAGAAAATGCCATTAATTCTATGATGCAAACAGGTTGTGCCTCACAGATACTTGCTGTTATGTATAATGACACCAGTAGTGGATTTAAAGGAATAGTTTATCCCAAATGTAAAATATAAGAGAGCTGGCTTCTTCCACTTTCAAAAAGAATGTGAAAGCACCATAAATGTATTCCATGTGACTTGTGAACTTTATTCTAACTCTTCTATAGATACTCTTTATGATATATGATAGCTTACATTGAGCTGTTTGTGTAGACTCCTTTTATGGTGCTTTTGCGTCCTTTTTGAGGCTTGAAAACTCCGGTATCCATTCATTGTATACTACCAGTCAGACGTTTTTGAACAGTAAGGTTTAAAAAAAAAAAAAGTCGTCTTCTGCTCACCTAGTCTACATTTATTTGATCCATACTACAGCAAAAACAGTATTTTTTTTTTTAATTATTATTAAAATACTTTTTTTTATTTGAATATATTTAAAAATATAATTTATTCCTGTTATTTTAGAGCTGAATATTTTGCATCATTACTCTAGTCACACAAGCCTTCAGAGATTCATTCTAATATTCTGATTTGCTGCTCAAAAATTGTTTTATTATTATTGTGTTGAAAATAGCTGAGTAGAATTTAAATATTCTTTGATGAATAGAAAGTTCAGAAAAACAGAATTTATCTGAAATATAAATCTATTGAAACATTATAAATGTCTTTACCACGTTTGATCAATTTAAAGCATTCTTGCTAAATAAAAGTATTAATTTATATAATTTCTAAAAAAAAAAAAAAAAAATAAGTATATAACTTACATAACTTACACTCTTTATATATAAATATATATATATATATTATTAGTGGTGGGCCGTTATCGGCGTTAACGTGCTGCGTTAACGTGAGACTCTTATCGGGCGATAAAAAAAATATCGCCGTTAATCTATTCTCAAAGTTGGGTTGGGAGCTGGGTCTAAACTACGCAAGATATGATGACTTTCACCTTGATATTTTAGCACGGATGATGTATACCTAGTCGAATTGCACTGTAGGGGGCGAGAACGAGTCTTCAACTTCTGTGAAATTACCACATCAAATGAGACGCGCAAACATGAATGCAACTATGAAGCCGCTTCAGGGCAGGTGCGTTGCTAGACCCTTTTTACTGGGGCACGTGAATTATAATTTACTTTGATAATCCCGAAATAAAGACATTAAACTATATGCAACAACTAAATTGACGCTTCTAAAAGCAACGCAGTTTAACCCAAGACTATGCACGCAGATATCCATGCCGGTGCGCGTCTGTGCAGCACGCGCACGTCATGCAGCCTTTTGCGCAGAAGTACTTGGTTACACAAGTTTGTATAGGTAATTATGTTGTAAATGCAATTGTCAAGCAGTTTGTGATGCATTTTGGAAACAGGAGATGAGCGCCTGATCTAATGCACCACCTGGCCCGTTCTCGAATACTTCCTTTTAGTCATTATTTGGGTAGCACACATATTCTGAATGCCTTCAGCAGAATTCAAATTAGCCATTTTAATCTAGATTAATCTAGATTAATTCCAAGATTTAATCTAGATTAATCTAGATTAAAAAAAATAATCTATGCCCACCCCTAATATATATATATATATATATATATATATATATATATATATATATATATATATATATATACATACACATACATACAGTCAAGCCCGAAATGATTTATATCCCTGGCAAATTCTGACTTTTATTACTTACTTTTATTCAACCAGCAACTTTTTTTGACCAGAAATGACACAGGCTTCTCCCAAAAGATAATAAGACGATGTGCTAGAGGTATCATTGTGGGAAAAAAAAAATATATTTCTCAGCTTTTATTTACATTTGAACAAAAAATGGCATGTCCAAAATTATTCATATCCTTTGCAGACTGTCACAGTCTATGGGAAAATCCAAAGTTCTATTCCATTCCAAATAGTCCAAGCTGTAATAAAGCATCCTAATTACTCTGATTCATTGGGAACAGCTGTTTTAATCAACTCAACAGGTGAAAAACAGAAGCTCTCTGCTGTTGGTTTGTGGACAGTCATGGTTAAGACAAAGGAGCTCACTGAGGACCTGCGGCTGTGAATTGTGGCTGCTCACAAGTCAGGAAAGGGCTATAAGACCATATCTAAATGTTTTGAAGTTCCATTGGCTACAGTGCAAAGTATTATTAAAAAATACAAGAAGTTCCGCACTGTGAAAAATCTCAGAGGACGTGGTCGAAAGCCAAAAGCTGACACCTATGCTGGCAAGGAGGATAGTGAGAGAGGTAAAAAAGAATCCAAGGATCACCACCAAGGTCATCCTGATGAATCTGGGCTCTGCTGGTGGCAACATCTCAAGGCAGACAGTCCAACGGACACTGCACACCACTGGGTTCCACGGACGCAGACCAAGGAGAACACCACTTCTCCAGATAAGGCACACAAAAACCCGCTTGGCCTTTGCAAATTCTAATCTGGACAAAGAAGAAGACTTCTGGTCTTCTGTTTTATGATCAGATGAAACAAAAATTTAATTGTTTGGCCACAATGATGTAGCCTTCATTTGGCATGAAAGGGGAGAAGCCTTCAACCCTAAGAACACCATCCCCACTGTCAAACATGGTGGTGGGAACCCTAATGTTTTGGGGGTGTTTTTCAGCCAGTGGACCAGGGAACCTAATCTCAGTAAACGTCACCATGAAAAAGGAGCAATACATCAAAATTCTCCACCACAACATCAGGCAGTCTGCAGAGAAACTTGGCCTTGGACACCAGTGGACATTTCGGCACGACAACGACCCAAAACACACAGCAAAAGTGGTGAAGAAATTTTTAGCAGACAAAAACATTTTGCAGTGGCCCAGCCAGAGTCCTGACTTAAATCCAATTGAGAATCTGTGGAGGGAGCTAAAGATCAGGGTGATGGCAAGGAGACCCTCCAACCAGAAAGAGTTGGAGCTCATCGCTAAAGATGAATGGGCAAAAATACCAGTGGAGACATGCAAAAAGCTGGTCAGCAATTATAGGAAGCGTTTGATTGCTGTAATTGCTGCACTTGTTGTTCAAATGTAAATAAAAAATGAGTAGTATTTTTTTCCACAATGATGCCTCTAGTACATCGTCTTATATATATATATATATATATATATATATATATATATATATACTGACACCAATTGTATAGTGTAAAATGTTACATAAGCATTCAGAATAATGCTGGTCTTTGGATCTTTCTATTCATCAAAGAATCTTGAAAAAAATGCACTCAACTCTTTAAAATATTGTTTCTTAAACAGTAAATCAGTATATTAGAATGATTTATGAAGAATCATGTGACACTGAAGAATGGAGTAATGATGATGAAAATTTAGCTTTGATCACAGGAATAAATTACATTTTAAAATATATTCAAATAGAAAACAGTTACTTTAAATAGTAAAAATATTTTAAAAAATTGTACTGTTCTTGCTGTACTTTGGATCAAATAAATGCAGGCTTGGTCGGCAGAAGACACTTCTTTAAAACAACATTAAAAACTTGTTGACTGGTAGTGTAACTGCATGGAAAAGTGTTACCATCTGCATTCTTAAAACATCTCCATTTGTGTTCACCAGAACGACAGTCATATAGGGCAAGTAAATGATGACAACTATCATTTTTGGCAGAACGATCCCCATATAAATGTTCTTTATACATATCAAAAAGGCACAAATGCAAAAAAATAAGACAGAATTCTTCCATATGATCCAAATTCTCTCTGCATGTCTTTGCTTCCTCCTTCCCATCTGGAACCGATCTCATTTTCATGGAGCATAGGGTGGATCCTCAAAGCTGACTTTCAAGTAACCTTCCCCTACTTTTGACAGCTTTTCTTCTTTTATATATAATGGATTTTGAAGTCAAACTGTATCTCAATGAGCATCCGTATCGTCTGTCCACCAGACTTACAAGTTTTGGACTTTTTTTAATAAAGTAGAAACAGTCTTGGCACTTGTTTGCACAAGCCACATTGATAAAAGTTTTGGATCGCAGTTTTACTGCATCAAACCTTAATTAACTTGGCTGCTTTGTTTTATAGATAAATGCAGTAGCTGGATTCAGTGTTAAATCAGCCAGAAAAAGATGCTTAATAGCTCATTCACTTTTACAGCCTAACACTGGGAAACAGAGATCAAACGGCTCTAGAGTGAAGTTTGTAAATGTGTGGATATGAAACTACAGAATAAATCTTAAGCAGTACCATTTCTTGATGTATCCAAAATTAATTAATGAATATGTAATGTTTCGCTCTGAAACAAGGCACTAAGTGAATTCCTCCGAGCAAAGAAGCAGGTGTTTACATGAGGATGCATGATCACTTGGGTGGCTTAACATAGCTCCATGAAGGACAAATGAGCGCTCTGTGAAGAAAAAAGCAATTACAAAGCCCTGAAGGGCACTCCGCTGGGACACGGCGAGTGTGCTAGCATTCTATTCAAGGACTGACTGATGTGTACCACCATCTCGTGTACCAGCCACACAGAAAGACGCTGCAATTGGGGTGACTGCCATGCCAAGATATGATGACCTTCGCATACCCCATTATTGATGCCGCCACTTCACCTCGAACAGGAAGAAGTGTGGGGGAAAGGATGTTGATGGACACTTGAGCTGTAATGGGAGTCCTTTAAGTTAGCTGTTCATAGGGGTTCATGTCTTCATTCAGTCCACAATGTACTGTGGATAGCCAAACAGTACTTTTAAAGTGAAGTGAGGTTATTTCTATGCATTTATCAGTATGGTTTAGGTGAACTGATGTGTTTTATATTATATAGCATGTATTGAACAATATTTGTATGTCTGAAATGTTTTCTTGGAATTGCGAGGATTTTCTCAGGATTTTGTGTGTGTTTGTAGTCAGGTGTCTAAATATTTTGGGGGAAATAAACAGAATTCCAAGATGTAAAGTCAGAATTACAAGAATAAGAAGTCACAGTTGCAAGGTGTAAAGTCAGAATTGTGAGATATAAACATGCAATTGTAAAATATATGCCGGGCGATCTGACCAGTGTTGCCAAGTCTGCGATTTTCCCACAGAATTAGGCTATTTTAACACCGTTGTCGTGGGTTGTTTTTCATGTCAGCAGGTTGAAGCGACCCTAATACCGTGATATTTAGCCCCTGCAATGCGTATTTTACCAGGGGACCCCAGCAAAAAAACTTTTTTTACCCTCCAGAACATGATTTTTACTGGGGGACCCCCCACAGAAACGCAATTGGGCTAGTTTTGAGTAGCAATTGGGTGTTTTTTGTCGTGAATACCTGGCAACCCTGGATCTGACGAATCATAATTGCAGATCTGCCATTTTGCTTGACAAACAAACCAGACAGGAGAGTAGATTTTCCCATGGAATTTGGCTATTTTAACACTGTTGCCGCAGATTGTTTTTCATGTCCGCGGGTTGAAGCAACCCCATACCATGATATTTAGCCTCTGGAATGCGAATTTTACCAGGGAACCCCAATGAAAAAATTTGTATTTTACCCCCCAGAATATGATTTTTACTAGAGGACCCCCCACAGAACGCAATTGGACTAGATTTGAGTAGCAATTGGTTGGGTTTTGTCGTGAAAACCTGGCAACCCTGGAACTGTCTAATCATAATCGCGAATCTGCCATTTTGCTCGACAAACAAACCAGACAGGGGAGTAGATTTTCCCATGGAATTTGGCTATTTTAACACTTTTGCCGCAGGTTGTTTTTCATGTCTGCAGGTTGAAGCGACCCCCAATACCGTAATATTTAGCCCCTGGAATGGGAATTTTACCAGGGGACCCCAACGAAAAAAATTTGTATTTTACCCCCCAAAATGTGATTTTACTGGGTGACCCCCCACAGAAACGTAATTGGGATAGTTTTAAGTACGAATTGGGTGGGTTTTGTCGTAAAAACCTGGCAACCCTGGATCTGACTAATCATAATGACGAATCTGCCATTTTGGTCGACAAACAAACCAGATAGGAGAGTAGATTTTCCCATGGAATTTGGCTGTTTTATCACATGTTTTTCATGTCCGCAGGTTGAAGTGACCCCAATACCATGATTTTTTTCCACTGGAATGTGAATTTTACCAGGGGACCCCAACGAAAAAAACATGTATTTTACCCCCCAGAGTGTGAATTCCGCCGAAACGCAATTTGGCAAGTTTTGAGTAGCAATTGGGTGGGTTTTGTTGTGAAAACTTGACAACTCTGGATCTGACTAATCATAACGGCGAATCTGCCAATTTGCTCGACAAACAAATCAGACAATAGATTTTCCCATTGAATTTGGCTATTTTAACACTGTTGCCGCAGGTTGTTTTTTATGACTGCAGGTTGAAGCGACCCCAATACCATGATATTTCACCTACCTGACCGGAAATGATAAGAACAAACATGAATGTTGTTAAGATTCTTGCCCTGGAAATCCTGGTTCAGTTTGGCCAACCACAAACACATCTTTCCTATTCTTTCCTCTTTCCTCTTCTTCTTGATTTGTTATAACTTTTGGCAGTCTATAATACTCCAAATGTTTTTTCCCAGTCTGACCGATTAGTTTAGCCCAAAATATGACAATAATTGACCATTTTCAGCAGCAATAATCAGCTAAATTTGTGAGTTCCATTTGGTTCAGTGGCATTGTTTACGTTCTGTGCTGCCAATATGGCCGATTGATACCACATCATGAAAAACTCCATTGTTTTTAAAGGCACCTTACACGTGCAAAATGGACGTATATTTTTCTTTGTCTCCTGTCTTTGATGTCAAAGCTTAGTATAGTTGCTAGTAAAGAATGTGTCCAGCCAATAAGCATTGTCATGATATCATTTTCGAGAATGATTAGTCACATGGCATTTCTGTGCAGAATGGCAGAACAGAAAGCCATGAGCAAATATGACATTTAAATTTAAACATAATGTATTTCTGTCAGGTCCTGCTTTCAGCCGTGCAACTGCATTTCAGATGAATGAGAATGCTAGTTTTCTCCAGACCTACTTGGTTTCCTCTGCTCATATGACCTTTAACCCCCATAGCTGTTGTAGCTGTGTCTCCGCACCAGTGAGAGCTGTTATCAAAAACAGCAGTTCCACAAACACAGCAAGTTGCAGAGGCAAACACATTTTCCAGGATATCATCCTGGGGTCTTCATTTCTGAAATCACTTGTTCTTTTGTGGGCCCTGACAGAATTTATAAACTCATGTCCGAAGTGGGCAGAGGCATCATTTTGGTGTCAGGCAGATTGACATCTTCAGAAACTGAAGCCTTTGTAATTTTTTCCAGTGCCTTCCCAGGTGTAGAGGTCGTCATCTCAGCTGCAAGAGGATGATAAACAGATTTGACAGTGCGCGCACATCGTGTGGCACACTGTGATAATGTTTTTCATTATTTTATTATATTTGCAAGTAGCTGAAGGGAATTCTTTACACCCATAAAGCCTTATGGGAAGAACTTTATTTCTTGCCTTTTTTATTGTCCGCAAAACCCTTGAGTGTGTATGAAAGCCTGAAAATGGGCGATTTTATTCCCCAAAGTGTGCACTGGCATTCTTTATGATGAAGAATCAATAAATCATATAGAGAAGGACTTAGTAAGCAGGAAAGGGCACAAAATTAATAGGTGGTAATGATACGTACAATCAGTATTAATTAAGATATTAGCCAAGTATTTCATCCACCTGAATGGAAATTATAAGTACAAACACAAATGTTTGCCATGGAAATCCTGCTTCAGTTTGGCCAACCACAGACGCCTTTTGTTCCTCAGTTTTTTGCACTCTTTTCCTTGATTTGTTATAACTTTTGGCAGTCTGTCGTACTCCAAATGTTTTTCCCGGTCCGACCAATTAGTACAGCCCAAAACATGACAATAATTGACCATTTTCAGCAGCAATAATCAGTCAAATTTGCGAGTTTCGTTCGGTTCAGTGGCATTGTTTATGTTCAGTGCCGCCAATATGATGGCACGTCATGAAAACACTGTGAGTCATGACTATGAGTCATAAAAGTAGCGCTAGTTTCAGTTACCCAGCTGATTCATTTCCCAATGGCAACAGTGATTATAAATATATTAATGCGCAGTGTAGTAAGATGAGCCATTTTCACAACATGCTACATTTTTGTGTATTTCATACAGTATGTTTTTTATTCTCAAAGCCTCAAAGGGTGCTTGTCAAAGTGTTACTGTGAAATAAAATATTGTTGTGAAATGAAACCTACACTGAGAAAGCCAATTGGATTGGATTTAAAATGATTCATGTACTGTACCTGAGGAAATGAGCAAAGTTTACAAAGTGAAAAATCATCTTACTTCAAAAATGCTTACCGGGTGTCTAACACTGCATCGATTTTTAAGATTATTATTTATGTCTACTTCATTTTCCCATGCTGTGAAAAGCAACAACAGGCATATTTTACCTGATCTGACCCTTAAGACTTACTTTAAAATGTGGTGTTGGTGTAACCTAAAGCAGCCTGGTTAAAGCAGTCATATTAATATTTACAAAGCAGATTCACAAAAGCTCTTGTATGCAAATTAACTGTTCTCTGTTATTCTCTTTCAATGCAAATCTTTACAATGTTAAAATTCAGTGCATCTAAGCCATTGTGCTTCAGTTCCATCACTAAAACATGGCATAAATGGAAACTGAAAACCAAATTATTTCAAATGAATGAATAATGACATTTAATTCATGAAACAATGATGGTGATGATGATAAATGTGAAATAATCAGAGGCATGTCCGATTTTTACAGTGCTGCTCTTAAAAAGGAGAGGTGAAATTTAGTCTCAGCCATTTTTCAACCAGTAATACTGAATTTCAGTCGATTCATCTTAATTTGATGAATAAATCATCCATGTCACAGGTCTAAGAGAGTGTCTCTGTTCATCATTAAGAGCCTCATTTAAAACTTAAATCCTGTGAGAACTCTATTTTATTTCAATGCAGTGTTGCATCGCTGTGGGTTTTTAATTTGTGTCTGCAGTTCAGAGATAAAAAAAAAATGGCAAGTGGGAGATTCAAGAGTTCCAGCATATCCTTGGGAGACAGCATCACTTAATATTTGTCTTATGCCAATTTTTGTCCATATATACAATATAAGCACTGTACATGTTTTTCTGTGTGCCAAAGATTTGTGCAACATCCCCGGGTGCTAACAGCTTGGTAACATCTGGTAACATACACTCTTAAAGTCGAGAGCCGACTTCTAAAACTCAAATCGTGCCACAGGATGTTATTTTTCAACTCGTACATCACGTTTCCTTACAGGGAGGCATATTGCAAGCTGTTGGAAGCCTGTGCATCTTGTGATGAGAATGATCTTGGAGGTCTGCGTGTATGACATGATCAGCTTTCAGTGGAGATTCTGATTGCTTCCTGGCCTGGGAAAGACACCTTAAGAATCTTGAGGGGATGAAGTTGGATTCATGTCATTTCCTGAGTGTGTATGGAAAACATGGCATTTGCTGATGATCAGATGTACCGAAATTGAAAAAAAGAAGAAAATGGAAAAAGTTTATTGAATATTTAGTAGCACATGAAGCTGTTATGTGCAAGGAACTGTAATGGAATACGGCAGCATTTATCACCAATTCATCATGTCTGTATTATTCTGAAGGTCTTTATGTATGAAGAACTTGTCACTCAAAAGAGACTGGATATGTGATCCTAAAATGTTTCATATTCACTTTCATGAATGTAAACTTTCTTTAAAAGAATGTTAATTGGAAAATTACGTCTACCAGGGTCGAAAATTAACGAGGATTGTAGTAAAAATGTCACCAAAGTGAAAAAAAGTATAGATTCAAGACAATTAAACTATGTATTACGGCTGTCGCGATTAAAGTGAAATGTGAAAATAAACAAAAAGTGTCAATTTGCGGAATTATATTTAGATTGGCTCACACAGCATTAGATTGATTTTACACGCTGTTTTGTGCAGCGTTGAGCCTTATAACCAATCAAGCGCATTTCTGTTTAATTTAGGAATGCGATGGCCAATCAGAGGCACTTAGATTAGTCAGTGCTGAAAACGTGCCCATCAGAGGGACTTTAGATTAGTCATCACCGAAAATGCCTGAGCTGCTGTTGAGTGCACACGCTCTCGAATTTCATCACCATAAACATCACAGTGCAGATACGGCGTAAGTCAAAGTTAAGTTTTGTAGCTTCAGTGATTATAATGCGATTTTTGCATAACTTGTGGCTAACGTCATGGACTAACATGTTAATCTATGAAGCCAAAATGTGGCATGCCCGAAATGAAACAAAAACTTTTTATATTGTTTGTTTTCTATATCGATATTAATAATCATTATTACAATATAAGTAGCAATAATTTACAAACTATTGCAGCCGTATGAGCTCCTGTCTTTTACATGTATAAATTAGATACAATTTTTTTTACAATCTATTGTTATTGACAACAGTTTAAAATATCGATTAAAGTAATTGGGTAAATTAAAGTATTTGACATTAAATTCAACATATATGGCTTTTATAATAATAAGGTGATTATAAAAACTACCTTCACAAATGTAAAAAATGCCCCGGAAAGTAAATATTGCTCCTTAATGGAAAAGTTGGTTTCTGACCCTGCAGTCTACCATTGCAAATCACATTTAATTTCATTGGTTTAATATATCACCATACACAAACAATAATTCGTCTCCTTACATGATGTGCAGATTGAGTTTTATTCAAATGAGCTATATGATAAATTGAACATAGCATTGTTAATACAATCAGTGGCATTTAAATTATAGTTATGATTAATACAAAATGTTCCTGATATTTTCAGCCTGTATGTGGAATGTACATGAGCAAGTTAAGTTGAAAAATGAATTATTATATTGCAATAAAACAATTTAATAACCTGAATGACTTTGAGAAAACAGCATATGTGTAATGTAAGTGGTATTTTAAAACTGTTTTCTACTGAAGACAACAGAAACAACAGCTTATTCAATTAAAATCTTAAGTAGTTTTGCAAAATCTTGCAGACAAGATGTTTTCAGCGTCAACCCTTGGTTTCTTATCCTTTCAGCCTAAAACCTATGTTTCTATCGAACACTTTTTTGAAATTCAAAGCAAAAGTGCCAGATGTGGGCAATGGACTCATTTCAGTGAGGGTAATTGAACCGAGATGTGAGACCGGTAGATTATTCCATTTATTGAAATTGCTTTTAGTCTTCTGTAATAGAGCAGAATAATTTACTCAATGGATGGTTTTATGAAAACACCCAGATATTTAAAACCATTAGGGCTGCATTTCATGCCGTCAACGAGACTCCCGATCATTTGAGCTTGGTAAGAGAAAATGTTTGCAAAAGGCAAACACAATAGGACCATATACTCCATATGTGCTATAAGACTAATTTCAGACTGCTTGACTGTGGAGTGCTTGATAGAGGACTACAGTTCTCCACTCCACAGAGCTGTGAAATCTATATTTCATCTTTTCCTTAGAATATATAGTATGTTTATATGTTCTTTTCTTTTTAAATTTCATTGCAGATATTAATTTGTATGCACAGTATATACAGTACCTACAATGGTGCATTGCCAGTTACATTCCCTTCATTTCTATACTCAGGTATGAGATGAATTTAAATGGATGTGCGTCAATGTATGACATATGAACCAAGAAGCAATTCCAATCATGCTTCTACTTTCACAGCTGCTGCACGTTTTTTATAATACCAGGTAGTGAAGCAGATAACTGTCGTTGATTAATGTAACCCAGAGGAATCTACAGCCTTCTACACCAAATAGATGAATGAAAATTGCTGATCAGCGATGGTTCCAAGTTATCATCAGCTGTGGCCCATGATTATTCCTTGGGAACATTAGTCTACAATACGGAATCTGCAATCACGACAGACTAGGATGGTGTGCAAGACCAATGAGGAAGTAGAAGTAGCTGATTTGATGAGGTCTTGAGCATCTGACAAGGACATAACTAGGCCAACTTCTTAATGTATTGTCTATTCGAAGTAAAATAACTGGAGGAACAGTAGAACAGAACTAACAAAGCATGAAGATGGTATGGTATCATTGTATCATGGAAGTTTTATGGAACTGTTGTTTGACTCAATAAACGATAATTAAAACACCAACAGCCTCTAATTCCAGAACTGGGATTTCAAGCTCTAGGGAAGCAAAACCTTAAAGGATTAGTTCACTTCCAGAATAAATATTTCCTGATAGTTTACTCACCACCATGTCATCCAAGATGTTCATGTCTTTCCTTCTTCAGTCATGAAGAATTGAAGTTTTTCAAGGAAAACATTCCAGGATTTTTCTCCATATATTGGACTTCTATGGTTTCCCATGGTTTAAACTTACAAACTTCAGTTTCAATGCAGCTTCAAAAAGGCTGTACACGATCCCAGCCAAGGAATAAGAGTCTTATCTAGCAAAAGGATCAGTCAAATTTACAGCGGTGTGAAAAAGTGTTGGCCCCCTTCCTGATTTTTAATTTTTTTGCATGTTTGTCACACTTTAATGTTTCAGATCATCAAACAATTTTAAATATTAATTAAAGATAACACAAGTAAACACAACATGCAGTTTTTGAATGAAGTTTTTTGTTATGAAGGGAAAACAGAATCCAAACCCACATGGCCCTGTGTGAAAAAGTGTTTGCTCCCTAAACTTAATAACTGGTTGGGCCACCTTTAGCAGCAACAACTGCAATCAAGTGTTTGCGATAACTTGCAATGAGTCTGTTACAGCGCTGTGCAGGAATTTTGGCCCACTCATCTTGGCAGAATTGTTGCAATTCAGCCACATTGGAGGGTTTTAGAGCATGAACCGCCTTTTTAAGGTCATGCCACAGCATCTCAATAGGATTCAGGTCAGGACTTTGACTAGGCCACTCCAAAGTCTTCATTTTGTTTTTCTTCAGCCATTCAGAGGTGGATTTGCTGGTGTGTTCTGGATCATTGTCCTGCTGCAGAACCCAAGTTCGCTTCAGCTTGAGGTCACGAACAGATGGCCGGACATTGTCCTTCAGGATTTTTTGGTAGACCGCAGAATTCATGGTTCCATTTATCACAGCAAGTCTTTCAGGTCCAGAAGCAGTAAAACAGCCCCAGACCATCACACTACCACCACCATGTTTTACTGTTGGTATGATGTTCTTTTTCTGAAATGCTGTGTTACTTTTACACCAGATGTAATTGGACACAAACCTTCCAAAAACTTCAACTTTTGTCTTGTCATTCCACAGAGTATTTTTTTCCACAGAGTATAAGTCTTGGGGATCATCAAGATGTTTTCTTGTCCTATTTAAGTTATTTGGGTGTGGCTAGAGAAACTGAACTCATGCAGGTGAGATGGGGGGCAAACACTTTTTCACACAGGGCCATGTGGGTTTGGATTTTGTTTTCCCTTCATAAAAAACCCTTCATTTAAAAACTGCATGTTGTGTTTACTTGTGTTATCTTTGATTAATATTTAAATTTATTTGATGATCTGAGACATTAAAGTGTGACAAACATGCAAAAAAAAAAAAAAAAATCAGGAAGGGGGTAAACATTTTTCACACCACTGTATACACCTTTTAACCACAAATGCTCATCTTCCACTAGCTCGACCTCAAGCATTATGCAACCATGCATTTACAAGATGAGCATTTGTGGTTAAAAAGAATATAAATATTTATTTCTTTATGAAAATGACCAATCGTTTTGCTAGACCCTTATTCCTCGGCTGGGATCATTTAGAGCCCTTTGAATCTGTATTGAAACTGCAATTTGGAAGGTTAAATCGTTGGGAACCATAGAAGTCCACTGTATGGAGAAAAATCCTGGAATGTTTTCATCAAAAAACTTAATTTCTTTGCAACTGACGAAAGAAAGACATGAACATCTTGGATGACATGGGGGTGAGTACATTTTCAGGAAATGTTATTCTGAAAGTGAATATCCTTTAACTGTAGTCCATGCAACTTTTGCATTAGTATTCTAAAACTATACAAAAATGTGTTGTAGTGTAGTGCAGACAAATAAAAGAATTAAAGGGGTTGTGGGATGCCCATTTTCCACAAGTTCATATGATTCTTTAGGGTCTTAATGAAAAGTCTCTAATATACTTTGATTAAAAATTGACCATAGTAGTGTAAAAAAACACCCTTTACCTTGTCAAAATCAGCTCTGCAAAATTTCAGCTCATTTTAAGTCATGGCCCCTTTAAATGCCACAAGCTCTGCTCGCCCCGCCCCTCTCTGAGATTATGTTTACTTTAGCCGCATTTAGCCGCGTTTATAGACCTTTCTCACAACTTCCGTATTTTGCGCCGGAAATACGTAATTGCTGTGTAAACCCATTTCCGCCCCGGTATGCCGGTAACCAGTTAAACAACGTGAAAAACGCTTAACGTGGCTTAATGTATGTAAAAAACGACCAGGAAACCGCAAGTTTCTGTCAGACCTTACGTGGAACAAACATTAACTACTATCAAAAGAACGAGCCCTTATTCCACATATAAAGTGAATAATATCACGTTAAGCGTTTTCTCCCCCATAGAAGCCCATTATAAGGAAACAGCTTAACGTGGTTTACGTACCTCAACAGCGACCAGGGAAAACCAAACGTATGTTAAATTTGACTTATAATAAATACTTGCTGCTGTCAAAAGAACGAGCTCTTATTCAGCATATAAAGTGCGTGCCCCATAGAAGTCCATTATAACAAACAATGTTAAGCTTTTTCCTTAATGGAGTTCTATAGGGAGAAAAGCGTGATATTATTCACTTTATATTATTCACTTTATATGCTCAATAAGAGCTAATTATTTTGACAGCAGAAAGTGTTTATTATAAGTAAAATTTTAAGCCACGTTAAGCTTTTTTTTTTGTATAATAGACTTCTATGGGGCGCGATCACTTTATATGCTGAATGAGAGCTCGTTCTTTTGAGAGCAGCAAATGTTTATTTTAAGTGAAATTTAACAGAAGTTTGGTCTTCCCTGGTCGCTGTTAAGGTAAGTTAATAAACCAAGCTGTTTCCTTATAATGGGCTTCTATGGGGGAGAAAACGCTTAACGTGATATTATGCACTTTATCTGTGGAATAAGGGCTCGTTCTTTTGATAGTAGTTAGTGTTTGTTCCAAGTAAGGTATGACAGAAATTTGGGGTTTTCTGGTCATTTTTTACGTACGTTAAGCGTGTATAAACGCGGATAAACTCTTAGTGGAAAAACGTATATCCTTTATCCAATTTGTTCCTCTTTGTGACGGAGTTTTCCTACACGACTCTTATGGGGTCTGCAAAAGTTATCTTTGACAAATCAGCGAGGGAAGTTGTGTAGACTCTCTCCATTTTAATTTTAAATTACCCGGCTTTCTGCTGTGTTGACATTACACAGGAAGTCTGCATACCCTGCGATTGCGTATTTCCGGTTTCTGTGAAAAAGGTCTATTGGCGAAACTTGCCAACAAGCACATTATTAAGAAAGGCCATTTGCAAAGATGCATAAAAAACCCTTATACTCACTTCTGCTGTGGGTAAAGTTGCAGTAAGAACGATTCGCGTAAAGATAGATGCTTATGTTGATCGGGATTGGCGCTTTCCATTTAAAAAATGAAAGTAACGTTACACCTCTGTGTCTTCAGTGGCTCAGATGTCGGTAGTAAATGACTACTGCTATGTTCATTATTACATCCAACAACAGAACACCTCTATCACTCAATTAGAGTCTTCCTCTGCACCTGAGTCGACACAGTGAGGATCGTATTGGGACTGTTTCAACTCGGCTAAGGTAAAGCGCTAATGTCAATCAAATGTATTTCGTCACAACGACAAGAAGCTGAGAATGAACTGATTTTAAAAAGGGGATATTACTTTTAGAGATTAAAAAATTACCACTGGGTGGATTTTTATTATTGTAGGGTGGTTGTGTACACAAACTGCCAACACACATTAATGTTCAAACAACATGCAAAAGTTAGTTTTGCACCCGATGACCCCTTTAAGATAAATAAGTCGACAAAAAAAAAATTAATAAAAACGTTCATTTCAGGGAGGCCAATATAGAGCCATGAGAAGGAAGAGGATGAAAAGTAATTAACTAATGAAGTCAACATGGAAGCAGTCATTATCACTGAGGTGAAAACACATAATGAGTAGTGCAGAGACCTCTGTTGGTGAATTACTGTATGGAACTTGTTATATTTTAAAGAATACCGGAACTGTCTTATGCACACTGAAATGATCTAATTGGTGTCTTGATTTTAGTGAGGAGAAATAAATTAACACACACCATCCAACACCAGAATCATAGCAAAATGTGGGGCCTTTCTACTTTTTTTCATTTCCTTTCTTTAAGAAATATTGGCTTCTATTTCTTAAGCACTTGATCCCTTTTTTATTTTAAGACGGATTGAATGGTTGCAGAGAGGTGATGTGTGTGAAACATCAGCATAAAATGTCAGCATGAAATGAAGAAGAAATGCGAGTATCAGGGGAAAATAAAATTATATTTAAACAGCTTTTCCCATGTGAATAGAAAAATACAAATCTATGTATGCATGTAAATAATGATATTGAAAATAATAAATATTGTATATAGCGAACAGTATATACTCACACATAGAAAATACCATAACACCTTACAATAGCACTTAACAAACTAAGAATAAACAATACTTCTACACCATTCATTAATCTTAGTTATGTTAATTTCAGCATTTACTAATGCATTATTAAAATCACAAGTTATGTTTGTTAACATTAGTTAATGCACTATGAACTAACATGAAAAAACAATTAACGACTGTATTTTTATTAACTAACATTAACAAAGATTGATAAATAGTGTAATGTAATGTTAAATGTCCGTTTATGTTAGTTAATACATTAACAGTGTTAACAAATACACCTTTTTGTAAAGTGTTACCAAATACATACACAATTACACTATATATGGGTGTTAATTTGCATCCCTTTCCATCTTTCTGTTATATTACATAAATAACAACTTCTGTAACATTTTAGCATCTTCTGTAAATTCATTTATTCAAATCAGGGATTAACTTGATGGACCAGCTGTTGTAGAACCACTTACATTCACTCCAGTTCATTATAAGAGGTTGTTGTCATCCTTGTAATAAGTAAATTGCCAAACAATTTGATTCAAGAATATAGCGTGATTTTTTTTTTTTCTTCACCCTCTGACTCTTTACTTCTTGCCTCAGTAAGACTTTGATAACAGCATGTATGTGCAGGGAATTGTGAATAGACATTTTCTCACTTGGTTAACCCTGAGCTATATAAGCACTTACATTTACAGTTATTTCCTTGCCATACACTTTTCAATAAAACACATTGTTTGGCGAGGATAAGGATAATTGAGTTTAGTTAAAGCACCCTATGTGCTGATATATGCTTTCTCATAGTTTTTTACTCTCGCATTAATTCAAGAAGTGATTGTTTCTATTACAATCCACCTTAGAAATGACTAATAACATCAACCCCTCCAGTCTGTTTGTGCTTCAGTTTTAGTTTGACTCTTATGCTTCTCCTTACTTAAAGCATTTGTGGCATTCTGCCACAGTGACATTTAGACACTATATTTGAGCAGTAATTGAGATATTGAATTGAATTAGAAACTCTGATGACTTGTTATGAGTTCACAATCTGATAAATTCCGAGATGAATGATGGATGCGGTCACTGTAGGTATCTAATTTTGCTGAACGCCAAATAAATACAATTACCTCGCTCTTTGGAATCTACTCTCTGTCCTTGTGTATTACCTCATCAGTTTGAATTTTGGCATGAAGATGGGACAGTGTCAGAGTTATGGGCAGCTCGGTGTAGTTATATCACACAACACAAGGAGTCTGCTGGAGACATTGCTTACCTGGCTCAGATGCTCTTTTTGTTTTCTCCCATGTCAATGGCTCAAAAGCGGCTGGTGTTGTTACCGATTATTCCACCCTACATGTTCACTCCGTTTTGTATGTGTTGCCCTGGGCAATGCTGACAGGTGTGCAAAGGCTTTGCCCTCACAGACCATTCTCATTTCTCATTTCTCATTACAGAATCAGTTGTTGCACAATGATTCCCCTCTTGACACATAATTTAGAATTTTCCCATCATTAGCCTATAATTTGGTCCAATTTTACATCAATTTCAATATCCAGTACTGATTTTTGCTTACTAATTTTTTAAATTTAATGAATCTGTTGGGATCAAACTGAACTGTATAGTATGCATCCAGTAGATTCAAAACAAAATGATGCGTGATGAATTATTAATACTATAAAATGCATTCCGAAGCTTGTTTCTGCTGTTAAACACCATCCATTTTCCCCATACAATTTATTAAGCCAAAACATCTTTGTTTTGTGTGTTTTTCTAACTGCTGAAGTGCTCTTTTGGGTCACTGAGCATTAAATATGTCATCAAATCCCACTCTGTGTATTTGTTTTGTAATGTTTGTGCAATTTCGTAGTACAGACAGTCCATTGAGAGATTCACATGATAATAAAAGTATTATGTTTTACTTTGAAATACTAGCTGATTTTGGAGAGAGGGAGAGCTTATGCTAACGTCTTAATGCTTAATGTCCCTGGTACATTAAATGAATGAATGAATGAATGATGCATTTGTATAGCGCTTTCATGTGTATTTCCGTACACCCAAAGCGCTTTACAATCATATGGGGGATCTCTCCTCAACCACCACCAGTCCATGTCCCCAATGTCATTTATTTCATTTGTTAAACAAAAATGAAAAAGCTTCCATCAGAACAGCAGCTATAATAATCAGGTCCATTCATAGCTTTTCTGGGCTCCAATTGGACATTAAGGTTTTAAGAAAAGTGTGTACTAAAAAAAAATGTTATGAGTTTATTAGCAGTAATACTGGCCTCCGGCCTTCTGCCATCCTCAGTGCTGCTAATTGAGCCGTGTGAAAGCTTGAATGGTAAAAGTTACTGCAACTGAGTGGTGCATGTTGTTATAAAATAAAAAAAACACCATAATGACTGGGGCTATTAATAACGAAGCCACCCTACGATTTAAGGAACAGAAAGAACGCATGTGGAAACAGCAGTGACCTTTTTTGTCTAAATGGTTCCATAAATAACCTTTAACATCTGAAGAACTGTCAGGGGTTGTAGGGGTAAGGAGCACGAATGAGCCAGGAAGTCCAAACAAAAAGAGTATTTAATAAATCCACTTGGAAAAACAAGGAGAAACAACCACATAAAACGACATTAGACAGGACAAAGAAACTAAGGAAAGGCAGTGCTATATATACTAAACAGACAAGGAACTAATGAGGATAATTAACTGGGACCAGGTGAATCAGAATAACTAATCTGGGCAACTCAGGAACATGACCAAATAAGGAAAAACAGGAACCAAACATGAACGAAGACAAGAACCTTTCTGTTTCACAAAGATTATTTGTGGTGAAAGAAGGTCCAAGGTTCTTCGTATTATAAAAAGGTAAGAAAGAGATGGTTCTTGGAACCTTTGACGGAATGGTTCTTTGTAGAACCAAAAGTGGTTCTTCTATGGCATCACTGTGAAGAACCTTTTAAAGCAGAGTGTATTTGAAATCAGATTGGTTTTACAAAGAGTTTCCACATTTTCATTGATGTCATATTTGAGATTGACCGTATTTGAACTCTAGCATTGTTTTGTTATGTTTTTTTCCCCCCATAAGCCTCTTATGATGGTGGTGAGAGTGGACTGCATGGGGGTGTTAGGAGAAGATAAGGCTACGTGTAAAAATGGTCTTTGGGCAGTGCTGGCTTGTCAATCAGAGCAAACATTTATTATCATGACATTGTGAGTGAAGTTAACCCTTCTGACCTCATCTCTGTGCCTCTCTTCTGTTGCTTTGTAGGATTGCTGAGGCTGAGGCAGAGGCCATCATGTCTCTGGATGCAAATTGTGGTTTGGCAAGGTACAGTAAGTGTGTAAATGTGGCTGTACACTAAGATTCCTTTCTGTCTTGCTTCATGCAGTCTGCAGAGGGACCTTACATGAAAAGGTTAATTCCTCGGCAAGACTGGATATTGCTTTGAAAAGCACATCATTATTCGAATGGCACTTATAAATCTAACATAGCAACTTGCAAGTGCACTACAAAGTATAGTCCTCTTTATATACAAACTACTAGAAGCACTTAAAAGAAATCTAGTTTTGAAGTGATCAGAATTATAACTGTGATGAGTCACAGTTTGAGAACTCCCGGTTATCAACTAGAATTGTTTGGCAGTTGGCCCTTTGATATGCTTAGAAACATGTATTAGTTATTAATGTGCTTTCATTTTAAAACTGTAACAGTCTCATGACAGTCTAAGCCAGATATTGGCAAGCCTGGCATAGAGAAAAGTACTGAATGAATCATCTGTGACAGAACAGAGCAACTGCTGAATAACTGTGAATTGTTCATAAAGCTAAATTTTATTGTTGGGCTGCCATTTTGACAGCACTTATATCCAAGACTAAAACTGCATAATACACAACCGTGCAAAGAGCACATGGATTTCCAGGCAATAAAAGGTTATGTGCTGTGATGAGACAGACTATTTCCAATCACCAATCTAAAGCCCATTGATTTTTAGGAGGGTGATTTCAATCTTCTGATACGCCAAAGCTTTCCAGCGTTTTATCAGAGCTGGAAGCTTAACTTCTTTATTTGTGGTATAAAATCCCACTATACACAGTTCAAGACAAAAATATTTTAAGTAGGATGTCTTTACTGGGTTCTTTAATCAAAATATTCCTTTGTTTTTGTTACTTCTTCGAACTCTTTTGTTCTACTTGAACATATTGTCCACTCCTTATATTGTATGTGTTCTGTTGATGAAATGCAAAGAACTGGTGATTTTCAATTACTCTTTTTGCAGAGTTCTATTAATAGGTGGCGACAAGTGATGTCTTTTTGAGGGAGTCACTATTGAACATTCACTCTCTGATTTGTTTAATTCACGCTGATTGATTCAGTTTATGAGTCTTTGATTTATTCACTCAACCGATTCTCTAAAAGCAAAAATTCATTAAGGAACGAAATACTTGGGTGTTTTATGAGTGAGTCTTTGAATTATGCACTCAGCTAATTCATTCAAAATCACAGATTTATCTAAGAAACAAGTGACTGAATTGAATTGTTCATTCAAGTGATTTGTTCAAACACATTCTGATTCAGTAGCGCAGTTTGATCTATAGAGTGAACCGAACGAAACTCGCATGTTTTGCTGATTATTGCTGCTGAAAATGGTCGATTATTGTCATGTTTTGTGCTGTACTAATTGTTCGAACAGGGAAAAACATTTGGAGTAGGCAAACTATATGCCAAAAGTTATAACAAATCAAGGAGGAGAGTGCAAAAATCTGTGTGAGGGACAGAAGGCGTTTGTGGTTGGCCAAACTGAACCAGGATTTTGACAACATTTGTGTTTGTTCTTATCATTCTTGGTCAGGTAAGCGAAATATTAGGCTAATATCTTAACTATTACTGCTGTACGTATCTTTACCACCTATTAACTTTAGTTTGTCAAAATACTGTGCCTTCTCTTGCTTACTAAGTCCTTTTCTGTATCATTTAGCATCTTCCACACATTTTCCTGTGGTTTAGACAGCATAAATTAACAGAACAACATATTCAGTAGTACATTAACTGTGCAATCAATGCTGTTGTTTACATCCAAGTATCGCCAATATGGCAGCGTATCCAGGTAACTGACCAAATTTTGACATGAGTGCAAACCCTCTATGTAAGCTGCTCCATATTCTTGTTTGTTAAACTATGTATGAAAGCAGTATCACACTCGCAGTGACGATGTTGGTCTAATTATAAAACTGCTCTTAAACAGCACTTGTGTGATATTACTTATAACAGGCTGTAATTTGTGTGCATTTGTCTTGGTGTACATAATTCATTTTTGACATTTCTACGTAATGGGTTTACTATCAAGCAAGTAAATCTATCTAATGGAAATGAACAGCAGTTACACTCAGTGCTGAATGAATGACAAAGCAAACACATATTAAAGGCAATGCATGCATGTCTTGTAAAGCGAACTCTTCTTATTTTTGTTTGTAGACTTTCAAAGTGCTGCTGGCAAGTGCCCACCTTCACTCAAAAGGTCAGATATTTCACAACCTTGTATCCAAACAGTCATCTCTCATCTTGGTTTGTCGTTTACTTGAGTTTGCTCTTTCAGTATAGGTCTGACTGTAGAGGTTTCTGGCTGATTATACAATTATCAGAGGTGCTCTGGTGAATTCTAGTGGAGAAGTAGTGTCAGATATGCTCTTTTTTTTGCTTGAGTTGTCTACGTTTCAGACGTTGCTATCTAAAATATTTAAATGACTAAATTTAATGCACAGTGTTGCTAGAGTACATGGGAAGCCTTTCTAGAGAACCCCTGGTGTAAACAGAGACTGAAATGTTTTCACTCGGGTAAACAACTTGCACCAAGCGGTTCTTGGCAGAACACAGTGTCAGGAAAATACACATATTGTGTACAAGTAATTACCACAGCAGTTAGCTAAGAATGCCAGCCAAGTACTAAGTTTATACCTCAAATGCCATAAAAACTCCAGATACATTCACATTGTGCATACAGATCACGTACTGACACAAAGAATAAATTCCTAGTTTTAGAATTGAAATAACTTGTTGATAACAATAATCTGCAGTGCAATTGCAGTGTTGGTTAAAATGGAGAAAGTGGAGTTTTTTTTTTTTGAATGGATAATTAGGAAAGATCTGAAATTATAATTTTTTTTATTAAAAGGCTGTCTGATCAAAAGGTGGAAATCTAACACTAAGACGTTTTTTAATCAGTTTTGTTGTCTAGAAAAAAATAAGCAACCTTAAAACATTAAAACAATTGTCGATGATGTAAGAAAATATTTAATACAAGCTTTTGTCTTAGATTGATTCTGCATAGTATTTTATGTTATTTCAAGACATTCTCTCAAAGCAGTTCTTAATATTTTACACAATTCTGCTTTTTAAGTATATGTTATATATTGTTTAAATTGAAGACACAGTTGAAGTCAAAAGTTTACATACACCTTGCAGAATTACCAAAATAAGAGGGATCATACAAAATGCATGTTATTTTTTATTTAGTACTTACCTGGATAAGATACACTTGGTTTTTAATGATCCACAGGTGTGTTTTATTTTTTTTTTAGTGATAGATGTCCATTAGTCCTGAACAGTTAAATTGGTCACTGTTCTTCAGAAAAATCCTTTAGGTCCTACAAATTCTTTGGTTTTTAGCATTTTTTGTGTATTTGAAGCCTTTCCAACAATGACTTTGTGGTTTTGAGATCCATCTTTTCACACGGAGGACAACTGCGGGACTCATATACAGTTATTACAGAAGGTTCAAATGCTCACTGATGCTTCAGAAGGAAAAACGATGCATGAAGAACTGGGGGTGTAAACTTTTGAACAGAATGAAAATGTGTACATTTTTCTTATTTTGCCTAAATATCATATTTTTTCGTTCAGTACTGCCCTTCAGAAGCTACAGAAAATGCTTACATGTTTCCCAGAAGGCTCCTATGCATCATGTTGATTACAGTTATTATAATTATAATAAATATTATAATTGAAAATTTTGCTGCTAATGAAGAAAATTTGCGAGCTTGGAACTTTTTAAATGTCTATGCTATACTAAAGTGAAAATGTGTGCAGAAATTGCACTTAGATAGCTAAAGCAACTCTAGATAAAGGAGATAACTATAAATGTATTTACGCATTTACTTATGTGTCTGAATGACAAAAGGCTTAATTTCAATTAAAACAAGAAAGCATTTTCTATATTGTCATCCAGTGGTCTTTGCAGAACATATCATGAAAATGCAGGCCCATCGGCAACCTTCTGACTATCAAGATTGGTCATGTGTTTTGACACTAACTGCGTAAGATGGATGTTAAAATCCCCCCAACTTCAGCAAACAAGCAAGCAGCTAAGTAGGATTTAATAAGGATTATATTGTAATGCCTCATCTAGCAAATATTAAAATAACCTTTTCAAATTTGAGCCTATGCACAGTAAATAAGATTCTTCTTGTTCATCTCAAGCAATTTGCACTCGTGGGTAGGCTATATTGTGACACTTGAAATTGAAGATGGAAAAGGAAACACTCGAATAATGAGCTCTTTTAACAGCAAATTGAATTAGATGTGATACAATGTGTGGCTATTCCAGGCTGTATGAGGGGGTAGGAAGTGAGATTGTGGAAATGTTTTGTTTCTCTGTGTTAAAGGCAATATGAGGGTCTGAGAGAACCACTCGGATACTTGCGGATGCCAACCATATGTAGAAGTCATTTTCATAGAGTTTTTTGTGAAGGACCAGACCACTGAACCAATCAGCAATACTCTTACTTTTTTTTTGTCCTCTGAGCACTTTGACAGTTTGTGAGATTAGCTTGTCAGAATGTGAAAATCTGGCCTGTTGCCATCTGTCATGATGGTTAATGAGGTCTGATAAAGCATCATGGGATATTTGGCATACATTATCTTCTTTGAAGCCTTGAAACAAGCCCAATATTCATGCCCACCCGCAGTGATTAGCAGAACCACTTTTACAAATATTACTGTAGAGGGGAAAGCTGGAGCAGAGAAAATTGATTTTCCGTTATGTCCTTTATACTGTTTGAGCTCGGAATAAGAGCATTACTTGTTGTAGTATGTGTTCAGAGAGAGCAGAAAGACCTTGAAAGCGTCTTTATTTTTTGTAAATGTGCAGTTTTCTTTTAGATCATTAGCTAAACTACAACAGATCAATATCTTTAGAATTACCACCTTATTTTTAAGGTAAGAGCAGATGGCTCCATTTGTAACTTGAAAGTGTGAGGCTTGCTGTGCCATTCGCTTGCAGCTATTAGCCAAGTTATGCTTTTTGATATTGCAAACAACTTGTTTTTGTATGCAATCAGAAAGAGCAGAAAGACCTTGAAAGCGTCTTTATTTTTTGTAAATGTGCAGTTTTCTTTTAGATCATTAGCTAAACTACAACAGATCAATATCTTTAGAATTACCACCTTATTTTTAAAATAAGAACAGGTGCAGCTATTTGTAATTTGGAAGTGTGAGGTTTCCAGTGCCGTTTGCTTGCAGTTATTTTAGCCAAATTATGCTTTTTGATATTGCAAACTGCTATTTGTTATCATTTAAATTATTATCTTAATCATAAACACGTTGGTTTGTAACACAAATTGTTTTACTGTTTGTTGTTCTTCTAGTTATTTACCTGTTGTGGCCAATAATAAAAGTCACGCACATTTATCAGAAACTACTTCTGCATTTCAAAATAAAGTGGATAAGGAAACCATCTTCTATATCTCACACAAAGGTTTTAATTGAAAACTAAAATGTCATTTCTGGCTGACCAGAAACGTCCTTAGATTTAATGCGAGGGTCTATTGGATCACTTATTAATAAAGAAAGAGAAAACAGAGAAAGAGAAAAGACAGAGAAAACTCTGTCATTATTTATTCACTTTCATGCTAAAATTTTTGGGTGAACTGAACTTGTAATAAACATTAATACACACATTTAGCATTTAGCTAAAGTATACAGTAGTTCCCCCCCCAAATTAAATTTTTTAATTTGTTTATTAATAAATGTTTGCCTTTTGATTATTGTTAATGCCTCTAGTAATTATGTGTCTGATTTTTAATTTAAAACCTATTTAGGGTTAAGTCAGCCATATAGTAATTTTTAAACAATATTTGAGTTAAATAAAACTACCCAAAAGGTTAGGTTAAACATTTAACCCAAGAGCTTGGTCAAAGCAACCCATTCGCTGGGTTTGTCCATATTTCACCCAGCACTGGGTTGTATTTAACCCAGCATTTTTGCACACTGTACTCACTTGAGGGTGAGTAAATAGTGACAGAACTTTTATTTTTGGGTGAACTATCCCTTTAAGTATTGTATTTGTGACTACACTGGGTTAAAAACAACCCAACTTGGGTTATTTGGGAACCCTGCGCTGGGTAAATATTGGACAGGACACATGTTGGGTTATTTTGACCCAACTGGTTGGGTTAAATGTTTTTTCCCAACATGCTGGGTTGTTTTATTTATGTCAACTATAGTTTAACAATTATTATATTGCTGGCTTATCAAAAGATGAACATTTATTATTGAGCAAGAACACCCATTGGCAAAAATATAAAACAAACTGAATTTGTTTTGCCCATAAACAAACAGTACTGATATTAGAGAACATATTTTAACATCAAATTAGATTTGATTCATTATTATAACAAATAAAATCAGCTTATGTTATCTCGTCTTTGTATGTTGCATTGCGTAAAATAATATAATTTACAGCACAGTAAAGACTTTATAAAAGAAATAAAACGCATACAAAACTTTATTTAGCTGAAGCCATGCACCAACACGGCGGCGCTGAGAACTGCTCCATCCTGTAGAGGACTCAATCACGCAAAAAGCCAGCGCTCTGACTGTAACTTAGCAGCTAGGTTGTTTTGTCAGAGACAGGCTCAACCCAGCAGTTGGGTAGAAAACATAACCCAATATTTAATAACCCGTTATTAAATAAAAAAATTATCCAGTAGCTTAGTTACAGAAGAACTACCCAGCACCTGGATAAAAATAGTAAAAATAACCCAATAAAATAGCCCAACTAACTAAACCCAGTATTTGGGTTCAAAAAATAACCCAGCACTTTTAGAGTGTAAAGAAGCATATTTATTCATGTTTCTTACATAATCTGTACTGTCTAAACAGGTACAGTACATGCATATAATTTTTCCATTTCGAGCATATTTATTTCCAAATGCTACTGCTTGACCTATATTTATCCTATATGTAGAGTCCTCTCCCATTCCATGCCTGGCCCCCCATTACCTGCACTGCATTATCAAACCACGCATCCCGGCCCAGCTGCCATCGCCAGCTGTCTAATTCACTTGTGTCGCCACATGAGACGGGCCTGTCTATCTAGATAAGAAATTTTGTCCATCCTGTCACTTCAGTTATGGAACATGGTTCCAACTGATGTTAGAAGGAACTTATTCTCATTTTACAGCTCAAAGTAACAAAATTGATAGTCCTTGTACAGATTATAATAATGTTACAAAGAAAACAAAGTCAGCTGTGCACTAGTGCAGGTACAACTTGCTTGAAAGTTATCACAGCCCAATGCACCTAAATAGCACTGCAACTATTTTCTCAGCACTTTCCATTAGCACTGCGGCATACTTTATCTTATGGACAAAACTGGTTACAACAGAGCTTCTCATCTCTGGCCACTCGAGATCCACTTTCCTGCAGAGTTTAGCTCCAAGTTTGATCATACTCACCTTCCTGCAACTTTGTTGCAATTCTGAAGACCTAATTAGCTTGAGGTATGTTTCAGGTATATTTCATTAGGGTTGGAGCTAAACTCAGTAAAGCAGTAAAGTGTACCTCGAGGGCCAAAGTTGAGAACCACTGGGTTGCAACATAAAAAACATTCCATTCCCAAAATCTTTGTCATGTTTGTTGTTGTTATTATTAGTCTTTCTTCTTTTACAGAAATTGTTCTGCTGTGCTTTGGAATCATTCAGAATCAGATAACGTTCTTTTTAAAAATGTGAGACTTGAAATTCTACTTGATATCTGTGTCATTTTGAGAACAACTGAAGTAGATAAAGAACAGCCAAGGCATAAAATTGGTTCTGCCAGTCTGTATTTTGAAGTGGTTTTCCAACTTTGGGTCACGGAGGGGAAATAAATGGGTCACAGAGAGTTTGAGAGCAGTGGAGAGTTCATACTGTACAATGTCAGAAAATACGAAAATATAAGTTCTCAAGTTCAATTATGGGAATAAGTTGTATATACATGATGCACTGCAAGTGTATCACAGTAGTTGCATTCCTGTAGTGTGCAAAGCATATAGAAACAAAAATGTAGTCGGATTTGCGAACAAAATAACTTGGTTTTAATCTTACTGTTCAAAAACTTTTGACTGGTAGTGTAGTATTAGTCTGTTTTTACAAAAGCAAAAAATATTTTCAATATTTTCTTTTTTTTTTACTGCTTATTTTCATTGTGTAGCTTACACAGTAACACAATTGATAGGCCTACACATTATAATAATATGTCAAGGAATATATAAAACAAAGTCATCTGAAGAGAACAGATGTATTTTTCTTCTCATTTTCCACTTTTAAGAAAGTTGCGACTGGATGAATCTGTGAATATTAGCAAATCAATGGAGTAGCCAGCCTCATTAATCCCAAAGGCATTCCCCTTGGGCAATATTGGGATGTAGTTTAGCCTGCATGAAGATCTCTATAAGAAATATAGAGGGCAACCAAAAGTGAACCGCAGTGAATGCGATTTAATCTTAACTTTATATGAAGGCTTGTGTATTTATTATTTTTTATGGGAGCTGTGACCTTTCTTAAGTATATAGCTAATGACATTGAGGCTCCTGTTGCCGTATCGGCATGTCAATTCACTGCTGTCTGATTTCTTCCGCATGACCGTAGAAGCCTCATCAGACTAACAGGCAGAGCGGCTGGAATAATCACTATTCAAGAATTCCAGTCGTTGACTATAGCAGAATATCTAATAGCGTTTTGAGGAACACGGTGTAGATATTAGCTTGTGCCTTCAGCCATATAAACTGTCTGAAATATAGAGACAAGAGCAGAAGTATTGCATTGTAGGAATTATTAACAGAGTTTGAGTTCTGTAGCCTACACATCAACATTGCACTTTGGAGCCCTTAGGTTGTTTGTTTAATTACTGTAAACACTTTCATTAGTGTTTTGTCGGAACTGAGTTGAATTGCCTAATGAGTTTGGATGTGCCATTTGGACACTGTATAACACGTGTCCCACATATTGTGTAATGTGTCAGTGAGTCTGAGGAAAACACCCCAGGAAGTCTTCCTGGAGTCTTTGTGTGTGTGTGTGTGTGTGTGTGTGTGTGTGTGTGTGTGTGTGTGTGTGTGTGTGTGTGTGTGTGTGTGTGTGTGTGTGTGTGTGTGTGTGTGTGTGTGTGTGCCTGGTATTCATCACGTTGTGGGGACCAAATGTCCCCACAAGGATAGGAATACCAGTAGATTTTGACCTTGTGGGGACATTTCTCAGGTCCCCATGAGGAAACAGGCTTATAAATCATGCACAATGAGTTTTTTTTGATGAAGTAAAAGTGTGCACAATCTCCTGTGAGGGCTAGGTTTAGGTGTAGGGTAGGTGTAGGGCGATAGAAAGTACAGTTTGTACAGTATAAAAACCATTACGCCTATGGAATGTCCCCATAAAACATGTAAACCCAACGTGTGTGTGTGTGTGTGTGTGTGTGTGTGTGTGTGTGTGTGTGTGTGTGTGTGTGTGTGTATGTGTGTGTATGTGTATGTGTATGTGTATGTGTATGTGTATGTGTGTGTGTGTGTGTGTGTGTGTGTGTGTGTGTGTGTGTGTGTGTGTGTGTTGCAAAAGTGCCTCGACAACGGAAAATGTATGAAGCACTCCAGCGCTTCAAACCCCCTCTGAAGTGTAATCACTTTATGTCATGATCCACTGTGAAGTTCATTTCCTTTCAAATTTGTGTTTGAATTTCCTTCCAATTGACTGTGTCAAAGCTTTCTATATTTACATGACAACCAATAAAGATGTTAGAAGCATTTCACTCCATCCAATTCTAAATGGTTTGATCGATTGTAACAGTTCTGGCCTGCACTACTTTTTGCATTAATGATTAATGATCAGATTTTTACAACACCAACTGATTTAGCTGCTTTTCAGTGTTCAAGAATATGAAAAAAATGCCTGATTTTTCTAGTGGCTGGGATTTTTCTGGTTTCTGGAGCAGGCCCTAATAGCATCCCATTAATAAGATTGAACATTTAGGTTGGAACAATTTAAACCCAGTGAATCGCTTATCTGAGATATATTCATTAGAGTAGCTCTAAATGCCTCAGTGAGCTTTGCATAGCATATTCTTAATTTCTTTGGATAAGTTTATGCATGAATATGCTCAATATTCCATTCTGCCTTTGTCACGATGAGCACTGTTAAAAAAACAATAAACCCAACCTGATTGCTTCGCATTATTTTGTTAAAATGGAAAAGAGACAGTGGAAAAGAATATCACCTGCTGAAAATATCTGGAGCTGTAGCATGTTTATACAAAAATATTATTTTCATTCTTTAATTTTGACTCAGGTATTTGAGACCCTGGAACACAAAACCAGTCATAATGGTCAGTTAAAAAAAAAAAGCTTTCTATTGGTGTGTGGTTTGTTAGAATATGACAATATTTGGCGAAGGTACAACTATCTGAATATCTGAAATCTGAGGGTGCAAAAAAAGTTCTTAGCAATGCATATTATTAAAAACAAATTAAGTTTTGATATATTTATGGTAGGAAATGTACTAAATATCTTCATGGAACATGACCTTTACTTAATATGCTAATGATATCTGGCATAAAAGAAAAATCTATAATTTTGAACCATACAATGTTGGCTATTGCTACAGATGTACTACTAAGGACTACTAAGGTTTCGTGGTCCGGGGTCACATTTAGATGACACTGTACTGTTAAAATGATGACACTATAGTGATGATGACAGGTTAATATAAATGGCGTACATAAAAATCCTAGTCACCGTACGTCCACAGCAGTTTGAGCAGCAGTTGAGTTGCTTCCTGAAATTTTAATGTAAGATTTTTGTGTGTTGCCTACTTTGGAGAATGTGTTTTTTTGGAATTGAAAGTACTTCTAGGAAGCCAGGATATGATCAGTACATCAGAGTTAGAAAGATGTAGTTCTGGCACCGGTGTCAACATGAGTTGTTTCCTGTTGTAGATTTTGGTGTGCAGATGGGATCTCCTCAGGGCTCATGTTTAATGTATACAGGTTGTTCTTTTTCACAGCAAACTAGAAATGACCTTACAAGATGTCAGTTGTGTTCCATATTAATGTGCAGGAGTGAATCCACTAATCCCCACCTGTGTACACTGTTTTCAAAAGTGCTTCTGTGATATACCAACTTTCAATATGTAGCAGGGACCCATATGTTCTGTCCCATAGGCCTACAGTTTAGGCAAAAAGGTCAGTTGAGTTTAAAAGCCTGTTCACAACAAATGCAAAATAAAATGCGAAAGGTTTATTCACACCAAGATTGAAACTAATTAATGGCAAGCTAAAAAACAACCACATTTTGTCCATTAAAGGAGAAGTCCGGTGTGATATTGACCTAAAGTGTAATGAATCATGATACCGAGTGTGAATGTACCTTGCATATCTCATCTCGTCTTGTCCACTGCAGTTAGCCGATGCTCACAACAGGTTGTCAATGAGAGTCAATAGGGCATCGAAGTAGCCATGTAAATAAATCACTGTTTTATGCCATTTACGAGGCACAAAGTAGCTCACACTTCATTGGTAGACTTCCAAGGGCCCTGACATTTAAAACGAGACATTGGAACTCAGAAAAAGCACCGGTAGTTATTTACGAGAAGATTTATACAGACAGTAACTGCAAGAAGTTTAGCGATCGCCGCCATCTTGAATTTAGTCACGATAAGAGTCGAGTGACGAGCAGGAAGGAAACTACAACCTGATAAGTTGAAAACCTGATAAGTTCCTTCCTGCTTGACACTCGACTTATCGTGACTAAATTCAAGATGGCGGCGACCGGTCTGTTTCTGGTGGAAAATGTCTGTATAAATCTTCTTGTAAATAAACTACCGGTGCTTTTTCTGAGTTCTCAATGTCTCGTTTTAAATGTCAGGGCCCTTGGAAGTCTACCAATGAAGTGTGGAGCTACTTTGTGCCTCGTAAATGGCGTAAAACAGTGATTTATTTACATGGCTACTTCGATGCCCTATTGACTCTCATTGACAACCTGTTGTGAGCATCGGCTAACTGACCCCAGATTTCGGACAGCTGGACACAAACCGAGATGAGATATGCAAGGTACGTTCACACTCGGTTTAGGTCAAAATCACACCGGAGTTCTCCTTTAAAGGTGACATGTCCAATTCAGTTTTCCATTCTTCTGTTATTAATGACCCAAAACAACTGTTGGTCGATTGGTTGTTGAATGTACCAAACACTTACGCTGTTTCTTGTAAAAATTGCAGTTGTAAAAGACCAGAAAGTTGTTGTTGCAATAGACATCAATTAACATTGGAATAACCATTTTACAGCTATATCGGATGCCCATTTTTCACAAGTTGGTATGATTCTTTAGGGTCTTAATGAAATGTAGACTTAAAATTCGTCAACAGTCATATAAAACAACACCTGTTTTACCTTGTCAAAAACATCTCTGTTCACAGTGGCCCGTTTCGGTGCATGCCTCTTTAAATGATAATAAGCTGCTGACTCTGCCCCTCTCTTCTATTTTTTTGTGTATTTGGTGGTGCATTACCATTAAAAACAAAACTAATCCACTGCGTTCTCAGTGGTTCTGATGTCGGGAGAAAATGAAGACTCTTATGTTCACTTTTACATCCAACTACAAAACACCTGCATTGCTTACGAGAAATTGTTGTGGGCAGGTTAATAACGGACAGTCTGTGAGCGGCTGTGGGCGTGGCTTGAGCAATATGACATCATACTGCTCAAAAAATTAAAACGGCTTGATAATTTAGGTTTTTTAGAGTTAAAAAAAATGAGTGAATGGATTTTTATCATTGTAGGGTGTCCACACACTGGCTAAGATACATTTAAATGCAAACACCATGTAAAAGTGAGTTTTGCATCTGATGTCAAGTTTACCTACTGTAAACTTACACCCTACAACTTAATCATGTTTGGAATTGGATATTAAGACCAGACCAAGACCAGACCAAGTATATTGTTGATTTTTACCTGTACTAACAGGAAATGTAACAACTGAGACTCTTGTTGTTTTCTAGTTCCCTGTAAAGGAGATTCGCCACACTGTTATGTCATCGTATCTCATGCAAAACATTATAAATTTGCCATGATATCAGCATAACTCTTTCATGTATTTTTGCAAATAAATAGAAGACTTATTGTTTGACTCATGCCAACATTTATATGTTAGCTGCATTTGAAATAAAATTAAAATTATAAGCTTATAAAGATATTCAGTGTATTTACATTTTTGCATACATAACAGGATAAGATTAGCATTTTAATGCAACAGAAGATACAGTGAAAGGTT
>NC_133373.1:33092190-33262975 GCF_049309525.1 Garra rufa
CATTTTCAGCACATTTATGACTAAATGAGACAATTACAATTGTGGAAAATTATGAATTTTGCCATACTGTAACTCAAACTGCTTGACAGCAGTGATGACATCTTACTGTGCCTGCTAATTCCCAGTAGTCTCTGTGGATGTTTTAAAGTTGGATAGATCGATACGGCAAAAAAAGCCTTGGGTAAATCCTGTTAGAAACCTCAACCTCACCATTGATCCGGGTGAGAATTAAATTCTGTTCAAACCTCCTTCCCACCGAGCAGACTTCTAAGACCTATTCAACACTACACAGAGGTATAGATGCGGCAAAGACATTCAGGAGGCTAATCTTCAGAGGTTTCAAAACATCCCTCAACGTCATGCTTGCCCAGATGCCACACCACATGCTATATACTAGGCTTAGGGGGAGAGATGCATATTTATCAGTGAGCTAGCAGACAGGGAGGATTTGATGGACGTACATAAAGCAGTCTGTCAGTGAGTTGAGGATGCAGTATGCAGTGTGTAGTATGTAAGTTGTGTATTAGATTCAAGCATAAATATTCATGTATTCTGGATGCAAAGCACAAACAAGTGAAGACAGATCATACTAAAGAGTTTTGTTGTAAGTAATTTGTTGTTTAATCAAATTTAAATTAGAGATGTTCCGATACCCTTTTTCCCTTCCCGATACCAATTCCGATACCTGGTCTCAGGGTATCGGCCGATACTAAGTACTGATCTGATACCTGGGTGTGTATCTGTATACAGGCCCGTAGCCAGGGGGGGTTCAGGTGGTTCAAACGAACCACCCCATATTGCCAAAGGTCCATAATTTAAATACATTTTTTTTTATAAACAAGTGTTCTTTTAAATAACGACATTGAATTAGTGTAAAAGCTTTAATTATTAAAGATGTCATAAATTTGGGCAAGGAAAGACAAGAATCGCATTATGGATTAAATGCGATAGTCATTTAAAGCATGCCACACGGACCGTTTATACTGTATCCGCTCAGATCACAGCAGCGGAGCGCAAATTCACTAAAGCAGACGCGTTTACTAGCGAGCACTAAACAGCGCTGTAAGATCCACAATGAAGTGCTTGAATTTAATAAAAGAACACAAATGACTTTGCGACTTAAACAGGCGAAACAGCGCTGACAAACAGGAGAAACACTGTGCGCGACGATACAGTCAGAATCCATGTAGCCTTTTTATTTTACACTAACTGCACCATGGTATTGCGGTAGAAATGCGGAATATTATATTAATGTAGACATGTATTAACTGTAAAGAAGTAATGTAATATAAGTATAGTATCTATAGCATTTGTGCATTTATACTAAATTTATTTAGACCACTGTTCTTTATACAAATAGCCTACATAGAAAATATATGGGCTAGTTAATTTTTATACCATGGTGTTAAGGTGCTATAGGCCTATGTGTGTGTTTTTATTGGTTATCATGTATGCTACTAGCAAGGGTTCATTTTAATAACTCAAACAGTCAGAATAATTACATTTCACCATAAAAAATGAGCTTTGTTACAATTTTTACAGATGTTATTGTTTTTTATGAACATTATCTGAGCTGTAAATCATGATAGAGGTTTAATATTTTACTAGACATTGCTTTATCCGGCTCATTCAATATTAATTCTATTTCTGCAGATCTTAAAAAAGGAAACAAAAAGCCTTAATTTTGATTTTAAAAATCCTGCAGATACCATGTAGGCCTATATAGTTAAACAAAATTCCTTTCTTGATATTTGTGTTTTGAAAAGGAGGACACTGCATAAGGTGCGTGATTTCACGCTGAGCCGTATATACTACACACAGCCGTTGTTTACCGACGAGCTGCGCATATCAGTGTTCATTATCAGTGTGAATGTGCGCAGCTCGTCAGTGAACAACGGCTGTGTGTAGTATATACGGCTCAACGTGAAATCACGCACCTGATGGCATTTACCGCTGATTACAGAACCGGCTTTACTGACAAAACGCGCAAGTGATCGGCCGATACGTATCGGTGCATCCCTAGCATTATGTGGTTAAAACCACTGCATAGTTGTCATTATATGACAAACGCAGAGCTCGTCCGTCTCTGGCTCAGCGCCAGCCAGCGCGCCAATGCGCAGTTTGAATTTGTCAGTTGCGTGACGTCACCGAACGTTCTAAATCCCATATGTGGGACCGTACTCCCACGGGCACAGAAATTAAAATCCCATATGTGGGACCGTACCGCTCAAAGGGTTAAGAAAATTGTATGGGATTGGTACGTGGGTTCAAGTACTCGCTGATGCTATATTTTTTTGTGGTATTAGTGGCATTTCCGATACTAGTATCAGAATCGGAACAACCCTAATTTTAAATTTATGTCCCAGTCACATTTTCCTGGTTAAAATGGCATTTTAGCAATTGCGTTTTACGTCACATTCGCTTTTTCTTCATCGGGTAGGTTTAGGTGTAGTGCAGATGGTATGTTATTTTAAAACGTCATGGACCATTAGACTTATAGTGCCACTCAACAGACATTTCAAATTAGAACTGTGGTGACATATACAAAACCAACGCCACATAAAACGTACCATATTCATCTGTTGTAGCATCACCCAGTGGACATTTTGCATCGAATATGTCACGTAAAGTACATGGCGTAAATTTTTCACGTCTTCAGAGAAAGTTCCCAGAGGTATGCTTTCCTCATGAGATCAGGTTGCAGTTACCCACCACACACTTTAGGGTCTGTTAAAACTTAATGGGCTCAGGGGAGGTGAGAGAGATGCGGACTCCTGCTGTATCTTTACCTGCTGGTGTCGCTATTGGACAAGATTTTTCTTTTTTAGAAAAACTAGTTATTTACACACTTTTAAATGTTCTATTTTGTAATACTGGTGCTGTTTTATTTTTGTACAACAAATTTTTTTTCATCCAATATTTTGAAGAGGCAGTGCCTCCATTGCCTACTCTGAGGAAACACCCCTGCAGCAATAGCTGTTGCACTCCATGTTGGTTGTACCCTTTTTACTTCCTTCATTACTTTCCCGATTCATATTGCCCCCTTTGAACTATAGCCTGCAATGTCTCCCTGTGGTATTTAACTTTAAATTACATGCACAATAGTTTACAAAATCAAGGGGTGTTATCATTTTCCAACACTGTTGTTTCATTTTCCAGTCCAGTGGTGAGTTTATCAGAATGTGCTTTGATGCAGCTTTCTCAGTTAAAAAAGAAAACAATTTGTATCGTATACTGCAAATGAATGTTTTCAGTAATCTATTCACGTACACATATTATTTCTCAACAACATTTTCAGATAACAAACAAAAGCTGTGATGCACGCAATAAAATCTTTCTCTAAACATGTCAATCAATAAATAAAACATCTTTGTTTTGACTGTGTAAAATAACTTGAATGCGCATGTTGAATTTCTCTTGGATTTGCTTGCAGCTTCCAAGTTTCCCATCACCATGGGAACAGCCGAAGTGACCTGGAGGATACCCTATGGAAAATGAATTCCAAGCATAGACTTAGTCTATTCATGGAAAGGAAGTTAATGGGCATCTGATGGGGACACCAACAACAGCTACCTTTCTTATTCTGCACTGACAGCTAATAGCATAATGGCAACCATTTCACTTACCTGCAGCTTTTCACAACAACTGTAATTGACCCTTAGAAGCAGCTCCTTTTCAATCAGACCTCTAGCAAGCACTTTTTTTTCACCACCAGTGTTTGATATTTGTGGAGACAACCCTAATTACATTTTCTCTGGCAGGTAGAGCAACTTGATCTCTGGTTACCAGTTATTTTTCTCAGCTGGTTTTAAAATACAGATGAAAACTAAATATTTTTTTCTTTATTAAATCACATTTAATTAGAATTTCTTATAATTAACATGTGAAAGCTGATTTTCACTCTAAAAAAAATTGAGAGTAAGTGTTTAAAATAAGTAACATTGTTCTTCTTTATTTGTTTTGCTCCCTTTTAATGGACCGCTGTGCCTCAAGAAGGTTTAATGTTGTATCTTTCCTCATCCATGAGTCACGTCATTCCAGCCCATTCAGTGGTGGTAACACATGATTATGTCAGTCTTCCAACCTCTAAAATAACAAGAGTGAGCTTCTGAGTAATGTTCACCATTGCTGTGAAGGTAAAATTTGAGCTGTTTATGCGGTTGACATTTGCCTAGTTAGTTTGGCAATTAATTAGCTCCAGATGTTAAATGTTGTAACTGTCTGTTAACAGTCATTAAAAAAAAATAGTGTGATGGTTCTGATGATTTTACATGACATATGAATTGCAAGTATTTCATTGTGTTATAATAATATTTTTCTATGTGTTCTGCCTTTGACTTGACAGCTTAAGATAGCTAGTAAAGAGCATGGAAATGTGCAGAGTCATGGTGTCTTTCTTCTGCTACTGCATCATCGCATGACATTTATGGCTCAGGTAATTGGCTTTATGTATTATAAGGGCCAGATTTACTAAACAGGCCTGATTAGTGTTAGAGCGCAATTCCATAAAAGCGCAGATAAGAGGGGAAAATTCTGTGTGATTTACTGACAATCCGCACATTAAAGAACACAGACGCAGCTAGAACATTTCCATAATGAGCAGTGCAATCTACTATCCCAATTCCAGAAAAGTTGGGACATTTCGTGAAATGCCATAAAATCAGGAATTATGTTATCTGTTCATTCTCTTTAACCTTTATTTAATTGACTAAAGTACAGAGAAAATATCCAATGTTTTCAGTGGCCAACTTTTAATTTCATTTTGTAACTATAACCAGTTGAACACTGTGTCACATAAACTTCAAGTTGTGCAAGCAAAATTGTTGTCCAATCTGGCTTAATAAAAAACTTCAGATGCTCAGCAGTCTGTGATCGATTGTCATTGTCTGATTCTCCTTTTCATGACTGGTCATACATTTTCGGTAGGAGACAGATCTAGACTGCAGGCAGATACAAACTGTAACATGGACTTGTTTGACCACAGCTGAGATAAGCTCTGGTCCAGAGAACCCCATGACATCACTGCATAGAATTGATGTATAGATTTCTGCTAGAGCAACAGAAATTTAAAGGGATAGTTCACCCAAGTTTATCGGCTTACCCCTAGCGCATCCAAGATGTTGGTGACTTTGTTTCTTCAGTTAAACACAAACGAAGATTTTTAACTCAAACCGTTGCAGTCTGTCAATCATATAACGGCAGTCAATGGGACCCATGGCTTTGAGAGTAAAAAAAACATGCACATACAAATCCAAATTAAAACCTGCGGCTTGTGATGATACATTGAGGTCTTAAGACACAAAACAATTGGTCTGTGCAAGAAACTGAACAGTATTTATATAATTTTTTACCTCTGATCCACCGCAATGTTAACTGTCCTGAGCGCATTCACAACAGCCGGCACGTGCGCATCAACGTGTTCTGGCATAGTAGACGCATGCTCGGAAGCGATCTGTGGAGTGACTCATATGCACGACAGATCGCTTCTGCGCATACATCTACTATGCCAGAACATGTTGATGTGTCACGTGCTGGGTTTTGTGAATGCGCTCAGGACAGTTAAACATTGCGTGTCATGCGCCGACTGTTGTGAATGCAAATTTAATTTTTGGGTGAACTATCCCTTTAAGTTGCATTTATTAATGCAGCTGCATAATTTGTTTAGTGACAGCAGTTTTCCAAATTACTCCTGAACCCATGTCACTATATTTAACAGCGCAACATGACCGTTCCCCCTCAGTCGAATCACTTCGACGTTACATATGGGAATTCGCTTAGAATCCAATCATCTCTGAGCCTTATAAAAAAGGCCAATGAAAATTGGCGAGTGGCATTTGCATGACAAGCCACGCCCCGTACATACGGGTATATATAATGGCGTCGTGCAGCCAGTCAGCTTCTTCGCTTCAGATCCTGATGATCGAGCCTGGTTTACTGAGTTTTTCTACAAGAAACTTCAAGAGTTCTTCAAAAAAAGAGTTCCTACTCTCTCTGCTGGTGTGCTGCCAACGTTCTAAAAGAGCAATTTCCTCCGTTTGGCAGCCGCCAGCGATCTCCCGCGGGCTGCCGTTTTCACGGCAACAAGCCGCCTGCTTTCCAGCGACAAAGCCCCGTTGAGTGCACAGCCGCCCCGCGGCTTTTCCCTGGGCAGACCGGGAAGCTAAAAGAGCAATTTCTCACGGTTGTCAAGACGTTCTTTTCAGAATGGCTTTTCGACCGTGCGCTTCTGGGTGCGGTAGTTTCCTCCCTCCTGCGGACGGACATGATCTCTGCCTCATGTGTTTAGGGAGTGAGCATGCTGAAGCGGCGTTCATGGATGGTACATGTCCCCATTGTGAGGGCATGTCCATGGGTACGCTGAAGTCCCGCCGCTCGTTCGTGAGCCGGCTCCCCCCGTCTTTCCCCCACGGTCCGTCGCTAAGCCGTCAATGCTTTTCGGCCGGCGTGGCGAGGGGCGGGGGGGACTTAAGAATAACTGTGAAGAATGCACCGCCGGCCCAGAAAGCCCTGCGGTCTTCTGTCATGCAGCGTAACCCCGTCGAGTTCCCGCAGCAGTGCGCTTCCCCGCCCAGCGGGCTGAGCGTCTCCTTCGGGGCTCCTGCGGAGGATGAGATGTCTATCGCAGCGTCAGAGGGAGAGTCTGACGGCGAGGCGGACGCCGCGGCGGCGCGGCCCCCTCCTGAGGTGGCCGCTCCGTCTGAGGCGGACGTTGAGCTGTCGACTTTGCTTCTCCAGGGCCGCCAGGGGGATCGGTCTGGAGGTGCCCCAGGCGCCTGTGGCCGGTCCTTCTAGGCTGAATGACTGGTTCCTGGGGAGGGCCCCCGCGGCTCCGCCGCGCTCTCCCCCGGTCCCATTCTTCCCGGAGGTGCACGAGGAGCTGACGAAGACCTGGCGGGCTCCTTTTTCATCTCGGCCCCGCCCCAGCTCCTCTCCCCTCGCCACCCTCGACGGCGGGGCGGCCAGGGGGTATGTCGCGATTCCCCAGGTCGAGCGCGCCGTGGGGGTGCTGCCACCTGGCGGGATCGTCCACATCTCCCGTCCAAGGCGTGTGAGCGTTCGTCCGCTCTTGCGGGCCGCGTTTATCACGCCGCTGGACAGGCTGCCACCGCCCTGCACGCCATGGCTACCTTACAGGTTTACCAAGCCCAGGCCCTTAGACAACTGCACGAGGGTGGTCCTGACCAGGGCGTTATGGAAGAACTCCGCGCCGCCACCGACTTCGCCCTCCGGGCCACGAAGGTCACGGCACGTGCCATTGGTCAGGTGATGTCCACAGCCGTGGTCCAGGAGCGACACCTATGGCTGACTCTGGCCCAGATGGCAGACGTCGACAAAGCCCGCTTTCTTGACGCTCCTATCTCCCAGAGCGGCCTTTTCGGCGACACTGTCGAGGACTTCGCCCAGCAGTTCTCGGCAGTCCAGAAGCAGAAGGAGGCTATCCAACACATCTTGCCCCGCCGCGTGTCTACCATCCCGCCGCCGGTCGCCCAGCCTCCTCCTGCCCGTCGCCGAGGGCGCCCCCCCGCGGCTTCTACAAAACCTGCTCCGTCGCCGGCTGAGCCCCACGAAACAAGACCCAAGAAGGAAGCAGCCCGACGTCGAGCTAGTCACGGGAAGGGCGCCCCGCCCGCCTCTCAGGGACCAGCCAAGAACACCCGCAAGAAAACTGCGAAGCGGCCCTGACGCGGGCAACCCGGAGGTGGAGAGATCTGCTCTTCAGGGGACGAGAACATCGCCGTCTCCGCTCCCGGTGGAGGGCCGGGGGTCGTTGTGCACTTCAACGCTGCCCACAACCTCACAAAAAGAGCAATTTCTCTTAACACCTCCGGGGCCTCGGCCTCGTGTTCCCGTTCTGGGCGGCACCCAGATGCCCTCTCGGAGCCGGACGCGGAGCTGTCTATCGCCAGCGTGGGAACCTGGGAAGAAGGTAGGCCTTGCTTTAAGCAGTTTGTCTCCCCTCCCCGTCCCCCCCCCCCCAGGCTGCCCCACCACAGGCACGTCGGTCAACGTTCCCTTGATTCCCCTGGCGAGACGCTTGGGGGCCTGGCTTCAGCTTCCCAGCCCCTCGCGGTGGTTGATACGGACGGTACGTCTCGGCTATGCGATTCAGTTCGCCAGGCGTCCACCCAGGTACAGAGGCGTTCTTTACACCACTGTCCATTCGGACACGCATGCCGCTGTTCTGCGTGCGGAGGTCGCAGTCCTACTGGCGAAGGACGCGATCGAGCCGGTCCCTCCAGCCGAGATGAGGTCAGGGTTCTACAGTCCCTACTTCATCGTGCCCAAAAAGAGTGGTGGGTTAAGACCCATCCTGGATCTCAGAGTCCTGAATCGGTCCCTTCTCAGACTGCCGTTCAAGATGTTGACGACGAAACGGTGTGGAGCTGGACTCGGTCACTATGACAGCCCGCCTAACCAACGAGCGTGTGCTGTCGATGCTGAGCTGTCTGAACTTATTCAGACACAAGACAGCGGTTCCTCTCAAAACTTTTCAGAGGCTCCTGGGGCATATGGCAGCTGCGGCCGTGGTCACGCCGCTGGGCTTGCTTCATATGAGACCGCTTCAGCATTGGTTACACGACCGAGTCCCGAGACAGGCATGGCACCGTGGCACACTCCGGATTGGCGTTTCCCTGCAGTGTCGCCGCCTATTCAGCCCGTGGTCTTTCTCCGGGCCGGAGTGCCCCTAGGTCAGGTGTCCAGGCACATCGTGGTTTACACGGATGCCTCCACCACGGGTTGGGGTGCTGTGTGCAACGGGCAAGCAGCTTCGGGCTCCTGGACAGGACCTCGACTGCAGTGGCACATCAATTGCCTCGAGTTGTTGGCTGTGCTTCTGGCCCTTCGTCGCTTCCGATCGACGTTGCGCCAGAAACACGTGCTTGTTCGTACCGACAGCACTGCGGCTGTGGCCTATATCGCTGCGGGCCATTCACATTCCCGGGGAACTCAACCGTGCAGCCGATCAGCTCTCACGGCAGTCCACCCTCCCTGGAGAATGGCGACTCCACCCCGAGACAGTCCAGCTGATTTGGAGCCACTTCGGGGAAGCCCAGATAGATCTGTTTGCCTCCCCCGAGTCCTCCCACTGCCTGAAGTTCTTCTCCCTCAGCGAGGTTTCTCTCGGCAGGGACGCTCTGGCCCACAGCTGGCCGCCGGGGCTCAAGTACGCCTTTCCCCCAGTGAGCCTCCTTGCACAGACCCTGTGCAAGATCAGGGAGGACGAGGAGCAGGTTCTCCTGGTCGCCCCATACTGGCCTGCCAGGAACTGGTTCCCAGAACTCATTTCCCTCGCGGCAGCCCCTCCCTGGAAAATCCCCTTGAGGAAGGACCTTCTTTCTCAGGGGATGGGCACAATCTGGCACCCGCGTCCCGACCTTTGGAACCTGCACGTCTGGTTTCTGGACGGGACGCGTCAGACCTCGCTGGCCTCCCGCAGGCCGTGATAGAAACCATCACTCAGTCCCGGGCCCCCTCCACGAGGCAGGCTTACGCACTGAGGTGGGGTCTGTTCGTCGACTGGTGCTCCTCTCGCGGAGAGGACCCACAGAGATGCACGATCGCAGTAGTGCTCTCCTTTCTGCAAGAGAAGTTGGAGCGCAGGCTGTCCCCTTTGACTCTCAAGGTGTATGTTGCCGCTATTGCCGCACATCACGATGCAGTAAATGGATTATCCCTTGGGAAGCACCCTCTGATCGTGAGGTTCCTCAGAGGCGCCAGGAGGATTAATCCTCCCAGACCGCGCCTCGTACCCTCTTGGGACCTCTCCGTCGCCCTGCAGGGCCTGCAGGGACCTCCCTTTGAGCCCCTCGCCTCAGTCGAGCTCAAGTTTCTGTCATTAAAGACAGCGCTCCTGACTGCGTTGGCCTCCATCAAGAGGGTGGGGGATCTACAAGCCTTCTCTGTCGGCAAATCGTGCCTTGAGTTCGGGCCCGGCGATTCTCACGTCATCCTGAGACCCCGGCCCGGTTATGTGCCCAAGGTTCCCACCACGCCTTTCCGCGATCAGGTGGTGAACCTACAAGCTCTGCCTTTGGAGGAGGCAGACCCGGCTGTTGCACTGCTGTGTCCAGTCCGTGCTCTGCGCATCTACGTAGACCGCACTCGACACTTCAGACGCACTGAGCAACTCTTTGTCTGCTTTGGAGGTCAGCAGAAAGGGAATGCTGTCTCCAAACAGTGGTTGGCTCATTGGGTGGTGGAAGCCATCTCCCTGTCATACTTATATCAGGGAGAGCCTTGCCCCTTAGGCATTCACGCCCACTCCACACGGAGTGTTGCGTTCTCCTATGCGTTGGCACATGGCGCCTCATTAGCAGACATCTGTAGAGCTGCCGGCTGGGCGACACCTAATACCTTCGCCAGGTTTTACAACCTCCGCGTAGAGGCCGTCTCCTCCCGTGTTCTGTCAGGTGACCGGGAGGACGGCTAGTGTCGGCTTGTTGCGCCATTCCCACGTGGATCCGTGCGCCATTTCCAGTAGGTTCCCTCCGGTGAACCCTGGGTCCTCCATGCCCCGCAGTCAGGGCTGGATGCGGAGTAGTTCTGACTGTGCTCCTGCCGGGTCTCCTTCGCCCCGCAGGTTGTGGCTATATTCTTATATCTTTCAGAGGTCAACCAGAAGGCCTCTGTTTCCCTCGTATATCCCTAAGAACCTTTACGGATATATTGAATTTTCTTTATTTCCACATGGACAGTATTCATGTGCTCCGCCCCCCCAACCCCTGCTTCAGTTCAACTGGCACCCCTGTGGGCCCCCATTTTTGGCTGGGCCCCAGGGTGTTGGGAAGGTTACGTTACGTATCCGCCTGCTGACACGTCCGCCTGCCAGCACGTGGGTCGTTGCGTAACGTGGCGCCAAGGTCGTGGCCTGTTCCATAGGGTCTGTTCCCATATGTAACGTCGAAGTGATTCGACTGAGGGGGAATGTCTAGGTTACGTAGGTAACCCTCGTTCCCTGAAGGAGGGAACGGAGACGTTACATCCCCTGCCACGCCTTGTCGTCGCGCTGTGCCGGCTCGATCCGGCTCCTCAGCGAAGAACCTGACTGACTGGCTGCACGACGCCATTATATATACCCGTATGTACGGGGCGTGGCTTGTCATGCAAATGCCACTCGCCAATTTTCATTGGCCTTTTGTATAAGGCTCAGAGATGATTGGATTCTAAGCGAATTCCCATATGTAACGTCTCCGTTCCCTCCTTCAGGGAACGAGGGTTACCTACGTAACCTAGACGTTTCTTATACAATGCCATATACAAGTGCTCAAAGGTAATGCACATTCACTTGAGGTGTCTTGCCTTGCCCTACACCAGTGTTTCTCAACCCTGGTCCTGGGCGCCCCCCAACACTGCACATTTTGTATGTCTTCCTTATTTGACACACCCATTTCAGGTCCTGGAGATGTTTTCTAAGCTGACCTGAAGCTGATGAAACACTGCCCTACACAGACTGACATTTCTCTGGATTCCCTAAATCTTTTCAGTAAACCTTTATCTGTGGTAGTTGGTGAAAGACCTAAATTCTTTGTGATTATCTACTTGGAAATGTGATTTTTGATTTGTTTGGCACTTTTGGCATGAAATTTGCCACAAAGTAATAAGACTTTATCCAACTTTGCTTGCAAAAGTTTATATTCATATTTCCATTTCACCTGCTTACTGTTTCAAAACAGTTTAATTTGGATATTCTATATCCTTTTCACTTTTATTTTACCCCTGTCCCAACTTTTTTGCAGTGTGTTGCAGCCATGGAAATCAAAATTTGGTTATATTTACAAAATAAAATTAAAAATTTGCCACTGAAAACATTTATTTTTTTGTACTTTAGTCAGTTAAACAAAAATTAAAGTGAATAAAAAGATAACATATTATTTCTTTTTTTTTTTACGATTTATTTATGGCATTGAAGTGAAGTGGGAGAGAGATAGGGAGCGGGATCAGGAAAGGTCCTCGAGTCGGGATTCCAACATGCGATTTTTTAGCGAGCCATTAAATGACTTGAGACTCAACTCAGACTCGTGACCAAAGACTCGAGACTTGACTCAGACTCCAAGTTAAAGACTTGTGAACATCTCTGCTATAGAGACAGAAGATCTGGCTGAGGTAAGGCTGCTCTCGGGGGGTTCATGAGTGCTGAACGCCTGCTGATGCCCTCGAGCTCACATCTCTGAAAACATCAAAGCAAATTTTCAAATACGCGTTATGTTTTTATAAGAAACTGCATATTTGAAGTCTAAACAAGTACATTCTCAACTAAAAAAACTCTTAAAACTACATTCCTGTGACATGAAAACAGTATTTTTTAAATTATAGTGGATTTAGGCATCCATCTCTGTGAGAAATGCCACAAGCAGAATGATACAAACGGTGAAACAGTTCTTTTATCTTTAAAATATTGCACTACTCTCAGCCAATCGGATTCGAGGACCAGAATGAATTGTTGTATAAATAAATAAATAAATAAATCCCCCTAGGCAGGAGTGTAACAATAAACATCAAGACAATAATACTGCAATATGTACTTACAACTAAAGTTTTCTATATAAACCCCTTTTGTACGAAACCCACTGTGTTTCTTCTTCTTCTGCTGGCCTTGGTTGACATATATTTTTTTAAAAGAGCCCGCCTTTCATTTTGTTTTTTCAGCTTTGTTTGCAGTAGCAATCTCAATGATCTTTTGTTTGATGAACTGTGCTCCACAGCACTATATTGCCAATATTGAGAGGTGAGTGGACGCTTTAGGACCACAATATAATGAGAACACACGTTGATTAAGGCTTAAGTTATCGGTCACTCCTCTATCTTGCCTCAACAATGCACCGTCCCATTCAATTAAACAATACTCTGACCTTATCTTTTTCAAATCAATAACCATGATAAACAGTAGTGTCCGGTCTGACCAATCACAAAGGTCTCTGGGCGAACCAGATAGCAAAAGCACACAACTTGTTGAGACGCATGAAGGCAGGAGTTGCTTTACTCACAATGGTGTCCATACATCAGTGTCTATGGGAATTGTTTGCCATTTTATAGGTGGAGAAACGGCAACATATTGCAAAATGAAGTGCAACTAATATCTTGATGTCTAAATGATTGTGTGAGTTGGAATCAATATATTTATTCAGTGTTGTGTGAACAATGAGACCTGATCGTATCCTTGATTAAAACGAAAAATGTAATTATTTAATTTCTGCTCCACCAAATCAGAACTGCAAAAATTAGGCATTTCAGTCTGCATGAACAATATATGTGTATTTCCTGTACAGACCATTTCTGTAGATTCACTTTTGCTAGAATAATTCAAGGGTCTGGCACAAATAAACAGCAGTTGATTCGTTTCATTCTGTTCTGGTAAGCTGCTTAATCACAAATTATTTCCTGCCTTGCGTATGGTCATAATTATGTATTAAATTACTGTAAATGGACTTTATCCCAAAGGCTTTTTGTGTTTCGCCAGACAAGGCCATTTGAATTTATTATCTCTGTCCCCAAGAATCTTCTGGTAGCTGTTGAAGTGATTTAAATTATTCTGAATAACCTGCTTTGATGATGAAATCATGTATTTATACTCTCAACGACTAATATAAGGTGAAATAAGCTGATCTGTATTATAAATAATATTATTTAAAGATTTCATCTCATTTTTACTGTAAATTAGATTTTTAAGATTTCAAAGTCAAAGCAATTCTTTTTTAATCTTGTTGTTCAGTCTGTCTTATGTCCTCTTTCTCTCCCATCATTTTTGCTTTGATATTTTTTAACAGTGATCATTTTTGAGAGATCATTACCCAGGAATTTAGACAACCTGATGAAACTGCCATCCAGCTGCTCCATGATGTTATTTACTGGCCCATACTTGTGTCCGTTTTGATCAAACAAAGCAGGGAGGAAGATGTGGATGCGGAAGAGGATGCAAGCTGATATATGTGAGTGTGTGAAAAAGCAAGAGAAAGCAAAGACACATTTGAAATGTCTTGCAGGTACTATAAGTGACATTTGGTGACTAAATCGCCACAGGCCAGTACTATCCTCCACAAATGTCTTCCTTTTGAAAGCTGCTTTGACTTATTTATAAAGATACAGAAAATGAATGAGAAAGGTTAAGCATAAAAAAGTGTCTGGAACACAATTTTGACACATTTATGGTGGACTAGCAAGCCAAGGTGAATATTAATTAACAGCGTCACAGTATAAATTTTATCTTTGCTATGAGATCAGAGTTTGATTTTCTCACTCCTTATAAGGGAATAGTAATATAGTCTGAAAACTGTTAAACTAATTTTCTAACATGCCTGAATGAGTCCTGATGAATAACGAAAGACTGCTCTGAAAAATCACACTCACTCTCTTAGTTAATGTTTCAATTACCTTATATTAATCTGATTGTCACATACCCATTCAAATTAAATTATTTTGCCAGAGCTGAGACGAAGGTAATCATAACTTGTCAGCTTTCCTTCGTTAGCACCTGTCGTAATAAATGAACTGGTCCTGCTGAACTGTCATCACTTTTCTGCATTGATAGTAATGGAAGACTTCTGGCAAATCCCCTACCAAGAACGACCTGTCATATTAAAATAAAACAGCAAGGCCATTCGTGAGCTGTCAGGGGTAAAAAGGAAATTATATATGAGGAATCTGAAGTGTTTGTGTGTTTGTTCGCACATATGTCTGTATGTGTTCGCTAGCATGAAGTCGCGCCACAGGGGAGGTGAATTTAGCAACCCATAAATAATCTGATGGGCAGCATTTGTTTCATAAGTGCTAATACAAAGGGACAGACAGACAGATCTTAAAAAGGGGTCTTCAACCTCTTGGTTGGTGGTATACTATTCACTGGAAAGGCTTTGTCATTTAGGTAAGCCTGCAGAGTCATTAAAACAATTGTAGAGAATTATTTACATTTATTAATAATTAATTATACAATTTAATAATTTTTTAAATAAAAAATTTTCCCCTCAAAACTGGACTTTATAGCTCACAATTGCAAGTTTATATCTCACAATTCTGAGAAAAAAGTCAGAATTTGCAAGAAATAAACTGACAATTGCGAATTATAAAGTCAAAATTCCGAGATATAGTCATAGACTTTTTCTCAGAAGTGCATGAAATGAACTCACAATTGCGAGAATTGCGTCAAGCAATTGTGACTTCTTTCTCAGAATTGTGAGATGTAAACTCAATTCTCAGAAATAAACTTGCAATTCTGGGAAATAAACTCTCATTTGCGAAATACAAAGTCAGAATTGTGAGACATTCACAATTTTGACTTTTTTCTCAGAAGTGCATGATATGAACTCACAATTGCGAGAAATAAAGTCAGAATTGCAAGATAAAAACTTGCAGTTGTGAATTTTTTTCTCAGAATAGTGAGTTTATATCTTGCAGTTGTGACTTCATAACAAGCAATTGCGAGTTATTAAATTGTAAAATAAAAACTCGCAATTCAGTCTTTTTCCCCCTCAAAACTGGACTTTATAACTCACAATTGTGATTTTATATCCCACAATTCTGAGAAAAAAGTCAGAAATTGCGAGAAATAAACTTGCAATCTCGAGAAAAAAAGAATTGCGAGTTTTTATCTTGCAATTCTGAGAAAAAAAGTCAGAATTGTGAGATATAAACTTGCAATCGCGAGAAAAAAAGAATTGCGAGTTTTTATCTTGAAATTCTGACTTTCTTTTTAAAAAATTTTTTTTTTTTTGATTTTTAAAAATGACAATTCTAATATTATTCCCGTATAATGACGGTTAAAAACTAACAAAAGAAACACAATAGAGAAAGTGTTTCATTTTTAGCTGCACCATTTCTTTAAGAAGAGATGAATTGATAACACTCTGGCAGTTTCTAGGTAATGAAATTATTCTATTAAGAAAGTGCCATTCATTCTGTGGAAGGTATAAGAGGTTGCGCCCTGTCTAAAAGTGATCAGCGCCATCAGCATTTGGCCAGTTTTGAGATGTGAGCTAATAAATGTGTGAAGAGTGACAGCATGGGTGCAAACAAAAGACATGGCAGTGTCAAATGGAATTATGACACGCAATGATGGTATGTCTGCCAATTATTTTCCTTGATTGAGCTTTGGCCTTATCAGAACGACGGCAGAGGAATAGCCTCCATATTCATTAACAGCCAAAGTTCAGCAGAACGTGGGGGAGTTATAAAAATACATACCAGGGTCGTTTACTTGAGGGCATATACACAAATGACATTTTTACATGCTATTTTTCGTTTTTCATCTTTAAGACGCACTCAGGTGTGTCGCTAGACATAAATGACATTTGAGGCCTTGCCATCTAATGGCATATGATTATGCAAAAGTGAAAGAGTTACTGCTAGGTCACAATTCATCAACTATGGCAGATGATTGATAGAGTATTAGAGTGTGCCCATTTTAATTAATATCACAATGAAAAAGTGAATTCGGGCTGTCTAGCCATTTTTAAACTCTCTAATTAAACCTTACTAACGAAGTTAATTACAGTCACTAGAAGAGTTTTCTCCGAATTTTGATTTAGTGATCAGCAAAGAGAGAATAATAGCAAACAATTTACATGCTGTTCCAATCAGGACCACAAGTCAGCATGACAGTTGGAATTTGGCTCTGCAACAATAAAAGAAAAGCGTAATGAACCGTCTGCACTGTTCAGCCTTTCACTGAGGGTTGTTGAGAAAATTGTGCATTAGTGTTCTTCGCTAACACAATGGCAAGCCTCACAAAGTCTTTCTCACTGCTCCTCGGTGACTGATCTTACTTTCTTCCGGTGAAATTGCAAAAGAAATGTTAGATTGTCATGTCACTAAGGAACTCTCTCTACAAAGGAAGAGGAAAAGCATCTGGGAGAGTGAAAAACACACAACATGTTATCTTATTTCCAAGGATGAGCCTTGTGCTTTAAACTGTGTACATATAGAATGAAGCTTTTCATTACTATTTCATAAAGGACAGTTTGTATTATGTATGACATAGACCTAAAATATTAGTCCAGTCAGGCAGTGCTGTATGGGGTTTTCAAATATTTGAGAGAAAACAATCAGTACTCTGATAATATGAGTGTCATTAACAATATTTTCTGCAAAAATTTTGCTTGTTTTCTCAAGTATGCTTTGATGAATAATGCACACTGTTATATGGAAAAACTGCGCTGTTGTCTTATCAGGGTTTTCAACACCAGTCCAGTGCAATACAGCATAACGCTCTCTTTTATGTGTGTGTTTTCGCTGATTTGTATTTGATATACAATTATTGACTCAAATATTTTCCTCCCATTTTGCTCTGTAGCAAAATGAAAAGAAAATGCAATTCCAATGTTGGAGACAGCGATAAAACGTCCTAAAAATTCTTTACATCTGACTTTCAAATGTTTTGCACCATGGCTATGAATAATAAGGTTAACTTTATCTGTGAATGAACAGATTATGGTCTTTAAAACCAAATTTGCATTGCAGTTGCTAAGGGAAGTTAATAGCCTAGAAATAAATAAAACTTGTTTGGCAGCTCTCAAGTCTGGTTTGAGGTAGATTTGTAGAAGTCGAAAAATCTGTTTATTTTTATTCCATTTGAATCTTTAATAACTTAGCATTTGAAGCACATCGTGATTGACATTATTGAACCATTTATGTCTCACAAATAATACAATTAAAAACTCACAAATACGTTGAAATCATTTCGAGAAAACATTATAATACATCTTTGCAATAAACGCATACAATAAAACCATCGAGTTATATTTTTTAACACATAGAACCATTACATGGTGTATTCATTCATATTTATTCATTCAAGTATGGTCCCATAATTAACATGTTTGTAAAATATTGTGTTATTGTTAAGTTAAATTGTATTCTTTTTTCAGATATAAAAAGAAATGGTTAGGAAACGTGCACATTCTAAGCATAACTGACATTTCATCTTCTGCTGGAGTTGGACTTTCCTGATTAAAATTGGACCTCTTGAATTAAAAATCACTTACCACTCTATCAAATAAGTTCTGAAGTAAACTAAATTGTGTTTTCTTCAAGTAGAGTGTAATCAAAACCGTTATATCCAAGCTTGATTGAGTTGAGTTTTGACTATTGATGTTTTTAATTAAAAGATCTTGATTAAGATTGCATGATCTTGTTATGGTCAACATGCATGATTGAATTGTCATTACTGCATTACATAAAAATCAGCTATGCTTGTAAAAGACACATCTGTGCATTGATCTGCAACCACAACCCTTCACTAATGCTTCAATTTAAGAGCAGAGGAGGCCCTGCGGCTCCATGTTGAGTCATAGTCATACTATAACTAATGAATTGTAAGTGTTACAATAACAGATTTTGTTTTGCTGTTTTTGTTATCACAGTTGATGACTGTGATACATACAATTTACATCCAAATTAATGCAAATAATACAGCTTGAATTTCTTCCAAATAAATAATATTCATTTGTAAGCAGAAACTGGCAAATTAATGAGCTTAAAATATGTATTTGATAGATTATCATCATCCTTTTACCTCTTTTTTTTTTTTTGCATGGGTTCTTAAAGATATAGTTAACCAGTCTTCTCTTGATCCAATGTAAGAGTGCTGTTTAGGTAAATCCATATGTTTAATTTACTCTCAGAGTGAAATCCCAATAAAATAGATAGAAAATGGGTAGTGTGCCTGTTTAATCAATCATCCCGAATTACATTTAGATCCTGCCTCTGTGGAACAGTTACAATCGATTGAGGAGGTAAGTTTGATGTGTCTTTTCACTGGGTGATGCTAAAGGACACTATTTATGCTCATTATGTTCAGCACTGTTGTATCTTTACATTATAGTAAAGGTCAAAAGTTTACAGCTCCCTTTCAGAATCTGCAAAATGTTAATTATTTTACCAAAATAAGAGATATCATACAAAATGCATGTTATTTATTATTTAGTACTGAGCTGAATAAGATATTTCACATAAAATGTTTACATAAAGTCCAAAAAAGAAAATAGTAGTTGAATTTATAAAAATTACCCGATTCAAAATTTGACATCCCCTTGATCCTTAATACTGTGTTGTTACCTGAATGATCAACAGCTGTGTTTTTTTGTTTAGTGATAGTTGTTTATGAGTTTGAACAGTCCTGAACAGTTGAACTACCTGCTGAAAAATCCTTCAGGTCCCACAAATTCTTTGGTTTTACAGCATTTTTGTGTACTTGAAACCTTTCCAACAATGACTGTATGATTTTGAGATCCATCTTTTCACACTGCGGACAACTGAGGGACTCATATTAACTATTACAGAAGGTTCAAAGACTCACTGATGCTTTAGAAGGAAAAGCAATGCACTAAGAACCGGGGGTGAAAACTTTTGAAACAGAATGGAAATGTGTACATTTTTCTTATTTTGCCTAAATATCATATATTTTTTTTTTATTTAATACTGCCCTTTAGTGGCTACAGAAGATACTTACATGTTTCCCAGAAGACAAAATAAGTTAAATTTACCCTGAATTCAAAAAGTTTTCACCCCCGGCTCTTAATGCATGTTTACAACTATAACTAAACACAAAAACACAGCTGTCAAACATTCAGGTAACAACACAGTATTGAAAATCAAGGGGATGTAAACTTTTGAACAGGGTCATTTTTATGAATTCAACTATTATTATCTTATGTGGACTACTGTATATGTAAACATCTTATATGTGAAATGTCTTATTCAGGTCAGTACTAAATAAACAACAACATGCATTTTGTATGATCCCTGTTATTTTGGTAAGATAATTAACATTTTGCAGATTCTGAAAGAAGGATGTAAACAACTATACTACGCAGGGTGTAAAAAGTAGAAATTATGGGTACTGTCTGTAAAATAATGTAATGTGTTTGTACCAGTTGAGATTTTCTCATTAAAATATATATATTTTTTATTATTTTTTGCCCAAACTGGGCACTTTTTTAACATCAGGGGAATGTTAAATTGACACCAACTTCTTGAAATGTATTTCTTGGATTAAATGTAACATTCAGCTGATTGTATTTGACACAAGTCAAGTGTCAAGTGAGTAATGGTAATTTTCAACATAATTAAAACACATTGCTTTAGGTCAAAGATTCTGAGTTGTGGGAACTGATTTGTCTCTTTACAAGGACAAATTATTGTAATTAGTTATCACTAATTACATTTTCCATTAAAATGGATTTCATTGTTTTGACGAAAAGTTACTTAAGCTTCATGGAAATGTGATTTGACTTGTTCAGTGAAAGAGACCAAAATGTATTATGATGACCAATGAAATATGCACTTTGAAGGCCTATGAAAGTGTGTGTTGAGTAAAAGTGCAAGTATTCAGCTTTAACCTTGTGTAAGGTACAAATGTTCAAACTAAATAATACCGTAACAACCACAAGATCACAAAAAACTCTTTAAACTTGTTGTTTATGGCACTGAATCATGTACTGTTAAGGTTTGTTGCTTTTTTTTTCAGGTTCAGCAACTTCATGAAGGCTCAAAACGTGGCTCGAAGCTGCACTGCCTGTTCCAGTCCAGCAGATAAAAACAGTCGCTACATTTATAGGTAATATTTTCACCTCAGGACTGAATGATTATTTCACACCATTAGATACAGACACTACGCACTCCAGACAGAAAGATTTAAAGATGATGTTCTGCAATGCCGCGATTAAGATGGCAATATTTGCTGGGGAATCTAAGAATGACAAACAGCATGTGTTATTGATATTAATCTGCCACAATTATCTTGGCGTTCCTATGACACATATATCGCAAGGTAAGGAGGAACGTGTCTGAGAAATTGATATTCCTGTTGAATCCTAATCTGTTTATGCATATATTAATCTAATCACCACAGTTTACCCTTGAGTGTGCGACCTGTCTGATCTATCATCGTAGACATTAACATTCACCGGGAACAGCCATGTCTCCCGTTGCTCCTAAATTGAATATATTGTCATTGTCTGAGAAATAAAAAAGAGATGATAGGCAATGTAAATGATTTCAGTGGCATCTCTATAATACGCTTGCCGTCAAAACTGCTTCGCCAAACATTCATTAACTGTATTAAGTGCACTTTCCGTCGATTAAAGTTGAATTTATATCATCTGATTGGATGATAAATTAAATAAGATTGAGCTGAAAAAGCAAACCAGCCATTATACAATAATGGAAACCTTTAGTCCAATCTTTTGTACAGATCTGATATTTTATACAGGCAGAAATTGTGTTTTGTTGAGGAGAAATAGAATTAGTCTTCATTTCTGTTTGCAATAAGAATAATGTTTCAAAAATAAAGCAAATTTCATTCTTGGGCTCAAGCAACTATTGAAAAAAAAAAACATGCATGCAATATTTACAACAGTCATCCTTCTGTCTTCCCTGCTTCAATAACCGCCCGTTTACCCAGCTGGGTCACCAAACGCTTCAATCAAATCTAAATGTGAGTCACCAGCAACCCTTATGCTTAGGTTTGGAGAACAGATACTAAATGCAGACTCCTGTTTTTTGCCCATGTCCGTTGGCGACGACAGGAGTGCTCTTCCTAATGGAGGTCATACGGATAGCAGAGGTGCTCTGGAGGTAGCTGGTGTTGCGCTCTTGGTATTTGCGCTGTCTGCACAGCAGCTGGTTGTTGAAGTGCCTTCGGAAGCTCTCGCTCAGCAGATACAGGGCAAACGGGTTCACACAGGAGCTGGAGAAAGTCAACACGCGCGCCACAAGCGTGATGATGAGGTGTGACAGCGAAGAGTCGATCTGCCGATAGTTGAACGAGCGGTACATGTAGAGAACGTGGTTGGGGAACCAGCACAGAGCGAAGAGGCCCACAAACACCAGAACGATCTTGGCTAGACGCTTCCTTGTTTCCGTCTCAAAAGAGAAAATGAGAAAAATTGACAGATAAGTCCACTCGATAAAGCACAAGGTGCATTTTAAATGAGGAATAGGTCAATAAAATTGCATGCAACGTCAGTAGTATATCCTCTAGCCTGATTCTGAACTTGGGGATTGAATGTCATTTGCTGGAATCAAGTTGGTGAGTGTTAGAAACTTTGTTCAAACACATTTAAAAAATCGTAACTATTCCAAACTTTTGACTGGTAGGATAAGTAGCTTTGTGCTTTGAATGTATCTTGTTCTTATAAAAAAACACTACCAGTCAAAAGTTTTTGAACAGTAAGATTTGTTTTTGTTTTTTGAAGAAGTCTCTTCTGCTCACCAAGCCTGCATTTATTTGATCCAAAGTACAGCAAAACAGTACAATTTTGAAATATTTGTACTATTTAAAATAGGTGTTTTTTTTATTTGAATGTATTTTAAAATGTAATTTATTGCTGTGATTTCAAAGCTGAATTTCTAGCATCATTACTCCAGTCACATGATCCCTCAGAAATCATTCTAATATTCTGATTTGCTGCTCAAAAAACATTATTATGATTATGTTTTTCAGGTTTCTTTGATGAATAGAAAGTTCGGAAGAACAGCATTGATCTGAAATAGAAATCTTCTGCAACATTATAAATGTCTTTATCATCACTTTTGGTCAATTTAAAGCATCTTTGCTAAATAAAAGTAATAATTTCTACAATTTCTTATATATATATATATATATATATACAATATTCTATACTGACACATACTGACTTTCAGCTTTTAAATGGTATAGTGTATAATGTTTTTCCAGATAAATGCTGATCTTTGGATCTTTCTATTTGCCAAAGAATCCTGAAAGAAATGTACTCAACTGATTTAAATGTAGAGAATAATAATAAATAATAATCTTGAACAGCAAATCAGCATATTAGAATGATTTTTGAAGAATCATGTGACACTGAAGACTGGAGTTGCTAAAAAATTACATCTTAAAATATATTCAAATAGCTATGTTAAATAGTAAAATAGTAAAAATATTTAAAAATTGAAATTTGCTGTACTTTGGATCAAATAAATGCAGGCTTGGTGAGTGGAAGAGGCTTCTTTAAAAAACATGAAAAACACTATTCAAAAATGTTTGACTGGCTGTACATATCTTGTTTTATTTTCCACAGAATAAAGAAACCCATACAGGTTTGGAAAAACCAGAGAGTGAGTAAATAATTCTCATCTTTAGGTATATAATTTTTTATCAGTTGGCTCTTGAGATTCTGCGATACCATGCCATGGCCATGCATGCCGTTCAGAGAAATGAATGATAGATGGATGAATAAGACAGTGTTGCTTTGTCCTGTGAAATGCACCAAAAGAGATAAGAGCAGCGGTAAACTTCTAGGATGATATACTGTATTATCAAGAGCAAGAGGGAGCAGAAAATGTAAGCTGCCTTGAAACAGCTGCTAAAAGAGAATATTAACGAGGATATCTGTCATCCTTAAGGACCTTTGGCACAATGCTTAACTGATGATTCACAGCCCGGCAAATGATAAAGTGCCCTGTCTCTAAAAAACTGTCAAGGGAGCATTTTATGAAGGGTGTCCCTCAGTTCAATAGAGGCTCATTTAACACTTTCTCTAAAAATGTTTATGGTTTGGCTCTTCAGAAAAAAATCTGGTCTTAGATCATCATAAAAGGGCCAATTCCATTTACAACAGCTGTAACTGGAATGTGACATTAATTTGTAAATAATGAGTTAAGGTTATGCGCATTATGAACTGCATTAAGAATGCTTTTTGAATTCTAATTGAATTCCTGAATTTTTAACCCCTTAGTGTTCCAACGTTCCACCCACAGAACGTTTTGCATTGAGTTAAGTTTGACAGGAATGCTAAGGGGTTAAAGTTGTAAAAATGTTTTACAAACAAAACATGCTATTTGAGTCTTTATACTGCTATATGAGTCTTTGCAAAAAAATGTGCAAAGTAAATGTACTACAGTAGTAAGTAGTACAGTTTTAAAATGTATATATGTAATCGTGGGTTGACAACTCCTTGTTCGACAGAGTAGATAGATAATCAGATACATAGATAGATACAAAAAAATCTAATAGATACTAAATAGATTAAAAAAAAAACTCAGGCAAAAATCAGACAGTGACACTATTAACATTAATTTCTAAATAATGAGTAAGGGTTATGCGCATTATCAACTGCATTAAGAATGCCTTTTGAATTCAAATTGAATTCCTGAATTTTTAAAGTTGTAAATATATTTTACAAAAAAAAATTACACTGTAAAACATTTTCACCAGTTTCAACTTAAAAACTTAAGTTTAGCAGCTGCCTTACCATTTTAAGTTAAGTCAACTCACAAGTTAAATCAACAAATTTTTATTGTAATAAGTTAAAATGACTTAAAATTTTAAATTAAATCAGCTTAAAACTATAAGGCAGCTGCTGAACTTTTTACAGTGATACTATTTCAGTCTTTATACTTTCCAAATTTCATGTTTAATTTAATTGAATAATTGCTGTTTCTGAGAAAAAAAAGTAAATTAACTGGATTGTGTATCGCAAATATTTTTTTCAGATCGGGACTTCAAATCCTGTACCGCAAATCATTTGATTCCTGTCTAGACTTCGGAACGTGTATCGCAAATCATTTACTTTAGATCGAAGCAGGTTTGTGAATAATTTTGCGAATTGAATGATTCAAATCAAATGACACGCAAAGCTCCAGTCTCAAAAGTCAAATGATTTGCGATCTGCTCTCTGAGTTTGGGAATCATTTTTTAAAATGGGACTTCAGAGTGTGGATCGCAAAACATTTGATTTAGATCGGAACTTCAGAGTGTGGAGCGCAAATCATTAGATGTAGATCAGAACTTCAGAGTGGGTTTGCAAATATTTTGCTTTAAATAGGAACTTCGGAGCGTGGAACACATAATTTGATTTAGATTGGGACTTCGGAGCGGGTTTGCAAATCTTTTGCTATAAATCGGAACTTTGGAGTGTGGAACACATCATTTGATTTAGATTGGAACTTCGGAGCGGGTTTGCAAATCTCAAATCATTTGATTTAGATCAGAACTTCAGAGTGAGTTTGCAAATCTTTTGCTTTAGATCAGAACTTCGGAGCGTGGAATGTGAATCATTTGATTTAGGTCGGAACTTTGGAGCGGGTTTGCAAATCTTTTGCTTTAGATCAGAACTTCGGAGCATAGAACGCAAATCATTCTATTTAGATCGGAACTTCGGAGCGGGTTTGCAAATCTTTTGCTTTAGATCGGAAATTTGGAGTGCCAATAATTTGATTTAGATCGGAACTTCGGAGCGGGTTTGCAAATCTTTTGCTTTAGATCAGAACTTCGGAGCGTGGAATGTGAATCATTTGATTTAGGTCGGAACTTCGGAGCGGGTTTGCAGATCTTTTGCTTTAGATCGGAAATTTGGAGCGCAAATCATTTGATTTACATCGGAACTTCGGAGCGGGTTTGCAAATCTTTTGCTTTAGATCGGAACTTCAGAGCGTGGATTATGAATCATTTGATTTAGATTGGAACTTCTGTGCCGGTTTGCAAATCTTTTGCTTTAGATCGGAACTTCAAAGTGCAGATTGTGAAACATTAGATTTAGATCGGAACTTCGGACCGTAGAACGTGAATAATTTGATTTAGATTGGAACTTCGAAGCGGGTTTGCAAATCTTTTGCTTTAGATCAGAACTTCGGAGCGTGAAACGCAAATCATTTGATTTAGATAGGATTTTTGGAGTGGGTTTGCATCTTTTGCTTTAGATCGGAACTTCGGAGCATGGAACACATTATTAGATTTAGATTGGAACTTCGGAGCATGGAACACATTATTTGATTTAGATTGGAACTTCGGATGGGTTTGCAAATCTTTTTCTTTAGATCGGAACTTTGGAGCGTAGAACGCAAATCATTTGATTTAGATTGGAACTTCAGAGCGGGTTTGCAAATCATTTGATTTAGTTTGGAACTTCGGAGCGTGGAATGCGAATCATTTGATTTAGATCGGAACTTCAGAGCGGGTTTGCAAATCTTTTGCTTTAGATCGGAACTTCGGAGCGTGGAATGTGAATCATTTGATTTAGGTCGGAACTTTGGAGCGGGTTTGCAAATCTTTTGCTTTAGATCAGAACTTCGGAGCATAGAACGCAAATCATTCTATTTAGATCGGAACTTCGGAGCGGGTTTGCAAATCTTTTGCTTTAGAGCGGAAATTTGGAGTGCAAATAATTTGATTTAGATCGGAACTTCGGAGCAGCTTTGCAAATCTTTTGCTTTAGATCAGAACTTCGGAGCGTGAAATGTGAATCATTTGATTTAGGTCGGAACTTCGGAGCGGGTTTGCAAATCTTTTGCTTTAGATCGGAACTTCGGAGCGTGGATTATGAATAATTTGATTTAGATTGGAACTTCTGTGCCGGTTTGCAAATCTTTTGCTTTAGATTGGAACTTCAAAGTGCAGATTGTGAAACATTAGATTTAGATCGGAACTTTGGAGCGGGTTTGCAAATATTTTGCTTTAGATCGGAACTTCGGACCGTAGAACGCGAATCATTTGATTTAGATCGGAACTTCGAAGCGGGTTGGCAAATCTTTTGCTTTAGATCAGAACTTCGGAGCGTGAAACGCAAATCATTTGATTTAGATAGGATTTTTGGAGTGGGTTTGCATCTTTTGCTTTAGATCGGAACTTCGGAGCATGGAACACATTATTTGATTTAGATTGGAACTTCGGAGCATGGAACACATTATTTGATTTAGATTGGAACTTCGGATGGGTTTGCAAATCTTTTGCTTTAGATCGGAACTTCGGAGCGTAGAACGCAAATCATTTGATTTAGACTGGAACTTCAGAGCGGGTTTGCAAATCATTTGATTTTGTTTGGAACTTCGGAGCGTGGAATGCGAATCATTTGATTTAGATCAGAACTTCATAGCGGGTTTGCAAATCTTTTGCTTTAGATCGGAACTTCGGAGCGTGGAGCGCGATTCATTTGATTTAGATCGGTACTTCTGAGTTTGCAAATCTTTTGCTTTAGATAAAAGAAAATTAACCGTGGTTTTACTATATTAAAAGTGTAGTATAGTTTGTAATACTTTAGTAATACTTTGCATGTGCTTTACTTTATTTTTGCCCATTTATCTATTTCTCTTTCTTTTTTTTTAGACACTTAAAGGTTGTATCAGCGATTTCTAGCCTGAAACATAAAGTGTCAAATTCAGCTGACCTTTCATCACGATCCGCTCGCTGCCTGCCCCATAAATTGTCTGTGAAAAAACCGCGTCTCTCTGGTCAGCCTAGGGTCCAAGATATGCCAAAAAAACAATCGGCACTACCAACCTTTCCACACATAAACAAACAGTGTTCCAACCAATCAGCGTCAGGGGTTTGGTGTTGTGGACTTTCGCTCCGCCTCCCTCACATCCCAGCACCAGTAGGAAAGTCCACAACACCAAACCCCTGACGCTGATTGGTTGGAACACTGTTTGGTTATCTGTGGAATAGTTGATAGCGCCGATTGTTTTTTTGGCATATCTCGGACCCTAGGCTGACCAGAGAGACGCATTTTTTTTCACAGACAATTTATGGGGCAGGCAGCGAGCGGATCGTGAAGAAAGGTCAGCTGAAATTGACCCCTAATGTTTTAGGCTAGAAATCGCTGATACAACCTTTAAATTCTCTGAATACATTACCTGTAATTTTATCTGCATTGCAGTACATTATTCTTCCTGTTATTCCAAATTCCAATATAAGTTTCTTTGGAGTGTATCCCAAATTCACACTCATTCTTAAATTTAGAATTTGGCAGAACCCTGCCAATTACCATTTGAAGCACATTACAGGTTAACCTTTTGCAGTGACAAATCTGTACATTCTGTAGTATTATCTCAACTGTGATATCCAAAACACGATTGATGGATAATACTTGAAGAAGAACTTGTTTTGTCAAACACAGAAGATGTGTGAGCTTTACTCTCTTCCCCAGGAAACTCTTACCTGTCTTTTGGAGTGCTCACTAATCTCACCTGGCATATCGTGAGCACTCTTGATAAGTGTCCTCGCAATGTGGTAGTAGTAAACAGAGATAATGCTCAGAGGGATAAGGAAGTAGACGAGGAATATCATAATGGAGTGAATCTTGGGATGCATCTCGTTGGAGAGTGGATACGGCACACAAGCGGTGAACGTCATGTTCTTGTCTGGCATGTGAACCACCTGCGAGAAGACCGCCTCAGGGATAGCCAGCAGCACTGAGACAACCCATATAGTGATAGCCTTCAAGCAGGTCCAGAACACTGCGCTGGAGGTCTGGATGTCCATGGGATTCACAATAGCTTTGTGTCTAAGAGAAACATACGTAAAGAATCGTCAGCACACAGATTGCTGGGCCTTTCATCCAGGTTGAGGATGGATGAAAGAGAAAATTGCCTTGTTTATCAACAATTTGTCATTGCTTGAGGGAAAACAACACAGTGGCCTTTTATCTGATGTCAGATTTGATTCTCTGCTGCGGTTTATGGTTAGTCCACACTAGGATGTGTGTCTGTTTATACTTGACCCGTTATTAGTAAAACAGATTAGGCACTTTAACTGTTACTAATCTGTTTCTTAAATAGTTATATTCCATGTTTTTAAAATTACTAATGTTGTCATACACAGATGCTCTTATTGGATGAGTTTGTTATGAGACAGTCGTTGAAGAATTTAATTACTCTTTTAACACAGTCATAATCGGAAATTACACTATTGTTTTTACAATTTAATTGTGTTAAATCTACTGTACATATATACATGTAAAAATGTATGTGTGTATATATATATATTTTTTTTTACATTTTTTTAAATGTAATCCTCCTGTGTGTGTGTGTGTGTGTGTGTGTGTGTGTGTGTGTGTGTGTGTGTATATGTGTCTATATATGTGTGTATGTATATATATATATATACACACACATACACATACTCACATATATTTTTACTTATTTACATTTTTAAAAAGCCTTTACACTGGAGATCCTCAATAGTTAGTCTAAAAGTACATGATCAAAGTCATAAATGATTCATCTCTAGGTTAATGTTTTTTCCTAAAAGAAAAGCTGTCCTATAGGAAATACGATATTTCCTGCACACATCTTTCCGATATTCTGCTGGGGCTGCAAAGCCTAGACAGAATACACAAAAACCAATAGAGGAAATTCATGGTGGAAAATTGGTTGCTTTTGTTCCAATGAAATTGTCTATTTTCTCCTATTGACAAACCGGCACGGTTTGATCTATTCGACAGTGTCCTTTAGACATTCAGCTGCCATCATCTCTAAGGTAAATGGAAATCTCATATGACAGTATCCTCACCCTGACTTCTCCCTTCCACCAGGTTTCACTGCCCCGGGCTTGCTTTTTCCCTCTTTCAATGAAAACGGACTGCCCTGCCCGAGGCGTAGGTTATCTAGGGAGCGCCACAATCACAGCCTCTCCCTCAATAAACAAGTCAAAATTGAACATACAGTATGAACCAACTAACATGCAAATGAACTTGATTGTATTTCACGCGTGCCTGTGAATGCTGAGTAAATTCTAATCAGATTAAGTCTTCAAAACAATACAACTCATCAAAGTGCTTGACGTCCTTCCTCAGGCAGAAGCTTCTCAAATCCATCATTTTAGATTTAATTCCTTTGGTCAGGAGATTCATTATCACAATAGCTGAACATTGACTACATTTTGCATCACGATTGTCGTTTTCGGGGACGGAACTGTTAATGCAGCCTACAGATCAATAGCAATAAACGAGAACTGCTTGGACCCCAGGGTGCTGGCATAATCACTGTGACACAAATGAACTTTCAGGTGCTCCAAACAACAAACAGACAGAGCAACAAATCAGACCAGGAAAGGTCATCACCTTTAGTCAGGGCCCCCAAGCACTGACACAACAATGAAGCATCACAGAAAGGACATTTGTCATCTTCATCTTCACCAATGCTCTTTTACAGACTTCCAGTAATGAGCTTGTCAATTATTAAAACAATAATATTGGGTAGTCAATCATCATTTAGGATATGAGGCACTTTAAGCAACTAATGAAAACTTGAAATTCTGAAGATATTCCTATTTATAGTTGTCGTTTATGAGAAGAAATATTAGGGAATTATGCTCCCAGTGTATGTGGAGATTATCTCGAATGAACAATAAGTTTTGCTAAGCTTTATCCCAAACACTCATCTCTCAGCTGTAATGATGCCTCAGTTATTTACAGCAGCCTTGGTCCAATTTGGTTATGAAAACACTGCATTTCTATAATAAAATTCACTGTGGTGGGAGTAAATCAGAATAATAATGTCAGGGGCAGGTTATATACAGTAGATGACTCCTAGCCATCAACAATATTTATGTGTATAGAAAGTGTAAAAAACCAAACTACCTCATAAATCTTTCATAATCTGTCTAAATCTGTGCTCTGTGCCCACCTAACCTCATCACTCTGTGTAATGTCAGAGAAATTAACTGCATTTTTGTTGTTGAGAAATGCATCTGAGCCATGAATCAAATGTAATGCAGAATCCCTCCAGGCTGGTTGCCAGATGCTGTATGATATCTACATCATCACGATTAATTCCTCTGTAAATCAAAGTAATTTGTATTTGCTTTCAGCTACAGGTGCTTAATAAGGCAGTCTATACTACTTGATTAATTAAAGCAGTAACTATAGACCTAATCTGATTTTTTTCTTGTGGTTTATTTATATATATATTTTTTTCAATATAGTTTGGAATATGTATATATATATATATATATATATATATATATATATATATATATATATACATACAAAAACAATACATATTATATATATATATTGCTAATTTCTCTTTTATTTTATTGATTAAACATCGTTATCTTCTATCTAATTGTCATAATTGTCATTGTAATTTCACAGTAGTGAATGTGGCAGTGACTGCAGTTGTTCATTTCATTGATTATTTTTGCCTTACCTGTCCGCGCTCAGTGCCGTGAGAGTAAACACGGAGACTCCGACCGAGGTGAGCTGGATCACCGGGATCATCTTACAAGCCACCGTTCCAAAAATCCACTCCTCATAGAAATACCTGAACGCGTCCACTGGTACACAAGTGACCAAAAGCAGCAGATCTCCCACGGCCAGGCTGGAGATGAAAATGTTTGGTACACTTCGCATCGCGCTGGTAGTGATGAATATTTTCACAAGAGTAATGTTGCCCAGTAAACCAACCGTTATGATAAGTATGTAGACCGACGGGATAACGCATCGAATGATGAAATGCACCGTTTCCCCTCCGTCCGATGTCCAGTCATCTGTGAAGTTCTCATAAACTGAGGTATCCTCAGAGAAAGTGTGCTCCATATTTTGTTTTAGTGGTTAGAAAGCAAAGAAGTTCGAAAGGCTTTAAAAGTTGTCCAGTTAGGAGGAGTGAAAGAGAGGGAGAGGTGCTGTCCGCCAAACTTAGTGCTGAAATGAGCGATGTCTTCAGCCACGTCCCTAAAAGTTGACTGGCTTCTTTGACAGGCAGGAACAAGTAAAGGGGGAGCGTGTGGCAAACCATTTTAACATTTAACCCTTTAAAAAAACTATTATGTATTGATGTTATTAATATGTATTTTAGACTACCACATAGAAATATATATATTGTTATTGTTTATTGTTTTCGTTTTCGAAATTTTTCGTTTTCAAATCATTGATTTGACTGAATTAACTGAATTATGCTGAATAATGACACTGTTGTCTTCTGTAGCTGCTTTTTAGCTGAATCTTGCAACGCTTTTATCCAACTATACTGAAGTATATAAACTACTTATAGCTTAACTGAGCCTTCACAAACAGTTTGATTGACAGACGATCTGCCTAATCATAACGTTGAATCTGCAGTTTTTTCCGACAAACAAATCAGACAGGAGAGTAGTTTAAGTTTGGGGGACTTATACTTAAACTGGATGTCAAACTTAGGGTTGTGTATCGAGAACCGGTTCCATTTTAGAACCGGTTCCAAATTTCCATTAACCGGGTATTCGATAAGACACGCGCATTTCGATTCCGCTTAACGATTCCCGCGTTCGCATTTTAATGTGATTTTCAAACGATTTAAGTGGAGGAAAGAAAAGAACTTGCGCATTGTTGCACATATCTGAAACACGAGCACGGAGAACACCGGTCCTGATGCGGGCTCCTGACCTGTGTCCGTTCTCGAAACAGTTCCGTGCATTTCCACTGCAGAAAAGGTTGTTCTGGCCCGGAACTGACTTCTCTTTCACATTTATTGACCTGTATGAACGAAATACGTCAGCATATCCTCATAAACACAGCGTTTTTTTTTTTTTTTGTCTTGAGTGAACGTAAACAGATGAGAAAGAAAACGCATGTGTAACAGTATTCTTAGGTCTGTGTTCGGTGTTAAAGAGACAGCCGTCTAATAAACGTGCGGCCTGTCATAAATGTTAATCAAAGAACAAAAGAAAATCATTAACTGACTGAATATCTTTTATAAATTTAATGAGGACTAATCAATATTTTATTTATGAAAAGCAAACTATGCAGTGTTTTTAAACTTTTGATTTCAATTTCTGTACCTGACATTTGTTCAGTTTTATTTATTTATGCTATTGCTAATTGATTTGCTCCTATTTTATTACTTGTCTTTAACAATTTAATGTTTGAAATTTATTTGGTAAAACCATAGGCAAATGACAGAATAAATATGTTTGACTAAAAACTTTTTAATGGATTTTTTTTTAATCATATTGAAATCGGAATTAGGAATCAATAATAATCGGAATCGATAAGCAGAATCGGAACCGGAATCAGAATCGATAAAATTCAAACGATACCCAACCCTAGTCAAACTAGATGTGTAAGTAAGTTCTTTGCTGATTGGATTGCACAACATCGCGTCATGCAAATTTTCAACTTGAGTTGAAATTTTTCAACATGCGTGGAAGGCGCGTTATTGTGTCGCCGGCACGAATTTGCATCCATTCGTGTCTTTGCATTGACTTTGTATGTAATCTACTCCCGAAAATAATTAAATTCACTTTTGGTGTGCACACCATTTGGCTACGTTTCCACGAGTGTGTTTTTGTTTTAAAACGCAAAACATTTACTAGGGTTATGCCTCTTGTTTACACTACTCCGGCGTTTTCGACCCTTGAAACAGAGACTTTCGAAAATGCTGCAGACCCCGTTTTACTTTGAAAAATCCTGGGTTTCGTTTCAGTGTAAACGGACCAAAATGGAGACTTTTGAAAACGATGGTGTGGCTGCCCACATTTGAGATTGTTTATGAAATGCAGTGAAAATGCTAGTGTAGACAAGGATCGTTTTCATTTTTAAAATGCACTTTTAAAACAAAAACGCTCTAGTGTAAACAGGGCTTAATCTAAATAATGGCACTCATAATTAAGCCTCATTATTGAGCTTTCATAATTGTTTATGCTACTTTAATTTGTTTATGTCATGTTGCTTTGAAACAATCTGGAAACAATAGGTGTGTTTCCATTAGATTTGTGCAAAACTTTTGCCATATGCCATGCAGATAAAATGTTGCGCGAAATGATGGCGTTTTCATTAACCAATGTTGTGCGACTAAAACATAAAAAAGTCATAGTGATGGATGTTGGTAGGTTTACGTACATCAAAGCCACTGACTAGCCATTAATTTTAATCGTTGGAGACATAGGCATCTTTACAGAACCAGCATGGAGAGTCGCTTCTAGCTTTTGGTATAAATACAAGCATTTACTAGAGTGGCCGTGATCAGCTCCGGTGGCCGTGTTGGAGCTGTAATGTGCCGCAGACTTGTGCAGTATAAATAAGGGGTTATCCAAGCTTTAATTGCAAGGAAAGACCCTTATTGAAGAATTGTGTAGTCAATGCTTGTGTAAGCGGCCACAAACAAGGTGTTTTTTTGAGGTGTAAATGCGAAATACAATGCAAAAACACTGTTTCCATTGCAGTGCAATTTTGCTTTTTTAAATTGTCTGGAAAAAAAAAACACCTCATCTGAACGTAAAAACCATTTTTGGCAATATATGGGAGTTTTTGCAAAATTGTTTCTATTAGGCGTATATTCGCAATTTAAATTTGCGGAATTTTAAGGTTATGAAAACGCAGCTAATGTTAAATTGGCTTGCCATAAGAGCCACCGCTTCAATGCGGACAGGGTTGCAGAGCGCAGCACCAAACAGTTCCATATCTATCTATCTATCTATCTATCTATCTATCTATCTATCTATCTATCTATCTATCTATCTATCTATCTATCTATCTATCTATCTATCTATCTATCTATCTATCGTATTGCCAATTTCCCCATTTTACTTTTTCACTTTATAGAGATTTATTTATTTCTTAAAACGACGCCCCATCTCAGAATGATGTTGGTCCTATGGTGCGGTGGCTCATCAGTAGCGCAAACTGGGATTGTGCTTTCTGGACTCGTCAGGTGCAGCTTTTGTCCGTGCGCTCCCTTATCGGGGTTCGGCTGGAGCTCTTTCATGCTCTTTCTATGACTCGCAGGGGGGGATTTACTGAGGGAAGAATTGCAATAAATACGTAATCAGAAAACCAGCTGGTACTGGACAACTAGAGTAGAAAAACAGGTATTTGAAAAAGAAAGGTAGAAAAGGAAATTCTCCACTCCTTTGCAAAAATACGGCACACGTGGGGATGACTTTTTGCTGGCTTGTATCGTGTGTCATTGGAGAATGTAACTAAAGAATTATATAAAGAGATTTTTTATTCAAACCTCCATTTAGATTTACCTAAACAAACAGGCACTGCAAACAGACATTTATGGATTATAAATGCTGATGACAGAGGTTCCTCCTTTTCCAGACAGGTATTGAAATCAGATTTTTAAGTTGCCCTTGGTCTCACAACCAATTTATCATGATCCTGTCTTGGACCTTGCTTTTAGTCTGAATAACTCGTTTTTGTGCCTGAATACAAAGACGGCAGCCTCATTTTAAAAGCCTGAATTCAAACTTCCAGAAACTTATTCAGGAATAATGCAGTGTTTTGACAACTTTTACCGGCTCTGCTCTGTTACTGGTTCAGCCAAGGTAACAATCAAATTCTAAACTTGACATGAGCCATGCCATGAATTAGTTTCAGCCTACGAATGAAAAGCCCCACACTTTCTGTCTCTAGCAGTTCTTCTAGATTGGTTACTCACCTTGACTCACATCCTACAAGGAAAATAATTTGTATCTAATTGTGTATGTTTACCACAACACAGATGTTGTCTGATGTAAATGTGCCCTTTGGTAATAGGCTAAATGAATATAATTCGCCACTGACTTGGGTTGCAAGCGGTAATGTCATCTGTTGATTTAGTGACATCTGCTGGTACTTATGACGCTCTTGATGCAACATGTTAATACTGAAGACAAAAAAAAAATCTAATTAGAGAAGAATGCAGTTGAACTATTTAGTTGCACAAAGGTACATGCTGTTAATGGTTTTCCTTCTCCATTATTTAAAACCAGCTCTGACGCACATAGCTGCCACATTTTTAGAAAAATTCTTTATGCTAACACGTTTATTAGACAAAAGACGTTCAAGGATATTTATACTTTGAATAAGATGTGTGGAAAACGCAATTTACCTATTTACTTTTATTTGAAAAGAAATGTGAAAATTGCGTTTTTATTTTCAAAGAGTATTTATTCTCTGAATTAATGAACAAACACTAATATCTATATTACGGCAATGGCATCTCACTAATAATGTAAACTTATAGAGTTCTCCATTATGCCATGAACAAAACAGTCAAGCCTGGTCATACATGAAGCATCACTCTGATTGACAGCTATGCTTGCGTGTGCATCACGTGTGCAATGACCGTATGACTGCCAGACCCCGGTACTCTTATTTCGGTAATGAGCATCTCTGTGGCCATAATGATCTATTTTCTACGTTTCTTTGATGCCTTGCTTGTCTGTTTGCTCTTTGGTTTATGAGTCGAAAAAGCTTGCCGTCAGAAAGGCGCCCCCAACATGCTGCTTTTCCAGCAGGTCTGTCTTTACCTCGGGACGCAGTGACATGAGAGCAGGACCTTGGTTCTGATTAAGAAGGGGGATGAACAGCACTCCGCCTGGATTACGGTTGGTGTGTGGACTTTTAATAGACGATTTAACGTTTGTTAAACCTTTCTTACCGTGTGAACGTTACTCTTTCTGTAGTTTTATAGAAGAAACACTGCGGGAAAGTCTAGAGAAACTTTCAGTAGGCCTGCCAACAATTAACTGGGGTAGATGTATAGCTACATATATAGTATCTAAAAAATTATACATGTTTATAAAACTATATACATTAATATCAGTTACAAGTGTCTGAAAGAATCTCAAAATCCCAATATATAATTATTCAACAAGCCTTTGTTTTTGACATTACAAAATGCATTTCATATTAAATGCCATTTATTACCTTGATTTGATTAGCCTGTTGAAGTTCTGCTTAGGAATTTGAGAAATTTGTTAATAATTATTTTCCATTATGTGATACAAATCCTTGCAATTGTCATGTTTGCTCTGTTCTATTGTGAGATACAAGAGTTGTTTTTTTCGCTGACGGAGTTGAATAGGGATTAGCCTATGGGCTGACCACATGTCCCGTGGCCTTTGTTATTTTCCTTTTTGTTTTTTTTTGTGAGTGAGTAAATTGATGAAGGCACTGTGGGTAAAAAGAGAATGCATTGACAAGGGGTTTCTAAAGCGAAAGGTCATTTGGAGGTTCGGAATTGCCATCTGCCTCTGCCCGAGGCTAGAAGACTGGCAATGATGGTGACAAGCCACCATAGAATGATGAGTTGTGAAGCCAAATTATGTCATTAAACTACATCAAAAACTTTTATGAAGGATGTGTAAGTATGCAATGTGCAATCTTCATGCAAAATTAGAAACATTGAATATAAACATGATTTCAGTAGAAGCGTGTCTGATCTTGCGTTTGTGTGTTATGATCTTGTCATTGCATATTTCAGCTCAGGCCTCCGACGGTGATAGGCCAGTTCCACACGCTGTTTTTTGGCTCTGTGCGTACATTTTTCCTTGGAGTCCTTGGATTCGCCGTCTATGGCAATGAGGCCCTCCACTTCAGCTGTGATCCGGACAAAAGGGAAATAAACCTGTACTGTTACAACCAGTTCAGGCCTATAACACCTCAGGTAAAAGTGCATCAAACTGTTTGGATTTAATAACCTGCTATTGTGGTATCCAAATATGCATGACAGGCTAAATAATGAATTCTGGGGGAAAAAAGAATTCATTAATTCATTTTATTAATCTAAACATGTAACTGGCCCCAACAGCACACCTACATCTTTCTTCAGTCGTAAAGAAATAATGTTTTTTAAGGAAAACAATTCAGGAATTTTCTCCATATAGTGGACTATATGTGGACTACAGTGCCCGCAAGTTTGAACTTCCAAAATGCAGTTTAAATGCAACTTCAAAGGGCTTTAAACGATTCGGTAACACTTTACAATAAGGTTCATTAGTTAAACATTAGTTAATGTATTAACTAACATGAACTAACCATGAGCAATACATTAGTTACTGTATTTACTAATCTTCATTAACGTTAGTTAACGGAAATACAGTTGTTCATTGTTTGTTCATGTTAGTTCACGCTGCATTAACTAATGTTAACAAGATTTTAATAATGTATTAGTAAATGTTGAAATTAACATTAACAAAGATTAATAAATGCTGTATAAGTGCAGTTCATTATTAGTTCATGTTAACTAATGTGGTTAACTAATGTTAACTAAGGAACCTTATTGTAAAGTGCTACCAACGATCCCAGCCGAGGAATAAGGATCTTATCTAGTGAAACGAAGGAGAAAATGAGATGGTTTTTCGACATACCTGTCACAAGGACGGTCGGAGACGAGCGGATCCATTCGCAGCATTTATTAAGAATAAACAAACACAAAGGGGCAGGCAGAAATCGTAGTCAAACACAGGCAGAATGGTCGGGGCAGGCAGCGAGAATCAAACACAAGAGGGAGTCCAGGAATCAAAAACACGGGAAATCAAACACGGGAAAGAAACGCTCAGAATGTAGCCAGGGCAATACAAGACTTCGCAAAGAAGCTAGGTGTGAGAGTGGCTTAAATGCAGAGTGTAAATGAATGTCAGGTGTCTGTGAGTGTGTGAATGAGCTGCAGGTGTGAACAGTGATGAGTGCAGTGGCTTGTGGGGGATGAAGTCCATGATGAGTGGTGCAAGAGTTACTGATAACGGAGGCTCAACTGTGACAATACCCTAACTGTATTGAACCGGAGAACAGTATGCATCGCAGAGCTAGACAAGATGAGCATTGGGGCTTAAAAAGTTTATAAATAATAATTTATTTAAGAAAATGACTGATCGTTTAGCTGAATATGACCTTATTCCTCGGCTGGGATCGTTTAGAGCCCTTTGAAGCTGCATTTAAACTGCAGATGCTTTCCTGATTAAGTAATCTTTAACAGACATCTTACAGACATATGTGTGCTATCTGGGTGTAAGATTTGAAATTTAGGTATATATCTACTGTACAATACAATAATCAAAACATGGATGTAAAAAAAAAAACTCCTAGTAACTAAAATTTGAAGCTTAGTTATCTATCACTTCCACTGAGATAAATTACCCTCAGGCCATCCAACAGATGAGTTGATGAGTCACTTGCTCACCAATGGATCCTCTGTAGTAAATGGGTGCCGTCAGAATGAGAGTCCAAACAGCTGATAAAAACATCACAGTAATCCACAAGTAATCCACATGACTCTAGTCCGTCTTGTCAATTGAAAATCTGTGTTTGTAATTAAGAAATCTATCATTAAGATGTTTTTAACTTTAAACCAATGCTTTGCTTCTGTTTATGTTGAGTCGGGTGGATTACTTATGCATTATTGTGATGTTTTTATCAACTGTTTGGACTCTCATTCTGACGGCACCCATTCACTACAGAGGATCCATTGATGTAGTGCTAAATTTCTCCAAATCAGGTAAACTGATGAAGAAACAAACTCATCTACATCTTGAATGGCCTGAGGGTAAGTCAGTTTTCAACAAATTTTCATTTAACTATTCCTTTAATTTATCTCATTCTGACGGCACCCATTCACTGCAGAGGATTTATCAGAGAGCAAGTGATGCTAAATTGTTTCAAATATTTAAAAAAGAAACTCATCTGCATTTTAAATTGCGTGAGTTTTTTTAGCATATTTTAATTTGAAAAAACAAAAAAAACAAAACATATTATAGGGCGAAAACCAAATGTTTTTTGTGTTATTTTTGTAGGTATTCTGGGCGTTGCAGCTAGTCACTGTCTTGGTACCTGGAGCTGTGTTTCATCTTTATGCTGCCTGTAAAAATATAGACCAGGAGGAGATCCTTCAGCGGCCATTGTCCACCGTCTTCTACATCATCTCTGTCCTGTTGAGAATAATTCTGGAAGTCTTAGCATTTTGGCTTCAGAGCCACTTATTTGGGTTCCTGGTTGATCCTATTTATATGTGCGATGCCAGTGCCCTCGCAAAGATCTTCAACATCTCGAAGTGTATGGTCCCTGAACACTTTGAGAAGACTATCTTCCTCAGTGCAATGTACACCTTCACTATCATCACCATACTCCTTTGTATCGCTGAGATTTTTGAGATTCTGTTCCGAAGACTTGGTTATCTAAACCAGCCAGTGACTTGAGAATTTAGAAAGTGTTTTGAGTGATGCTTCAGCAGTGCTTGTTTTATGTCTTCTATGGGTCTCTGAATGACAGACAGGACATAAACCCACATACCTCTGCATTTTCTGGTGGTAGACACAGAAAGACATGCCTTTTTAAAACAAGACAACTTGTTATTCCTTTACAGGAATTATTAAAACAAAACCAGCCTAATTATTGGCAAGGGACTCAGATTTTTGTAAGCTTAAAAAAACACTCTCTCTAGTTGGAGAAACTCTTTTGTTGGCTTGTATAATCTAACCTAAACCCATATAAATATTTGGTAGATAATTATTATCTCTTATTTTCAGATTTATACTTTATATTGAAGTAGTACACAAATTGCAAGTACTATTTTGACAAAAAGGACATTATTGAATGATCCATGGTATCTAGATACATTCATGCACATTGAACGTATATTCATCATGCCATTGATTTCCATATAGATTAGTGTCCATTTGAGAATGATCTTGTGTGTTTGTAGCATCTGTATCTGTACGTTTTTATCAGGCATCCATCCAACTTTTGTTATTATTCTCAGCTAAGTGTTTCATCTCAGGTACAAAATAGCATACTGTGATCTCTTATTTTCTGTCAGCGGGTATAATTTAATATAAGAATACTGTTTATGCAGAAATTAAACATCCGAGGAGATCTGACAGCAGGTCTGGCCTGCACATTTTCCCACAGTTGCCTTCCCACTGTTTCAACACCACAGCTGTTTGAGTAATAGCTTCGTGTAGAGAGTTGATCATTTATATTGGTTTTTGATCAGTGTCTATGGGATTTATGAAATGATTATGCATGAAATTCTTAATTTAGGTATAATAATTGGTGCATATTTTATGACTGCCATAATGTATTATGAGTCTAGGTCAGAATAAACAGATCTGCTTGTGAATCCTTGGCACTCTGTCTGATGCAATGATTTCCCAATGTTTGTGAAGTTTCAATCAAGTAAAATATTTAAAATAGTTGCGTCGTTCTTTTTTTGTTTACACGTTTTTATATCAGTGATATTTAGACAAATTATAGGGGGAATACAATTAAAAAAGAATCTGTTGGATAACAGGAATTAAAACGTTATGAGAGGACCTTTTATGAGTTGCATTACAACATTTTGAAAAAACTTGATTATTATAACTATTAATAAAATATAGCACAAATATATAACAGCATAAAACAGAAAAGCTTTAACTGATGTAATGACTTTTTTGTGGACTTACACTCCCAGTCAAAAGTTTTTGAACAGTAAGATTTTTAATGTTGTTTAATGAATTATCGTCTGCTCACCAAGCCTGCATTTATTTGATCCAAAATACAGCAAAAGCAGTCATATTGTGAAATATTTTTACTATTTAAAAGAACTGCTTTCTATTTGAATATATTTTAAAACGGAATTTATTCTTGTGTTCAAAGCTAAATTTTCAGCATTCAGTCTCTAATGTCAAATGATCTAATATGCTGCTTTGCTGTTCAAGAAACATTTATTGCAAATATAAATATTTAAAACATTTGAAATTATAGAAATTAATACATTTTCATAGCAAGGATGCTTTAAATTAATCAAAAGTGATAATATTAGACATTTATAATGTCTAATAAAACAATCGATTTCTTTTCAAATAAATGCTGTTCTTCTGAATGTCATATTCATAAAAGAAAACTGAAAAAAAATTCTACTCAGCTGTTTTCAACATAATCATAATAATAAAAAATGTTTTTTGAGCAGCAAAACAATATTAGAATGATTTCTGAAGGATCATGTGACTGGAGTAATGATGCTAAAATTCAGCTTTGAAATGACAGAAATAAATTACATTTTAAACTATATTTAAATAGAAACCAGTTAGTTTAAATAGTAAAAACATTTCAAAATTTTACCGTTTTTACTGTACTTTGGATCAAATAAATGCAGGCTTGGTGAGCAAAAGAGACTTATTTAAAAACATTAAAAATCGTACTGTTCAAAAACTTTTGGTAGTGTATAACCTATAATTAATTAAAACATTTAGTATGACAAATAAATAACACCTAAAAATATATGACCACTAAATAAACAAAACATTTATTTTTTCTGTATATAAGTCAATTTGTCTTTTATGCCGCTGATTTATGTCGGTCATTTCCTACTCCTCGCCTATGGAGGTCAGTAAAGGCGTGGCTGCGCGTTCACGTGAAGACGCGGAAGCGGCTCCTTCGCTAGCGCCTGTCATCTTTGTTATTAGCCATTTTTCGGCTCTTGCTAATCCTAGAAGTTTGTAACAGTGTCTTTTCTCCACGATGGCGCTTCCACCGCAGTTGAAAGCGATCCAGCACCATTTAAGAACAGCGCAGGAACATGAGAAAAGAGAACCGGTGGTCGCTTATTACTGTAAGTCTGTAAAAATACCGCTTTGTTTTGTTAGCTTGTCACATAGCAGCCCCTCCACTCTTACTGCTTCACTAAACTTAGCATTTTTTAAATTTCCCCAGTATAATTCGACTTTAATAGTTTTAGTTACTCAGTATTTTTTACATGCAGTGATTAGAAATGTTGTATTTAAACCAGCCTGTTGTAGTTTCAGCTTCTTTGCTAAGCTAGCTAACAACAGCTTTTATTATCTTGTATTCATAATTTTAACAGTCTAGTTGGTAGAACATTTGTAAGTATATATGTATAGCTAACGTTAGTTTCCCAGTCGAATTGCTCTCCACAAATGCTGTTGTGTTGCAAGTTTAGCAATAAATGTAGCGGGATTGGATAACTGTGAGGTTTTGGCAGAAACTTCAGTGCGTCACAGGGACTTTTCATAAGCTACATTTAATTTAATGCTGTTGTGGGATCTGTAGTTGATAATGTAGACATTCATTAGGAATGATATTCAGTTTGTTTCTTTATGGCAAGTGGAAGAGCGATTACATATATGCTGAATCATGTAGGGCTGTATTGTCATTCTCACTGCGATGCTGAAAAACAAGTTTCTTCTCCGCCCATCTTAAGGCGTGTTGTGCTGGGATGTGAAATGAAATTTTCACAACCTTGTTTACAGTATATTTCAGATTGTATTTTACTCAGAAGTTGTGTTGTCAGTTTTTTGACAGAATGTTTTCAGTCTGCATTGGGAGGGTACCAAAGTTGTAAAGGGCTAGGGTTTTTGATGGACTTTGGTACTTTGAATTATCATGTAGGTGTGTCAGATTTTGCATGTGGTACATCTATTTTTAGAAATACTGTAATACTTCCGTACAGAATTTTGAAGTCTGACGTAGACTGAGATGAATTGTGGCACTTTAGATCACAGGAAGGTGGTCAGCCTGGTAGCTGACGGGCCCCCAGGGACCATCTACAGGCCTTGAGCCTCTAGATGGCCCCTCATTACATTAACCCATTAGTCAGCTGCTCTGTGCTCATGTCATGTGATGCATGACACATGCATATTATATAGCCATATACTTCAAGTGATGTCATGAAACGGCAGTATTTCCTGAAACTGTATTTTTTTGAATGACTTTTATTATTAAATCTGTTCAAATTAAAAAAACAAAATTATAATATGGTAATCATTTGCTCACCCTCAAGTTGTTCAAGACTTGTATGAATTTCTTTCTTCTGCTGAACACAAATCATGTGGTTTTACAAATTGTACAAACAAGTCAATGAAATCTATAAAAGGCCAAGAATAAGTACTGTAAACTGTTTTGTTTTTAGGAAAAATAATACAAATTGGATGTTTCATTACAGATGGTCTGACTTAGATTCTCTTTGCCAGAAATACAAAATTTGTTATACCTCAAAAACATGCTGCAATACAATTGCTGTTTTGATTAAATTGAGGGGCCTGCTATTGATATTACAATATTATGTGCCTATTTTACACAAGCAGTTACATTTTTAATAAGATAACATGGTCATTTAATTGAACACTCAAAAAATTGAAAATATATTTTTTTAATTGTTATAAAAAAATATAAAATGTAGGGCTGTCCCCGACTATGAATTTTCATAGTCGAATCAGAATTTTCGAATCTTTCTATAGTCGACCGATAGTCGAATCATCTAGGCTTATGTGCGTGTGTGAATGGGTTGGGAGGGGCACGACACTATAGTCAGCAGGAGGGTAAAACTATTTTTATTTTATTTTATAAGCGACCAAAACTGCCTGCCAACTGACAGACAAACTTATTTAGGTTTAAATAAAAACACAGAACGCCTCTTTTAGTTCTAAAAACGCGAGGCGCACAGCACTGCCTTTTTTGGTGACTTTTAATGAAAGAGCAGTGTGCTGCGGTTTTTTTATGTTGCTAAGCAACGACCAAAACAGCTGTCCTGTCAGTCAATTCAAAGGATTATAGCGCGAGCGCTCTAAAATCTTAGTTTTTTGCTGTTAAGTAAACTATCATATTAGCAGAAACCCTAAATAATACAGCTCCGGGTTACCCACGATAGACACCAAAGGTTTCTCCTCCATTTCTTGGAGTCTCCGGACTTTTTAAGCAACGGTAAACTTTCGCCATCACAACAGAAGGCCCGCTTCTCCATTCATTCGATTGGACAATGGAAAAGAACGCGAATGACGTCGGGCGTTTTTCCGCTCAGAGTTGTTTTTTTTTTTCAACTTCAGGCGCTCAGAGCGCTCCTGCAAAACGCGAGGCGCAGCAGGCGGCGAAAACGCGAGGCGCCGGGGGCGCATAAACAGCGTGCAGAACGCTCACTGCCAACAGAAAACCATTAAAAAGAGGCGCCTCCAACTGCAAAAACGCGTTCGGTGTGATCGCCGCCATCCCTGCCGTCAAGATGGTCCTCATCTCGTCATGCATCAGGGAAAGTGAAAATTAAATTAGTCACAGGGGTGGTTGGATTTATTCACAAACACGTTAAAAATATTTATTGAACGCTTCTTTCTTTTCACTTTTGTTTTTACTGCATTATCATAATCAAAGGCTGTATATAACTTAATATAACCGTACAAAACCAGTAGTTCTGTGTGCAATTAGACATTGAGCACCCCCGTATTGGCAAAATGGTATGATGCTCGTTTCACCCGCGAAGATTCGACTGTGAGATCGGTGGTCGAATCAGGCTCCGCATATCGATGCATCGAATCTTCGACTATTCGGGGACAGCCCTAATAAAATGTTAATTATCTGAAGTACAAATCATTAAAAAAAGAAAAAATGTATAATGAAAAAAGTCTGCTTTTTTTAATCCGTCATCTAATGACAGCTCTTCAAATCTAGTATTCCCATCAGGACAACAAAATGAAGTACTCCAGTCATTGAAAAAAATAATAATTTTACAAAAAAAAAAAAAAAAAAAAATTGATATGCATCTTGAAAGAGAAATTCACTTCCAGAAAGAAAGTTTCCTGATAATTGACTCACCCCCATGTCATTCAAAATGGTCATGTCTTTCTTCCTTCAGTTGCAAAGAAATTAAGGTTTTTGAGGAAAACATTCCAGGATTTTTCTCCATATAGTGGACGGGTTGAAGGTTCAAAGTGTCAACGCAGCATTAAATGGCTCAATACAATCCCAGCCAAGGAATAAGGGTCTTTTCTAGTGAAATTATGTCATTTTGTTAAAAAAATATATCAAAATGTATATACTTTTTAACTATGAATACTCGACTTGCACTAGCTCTACGAAGTGCGTCTTCACGCATTACGTAATTATGTTGGAAAAGTTCTTTGTCTGCGTACTTTGGTTTAAAAAAGGGTAGGGGAAAAAAACTCCTTTAATTTCAAAATCTTACCTTTTTTGTGGGCATTTGACGTGAATTTGTGAGGGTGAACTAGTGCAGGATGAGCATTTGTGGTTAAAAAGTATAATTCTGAAAGGGTTTTCTCTAAACCATAATTTTTTTTTCGACTGAGAAAGAAAGACATGAACATCTTGGATGACATGTGGGGTAAATTATCAGGAAATTTTCATTCTGGAAGTGAACTTCTTTAATGTGTTACATCGATGTACAGCATATCGCCTGTTGTGTACTATAAAGCAGTACTAGCTTAGTATGTACTAACTTTATATAATCAAATTGCATAGGAAAGTAGTTGAGTCAGATGTAGCTTTTGCAAAGCATTGTGATGTAATAATGATAACCGTTATAATATGACACAACAGTGCTGTTGCAGTAGAAAGGAGCCAGATTGCATTTCAACAACTTTGATTATACTGTTATATTTGAACATCTGTTAATTAGTGTGTTTTTGTATGCTTTCTAATGAATTAATGAACTAAAAATGATAATTAGGGCTCAAGGGACATTGTAATATTTTTGAATGTTTGATAATACCTGCTTGTTATGGCTGCTTAACATTAAGCTGCTTAGTCTGCATGCCCACAGAATCAGATTCAAATTTTATTTTGCCGTAACTGCGTTTTTGACTTGCATTTTACCTTTAGCTTCAGGTGGAAGGTTTTGCTCATGATTATTAATGTGATTTGATGTTCACTGAAATGGTGTGTGCAAGGCAGCTTGAGAGTTACCAATTCATAAAAATATAATAATTTGACTGCACACTGCTGAATGTCACACGATATACCTTATGTATGTCACATGAGAACAGCTTTTTTCTATCAAATACCCAGTGGAAAGGCTAGTGACATTATCTCACTGTCTATCAAGCAGGATCAATTTTTTTTTGCGTTGCTTTTTTGTTGTCATAGTTACCAGAAGAGCACCTTTTCAGGTAGACTGCAATCAGTATACTGGGAATCTAACCTCATCAATAGGAGACCTCCCACTGCTCTTACAATTTTCCATTTCTGAGTAGTGAGGTATTATGTCCTTTCTTTACTGAGTCTAAATGTCAAACTTGATATTTGTTTTATGACCTGAGCAATCCATGAAGGCACAGGGGCAACTTTAAGAAAATGTTAGATGTAATCTCTCTTCTTTGTTGGGCCGTTTCTGAACTCTGAAGGAAAAAGCCAGTCCAATTACTCTGACAAAGGCCACGTTTAAGGTTCCAGGCTAATGCCATCCTGATGTTTGAGGGCAAAATATTGTAGAGAAGATCAATATTAATCTGTTTTTGAACTGCTTTGAGAAGATTAAGTTCTGGCTTCAATCGAGGGCCAAACTGTGTCATTGTCACAAATTTTGGACTTTAGTTTCTTTGTTCATATAGCTGCCGTCTAACTGTGCGTTCACACCGCCGCCGGCGAGAGCGTCAAAATTCGCTCTCGCCGCCCTGCATGCAACGCTGTAGAAAGATTCCTTGACGCTCTGACGATCGTACGGTTGGTCTTGTATTTAAAGCGGCCGCAAAGCAAACAAGCATGTCGATCTTGTGCAGACTGACCACAAGTAGGGTGTAAGTTAGTTAACCTCATTAAATATTTTAAACATGAAAATAAGAAATTGAATTTAATATAGTTAAATGTTTGCTAACGAAATAAACCAATTAAAAGCCATTTGCATGGAGTGGGTTTTGTGTTCATGGTTAAGTGCAAACTTAAAAATAGGGACACGTCCTAGATTATGGGGAAACCCGCCACAGCAATAATTAACTTCTCCATTTTCCTTGGGAACTAATGTGGCCGGAACCAAGTTTACAGGACTGCTTTCTTTGGAAACCTCTCAGCGGTGAACTTCTACATTCCGATTGGTTGCCGCCGAGCCGCGTCATAGCTCATTACCATAAAGTTGACCTGACTTCAACTCTCCCCGACGCCCACACCGCCCAAAACGCGCCGCGCCGCTCTCGCCGCTTCTCGCCGCCGGCTCACATTGAAAATGAATGACTTCCGGCCACTTTGACGCTCTCGCCGCCGGCGGTGTGAACGCACCTTAACCGTCTAAAAGGATAACCAATCAATCTGATTCTTTCTGCAGATACACTGCCATTCAAAAGCCTAATATGTCAGATTTTATTTGTTTGTTTTTGGGAAGAAATAACACTTTTATTCAGCAAGGATATATTAAATTGATTAAAAGTGAGAGCAGACCCTTACAATGTTGCAGAAGATTTTAAATAAATGCTGTTTTTTTAGCTTTCTAAATGCATCCTGAAGTTTGTGTGTGTGTGTGTGTGTGTATATATATGTGTAAGTATATATGTATGTGTGTATTTGTGTGTGTGTGTGTATATATATATATATATATATATATATATATATATATATATATATATATATATATATATATATATATATACATATACATATACATATACATATACACATACATATACACATACACACACTTATATATGTATATGTATATATGTATGTGTGTGTGTGTATATATATGTATGTGTGTATATATATATATACACACACACACACACACACACATACAAATACACACACACATATATACATACATATATATATACATACATATACACATACACACACTTATATATATATATATAGTTGTGTGTAACTACGTTGATTCCGAGGCCTTTTTTTATGGCGTTATTTTAATGACAAATGTCGAGAGCGCATTATTGTAGCGCGAAAGCATATTAATATCATGCATATTCCTTTGCTCTCGCACAAAACCGGATGTGCGCTCTCAGATATACGCTGCTCTCGCTTAAACAAATATTATTATGCATTCAAAAGTATCTTAAAACAAACCTGTTAACTAAAGCCTTTCCTTGACTTTTTTTATAGTTGTATTTTTATTGTATTTCCTATTTTTTGTTGTATTTTCTGTAAATGCATACATGCATCTCTCTGTAATTTACTTTGTAAACTAGGGATGCACGATATGAAAAATTCTAACCGATAGCCGATAATTAAGTCCTTCTTTTGGCCGATACCGATAACCAATACATTCATATTTTTATATGATAATTTTGTGCACACAGGAGTATACAAAATCTAAGATAAACTAATGAAATTTATATGATATATCTGGGTCTAACAATCATAGCAAACAGTCCTGACTCTTCAAAAATGTTTTTATTTTTTTGTGTAAGGCACCACAATTCTAAATAAAATATAATGCTTTGACATTTTGTCAACCTGGAAAAAATGAAAAGTGCATCATGGAGTAAAGTCCAAATGTCTGTGTTAAAGCTTACATGCAGTCCATTCTTATTGATCATATTATGAATGTGTGCAGCAGCCAAATCGTACAAGGCGGGGAATAAAACATCAGAATCGAGATAAAAACATCTCAACTCTTCAGAATGCTGCAAGCGCAACGCAGGTCATGTGACATGAACCAACCAATCAGCTTCATCCTTTCCCTTAATAACACTGAAAGCACTGGCAAGGTGGAGAAACAGCTTATCAAAGCTGTACAGGAATAAACATTTTTAAATAAATTTGATAACAGAGCTACTGCAAGCGATTTTTAATGCTGAAAATCTATTTATTCTTTGCTGAAACTACCACGTCTTTATGGAGAGTGCATGTCATGGCTGCTTAGCAACGGCAGACGCCACAGCAGAGCAGGCTACAGAGCGGTTTGGAAAGAAAGAGAAGGCGGCGCTTCAGCGTTTTCCACGCGTTTTTAGGCGCGACATGTGAACGGCCCCTAAAACAGATTCACCGCGATGACGACCTCTGAAGTGAGATATAAGATTGTTAAGACTTAACGGCTTTTTACCTCCTCTCAGAATCCTTGCTAAACATGTGTTGCAAATAGCAGTAGCATTGTCCTCATCTGTCACCGTGGAAAAACTTCCAGACCTGCGAAGGCGATGATGTCGACACAGATGATGACGTATTAAACGCGACAAAGGTCGAGAGTCACTACAGTTTACAGCTGCAGTCACTTGCACTCGGAAAGCAGATGAATCTCAGATAAACCAGACTGATTGATTGATTTACCAGCAAGAGTACTTTATCAGATCGGGTTTCATTTATTTATCGGAGCAATAAAAATTACATAATTTTTACCCATATCGGTCGATAATTTATCTGTACGATAAATATCGTGCATCCCTATTGTAAACACTCTTTTCAAAGGTGCTATATAAATAAAGATTTAACTAATCAGACTTCTATGACTGACTAATGAAACTATTGAAATTTAGAGCCTACACTCTAAATCTAATTGGCTGGGAGTAAACTGCACCTGCAATTATTTTGATAATCAAAGATGGATCTTTAATTTTTTTCCAGTCTAATAATATTTAGCAGTGTTAATTCCTATCTCAAAAAATTAGCATATTTCATCCGACCAATAAAAGAAAAGTGTTTTTAATACAAAAAAGTCAACCTTCAAATAATTATGTTCAGTTATGCACTCAATACTTGGTAGGGAATCCTTTTGTAGAAATGACTGCTTCAATGCGGCGTGGCATGGAGGCAATCAGCCTGTGGCACTGCTGAGGTGTTATGGAGGCCCAGGATGCTTCGATAGAGGCCTTAAGCTCATCCAGAGTGTTGGGTCTTGCGTCTCTCAACTTTCTCTTCACAATATCCCACAGATTCTCTATGGGGTTCAGGTCAGGAGAGTTGGCAGGCCAATTGAGCACAGTAATACCATGGTCAGTAAACCATTTACCAGTGGTTTTGGCACTGTGAGCAGGTGCCAGGTCGTGCTGAAAAATTAAATCTTCATCTCCATAAAGCTTTTCAGCAGATGGAAGCATGAAGTGCTCCCAAATCTCCTGATAGCTAGCTGCATTGACCCTGCCCTTGATAAAACACAGTGGACCAACACCAGCAGCTGACATGGCACCCCAGACCATCACTGACTGTGGGTACTTGACACTGGACTTCAGGCATTTTGGCATTTCCCTCTCCCCAGTCTTCCTCCAGACTCTGGCACCTTGATTTCAGAATGACATGCAAAATTTGCTTTCATCCGAAAAAAGTACTTTGGACCACTGAGCAACAGTCCAGTGCTGCTTCTCTGTAGCCCAGGTCAGGCGCTTCTGCCGCTGTTTCTGGTTCAAAAGTGGCTTGACCTGGCGCCTGTACACGGTGGCTCTGGATGTTTCTACTCCAGACTCAGTCCACTGCTTCCGCAGGTCCCCCAAGGTCTGGAATCGGTCCTTCTCCACAATCTTCCTCAGGGTCCGGTCACCTCTTCTCGTTGTGCAGCGTTTTCTGCCACACTTTTTCCTTCCCACAGACTTCCCACTGAGGTGCCTTGATACAGCACTCTGGGAACAGCCTATTCATTCAGAAATTTCTTTCTGTGTTTTACCCTTTTGCTTGAGGGTGTCAATGATGGCCTTCTGGACAGCAGTCAGGTCGGCAGTCTTACCCATGATTGCGGTTTTGAGTAATGAACCAGGCTGGGAGTTTTTAAAAGCCTCAGGAATCTTTTGCAGGTGTTTAGAGTTAATTAGTTGATTCAGATGATTAGGTTAATAGCACGTTTAGAGAACCTTTTCATGATATGCTAATTTTTTGAGATAGGAATTTTGGGTTTTCATGAGCTGTATGCCAAAATCATCAATATTTAAAACAATAAAAGGCTTGAACTACTTCAGTTGTGTAGTAATGAATCTAAAATATATGAAAGTCTAATGTTTATCAGTACATTACAAAAAATAATGAACTTTATCACAATATGCTAATTTTTTGAAAAGGACCTGTATATGTATATATGTGTATATGTATATATGTGTATATGTCTAATCAGCACAACTGTTTCAGCTGTTTTCAGCATATATACAGTCGTGGCCAAAAGTTGAGAATTACATAAATATTGGAAATTGGAAAAGTTGCTGCTTAAGTTTTTATAATAGCAATTTGCATATACTCCAGAATGTTATGAAGAGTGATCAGATGAATTGCATAGTCCTTCTTTGCCATGAAAATTAACTTAATCCTGAAAAAAAAACTTTCCACTGCATTTCATTGCTGTCATTAAATGACTTGCTGAGATCATTTCCGGAATCGTCTTGTTAACTCAGATGAGAATGTTGACGAGCACAAGGCTGGAGATCATTATGTCTGGCTGATTGGGTTAGAATGGCAGACTTGACATGTTAAAAGGAGGGTGATGCTTGAAATCATTGTTCTTCCATTGTTAACCATGGTGACCTGCAAAGAAACGCGTGCAGCCATCATTGCATTGCATAAAAATGGCTTCACAGGCAAGGATATTGTGGCTACTAAGATTGCACCTAAATCAACAATTTATAGGATCATCAAGAACTTCAAGGAAAGAGGTTCAATTCTTGTTAAGAAGGCTTCAGGGCGTCCAAGAAATTCCAGCAAGCGCCAGGATCGTCTCCTAAAGAGGATTCAGCTGCGGGATCGGAGTGTCACCAGTGCAGAGCTTGCTCAGGAATGGCAGCAGGCAGGTGTGAGCGCATCTGCACGTACAGTGAGGCCAAGACTTTTGGAAGATGGCCTGGTGTCAAGAAGGGCAGCAAAGAAGCCACTTCTCTCCAAAAAAAAAAAAAAACATCAGGGACAGATTGATCTTCTGCAAAAAAGTATGGCGAATGGACTGCTGTGGACTGGGGCAAAGTCATATTCTCCGATGAAGCCTCTTTCCGATTGTTTGGGGCATCTGGAAAAAGGCTTGTCCGGAGAAGAAAAGGTGAGCGCTACCATCAGTCCTGTGTCATACCAACAGTAAAGCATCCTGAGACCATTCATGTGTGGGGTTGCTTCTCATCCAAGGGAGTGGGCTCACTCACAATTTTGCCCAAAAACACAGCCATGAATAAAGAATGGTACCAAAACACCCTCCAACAGCAACTTCTTCCAACAATCCAACAACAGTTTGGTGAAGAACAATACATTTTCCAGCACGATGGAGCACCGTGCCATAAGGCAAAAGTGATAACTAAGTGGCTCGGGGACCAAAACGTTGACATTTTGGGTCCATGGCCTGGAAACTACCCGATCTTAATCCCATTGAGAACTTGTGGTCAATCCTCAAGAGGCGGACAAACAAAACCCCAATTCTGACAAACTCCAAGAAGTGATTATGACAGAATGGGTTGCTATCAGTCAGGATTTGGCCCAGAAGTTGATTGAGAGCATGCCCAGTCGAATTGCAGAGGTCCTTAAAAAGAAGGGCCAACACTGCAAATACTGACTCTTTGCATAAATGTCATGTAATTGTCGATAAAAGCCTTTGAAATGTATGAAGTGCTTGTAATTATATTTGAGTACATCACAGAAACAACTGAAACAAAGATCTAAAAGCAGTTTAGCAGCAAACTTTGTGAAAACTAATATTTGTGTCATTCTCAAAACTTTTGGCCACGACTGTATATATATGTGTGTGTGTATATGTTGGTTAAAGTTGTGCTGCCAAATATTTTCTGGAAACTGTGATTTTCAGGATTCTTTGAATAAAAAGATAAAAAGAACAGCATTTATTTAAAATACTTATCTTTGCTCTTACTGTTGTAATAGTTTAACACATCCTTGCTGAAAAAAAAATTATTTCTTAAAAAAAAAAAAAAGAAAGAATAAAAATTTACTGATGCCGAAAGTCATGAAAGAATCCTGAAAAAATATTTCCAAAAAAAATTAAGCAAATATTTTCCAACAATGATAAGAAATCAGCATATTAGAATGATTTCTGAAGAATCATGTGACACTGAAGACTGGAGCAATGATGCTGAAAATAGAATGATAAAAAACCCATTATTTTACATCCTAATATTTCAAAATGTTACACTTTTTTTTCTGTATTTTTGATCAAACAAATGCAGCCTTGATGAGCATAAGAAACTTCTTCTAAAAGCTTAGTGATCCCAAACATTTTACCATAAAAGACTATTAAGTATAGAATTTAAAACAGTCTGTTTAGATCTGAAACACATTTTTCATATTTACTCTGTCTCCATTATTATCCAGTGGTTTGGGACATTCAGTGATGTTTTTGATTGTGAACGTTGTTTGTATAAAGCTCTGATTGTGTTGTACTAATACATGAAGATTTTCCTATTGATTCTAAAAGGTCTAAGTGGTTTCTTTTAGTAGAGGGTGAATTCAGTGTGCCACTGGAGGTCAGCATTGACATTTAACTGAGGGAATCAGACTTTGCTGGAATTGTTTCTGTTGTTATCTTACTGGATCCTTTTGTTTGATACTTTATCTGTTGTTTGCCTATCCTCATAGTAGTTGATCATGTTCTGTTTAGATCATAATGATGCATCTACACTCTCTCTTGGTTGTCTTATTTTTCTTCATTGTCATAAACTGTAAATTATTCTTGGCTCTGGAGTTAAGCTCGCTTTATGAATCATAATTAGTGATTTTGTCATACCCAGGATTTCATCTTATGCTTCACACTTTCAAAGTTGGGATGAACTGCGTTATGTGATTTAATGAAGGAAAGACCAGATTTTGTGCTACTCTAAAGCACTGGTAATAGCAAAACAGTTTTTGTGCATTATAAGAATTGATGTTTGTTATGCAGACATCATAACGTGCGACACGGTGCCAGATTAATGTGTGGCAGTCTTTAGTTGTGCGTTGTTTTTGAAGCAGAATGCTCTTTAGATGCGGTTCTGCTCTGGCTTGTGTCTCTTTGACAGAGCTCCAGTTCTCTGATTGGCACCATGTTGTAAACCTATGGAAAAGGCCCTCTTTGACATTGTTTTCCTTCCTTCTCGCTGGACCTTATCCAGTCTTCAGGCTGAGCAGCAGCTACATAATAACATCCTTGTAGTAGGGAAAGCAGAGTGCGCGGGCTGACATTCCTGAATATACAATTCGCTTCTTAATGCAGATGTCAGTGAAATACTCGGGCATGTCCTCGGCTGAGGAGTCACACTGTCTTTCGTCTGTCAAACGTCAAGCTTGCGTTGATGCTTGCTTGGCCATAATGAGCATCTGAGATATTGCAGTGTGCTTTGTTGGACAGTGGGCATGAATGGGTGCAATCGTTTTTTTTGTCCAGTCACACGCAAGTAGCTGTAGTCTTTAAATTGAGTCTTTCTAAACTAATTTGCATTTAGACCACTTAAATGTCTTTTGAATTAAGCCAAAATGACTAATTGCTAGAGCTATTTTAAGACACTTCATACGGCTTTATGTCAATGAAACTTCTATTCTAACTGTGATTCACACTCTTGCTTTCTTTAAAAACAGAGAAAGAAATGAAATCACCCATAGGCAAATAGTAGATTATGGTTTTTATTTTCATGCTTTTTGCAACTGTGAATGGTCTCAGTGTTGCATTGTTTCAGATGAGGAAAATTGGATGTTGAGCAGTATGGGCGTAATGCAGTTACAAAGGAGGACTTTGTGACCATATGCTATGATCTATTCTGATAGACATCAGATCTCTGCAAATTGGGCTTCATGGAAGAGGAAATGGCTTAAAGAAATGTTCTTAAAGAAACAAGGACGGGAAGTACTTGACAAAAATATATCAAAAACTGTACGAGCCTTTCCTTTCAGCTGCCATCTATTGAACCTCCAATTATTTTCTTCACACAAGGTTATCTAACTGATAACCACTTGATTTGTGACCTCATTATAACCTGTCTTCTCCCAGAATGGAGAAGGTTTTTTGGAGGACACTGTAGAATAAAAAGTCCTTGCATAATATTAATGTGATACTAAAAGGCTTGGTTGCAGAAATCAGGAAATTTATTTTTAAGCACAGTGTATTTATTGCTGCATAATGAATGATCAGAGACTCACTCAAGCTGGCAGTAATGGCACTAATCATGAGCGACGTACCATTTGTTTCTCATGAGAAATGTAGGTGAGATTATGAAAAAGTAAAGTTTATGTTGAGATCACAAAACAATGCAATACAAAAAAAGTATGGTTTCTTAGTGATTTTGTACTTGGTGATACCAACAATGGTGAAATACTATATAATCAGATTAATAGTTCATACATCAATTACCTTAAGCTGAATTTGTTTGTAGTTTAATTTTAATTGGTCATGTGTCTGAAAAATGTGACATATTTTGTCTGGTATTGTATCTGCTTCCTATGGCCTTTCCTTTTCTTGTTCACAGTACAAATGTATTGGTTTTTCTTGTATTTTATCTTAAACTGATCGTGTTGCTTTATCTGTGTTTTTGACTTACCTTATTCCGACTTAAACTAACTTAACTATGCTTACTGAAGCTTACCTTATGTCTCATTAGATATAGTATGGAATATCTATCTATATGAATAGTATGGAAGCTTGTTTCCGCCACTGAATAAAAAATAAAAAAGGTAATTACAACTTTTTATCTCACTATTCTGACTTTTTTTTTCTCATAATTGCGAGTTATGAAGTCAGAATTGTGTGATAGAAACTCAAAATTGCTAGTTATAAAGTCAGAATTGCTAGATATAAACTCTCAATTTTGAGAAAATATCAGTCTTTTTTTCGCCTTGGAATTGGACTTTTATGTTGAAATTCTGACTTTTTTTCTCAGAAATGTGAGAAACTTGCATTTGCAAAGTCGGAATTGCAAGTTTATATCATGCAGTTTTAACAAAAAAAAGTCAGAATTGCGAGTTTATATCACATTTTTTAGAAAAAATGTCAGAATTGTAAGTTTATATCACAATTCTGGAAAAAAAAACGTCAGAATTGCAAGAAAAAAGACTGAAATGTGAGTTTTCCATGCAATTCAGACAAAAAAACTTGATAAATTGCAAGTTTATATCTCAATTTTGTGAAAAAATGTCAGAATTGTGAGGGGAAAAAGTCACAATTACAAGTTTATATCATGCAATTCTAACAAAAAGAAGCCAGAATTGCGAGTTTATCTCAATTCCGAGGAAAAGGTAAAAAAAAAAATTACAACAATTGTAGATTAATGTCTCTGAATTCTGAGGAAAAAAGTCAGAATCTTTTTTTCACTCTGTGGCAGAAACAGGTTTCCTTAGAACAGGCATTTTGTTTGAAACAAAACTTTCACATTTAATAGCAGTCTGAACCATTTAAAATTGATTTGGATTCAGGTGTGTTTTCTATCTAATATTTTTTTCTCTCAACAAAAACATTTGTAGTCCAATTGCTTAAATTTGAACCTTACCTCGAGAGCAGATTTTTCCAGCAGCATACAGACACCTTTATGAGGACTAACATGAAGGATGTATTTGCCCTGGCCTGCGCACTCACAGCTGGGTATATTTGCTTTTCCTTGTTTCCTTCAGGAAGTTGTAATTGCCAGTTTTACTGGCTAATGTGTTTGAAATCGGAATTAGATGACTGATTTCAAGGTCTGCCTCGCATACAAAGTGCCATTCAAAGTCCCATCTTGGCTTGACGAATGTCACTGCAGCAGCGCATATGGAATTGGTTATTTTGTTTGGATATTTTATCTTGCTAAAACATTAATACCAATAAAATGTTTCCAGCCTTTTCCACAGTGGGTTTACAACAAAAGACAGTCTGAATATGTATTTCGCTTAACATGATTCACATTATAGATTTAGAATATGCAGACTTTTAATTTTAAGGACCAATTAAAACAGTTCATAAGTTCATGACATAAATTGTCTCTCTCTTAGTTTTCTCATTGTTGTGACATTTAGTTTTGTTACATTAAGGTCCATACTGATTTGGCTGAGATTTTGGCTCATGTTTAGCCGTGAGGGAATTCTTTGTAAGCTCTCATCTTTTTAATTTCCTTTGGGATGGCATAGGTTCACCTAGGTGAGATTTTAAATTGGTGAAAGTGTAGGTGGGACCGGATATTATCTTCATTAGTGGAGCATATCCCAAAGGCTCTGGGCTTTGTCTTTTTTCCAAATGTCCCTCTTAACACTCCCTTTTAACTTAATGACTTTGAACTTGTGCAATAGCAATTGATTGTTGTCTTGTCTTCTTCCAGGCACCCCGTAATGAAGACCTTGTTTGCGATCCTTCTTGAATTCTAATGAACGAGCTCTGCGCTTCCTGTTTCATGCTTCGCGTCTTCTTTGTAGATCACATTCTTTTTCTATTAGGGTCTTTTGATTGATCAAGACTTGTAATTTCATTCATTATGAATGAAATGAATGAAAATCTCTTTATTGATGTGTGAGGTGAATGCAATTCATTCAGTGTAGTTTTATGCTCTTACAGCAATGACTTCTGTATCTTTGGAGTTGTTTGCTCTAATATTCAAAGCATCCATTTAGAAATGACACATACAGTGTGCATCAAACACTTGTGGGATTTGTTTTATTTTATTTTTATACCCTTTCTCACTTACCATGTAGCACTGTTGTATATTGTGCTAAAGGAGCAAGAGCCAGTAAGAATTCCATTGTACCGGCCACATATGGCCAGTAAAATACCTTGAAAACATTTGCCAGATGTGTAGGCCTGACCATGTTTTGTAACTCTAACTAGTGACAACTGGACTCCAGTGGTCCAAAGACGCATAAAAGTGAAAAAATGCAGTTTACTAGCAAAAAAAGGCAATTAGAGGATAGTGGAGAAAGTTAATTAAAGGTCTGAATTGTAACACAGTCCTTTTCATTATTATTTGAAGTTTTTTGTTTGTTTTTGGTTATCATATATGTTTCTACTTTATTTATTCCGCATCTTCTAAACTCATCATAATATATATGTGGGCCATTCCAACTTCTTGAAAAATGTCTTTTTCCGCAATTTTTGTATTTACAAATAGTAAAATATCTAAGGTACACATTTCTAGTAATTGTGTAGTTAATTCTCATATCGTATTTTCAGAACGTTTTGGAATATTTGTCCCATCCCCATATTGTCACTACCGAAACACAGTAAAATATAATTTAACAAGAAGGGTTATATTGACCTGGTTAAGATTTTGCCTACATCTTTCTATATTTTTTGCTATTCTATTAAAAGTTATTAAAAACCAATAACAATTACAATTTTAACAATATTTCAAGTGTGATTTATGAAATTTGTTGTATTTTGAATCCAATTTTTCCTTGTAAAAAACAAAACAAAAAGTTGATCATACTGATTACAAACTTAAGGACTCTTTAGTTTGAATATACATTAAACCAAACACTATCAAAACATCTTGGTTTATAATTCAGTATACTTTATTTTTGACAAAACATCATGTTTTGGTCGTGACAGCACATTTTCGGTAGTGAAAGTAATGTTTAAGTAGCAACCAAATCACATTAAAGAATTTTAACCCACATATGATAACACTATAAAGCTAAAATACAAAACAATTGATAACTGTAGTAAAATTGTTTATTTCCCCCAAATAAAGGATTATGTTTTCCCTTTTGTCACCACTGAAACAGTGATGGCATGTTTCGGTTGTGACTGTTACAGTAGTGACAATTTTATTGAATAACTCAAAGATATCAAAGATGAAAACAAAGATGTCAAAGTTTTAGATACTTGTGAACCTAGCTCAAAGATGCTAATCAGCACATTAGCTAGCACAGTTCTAAAAAGTTGTACACATGTAAAAACTAAATGTTATGGAATAACTCCCAAAAAAGTGTTTAATTATAGTAAAATGGTGTTCGGTAGTGACTTTTTTTTTAAGTTACCGATTTTTCATACTTTTGAATACATTTACCTCAAAATGATGGGGCCTATCTACTCAGTATGAAGCTATGAGAGAGAGGGACACAAATATTTTCTAATCCTAAATGTAGGGATGTAGTTAAAATCAGTCTCAGAAGGGTTGTGCCGATAGACGATAGTATCGTGTATCGACGAGATATCGCCTGTTGCTGATGGCTTTGATGATAGTAAGACGATTATTATTATTATCCGTCAAAAAGGCACCTAACTTTAGCGATGCGGCACAGAGAGTCGGTTGCCGTGGTTTAAACACAAGCATAGAGTAGCCGCGTCGCGCCGCTGATGTGTGCAGTGAAAATGGGTAAGAGATTTATTCATCATACAGTGTACATAGTAGACTTAAGTGTAGGCAGTCATTAGGATAACAGAGGTAGTAAAATGTGGTTTAGGCTGAATTAAATAGGATATATCAGAATCTGTCTGTATATAGTAAACATAAACGGGGGGCAGCCGTGGCCTAATGGTTAGAGAGTTGGACTTGTAATCCAAAGGTTGCAGGTTCGATTCTCAGGTCCGGCAGGGATTGTAGGTGGGGGGAGTGAATGTACAGCACTCTCTCCACCCTCAATACCACGGCTGAGGTGAGTCCCTTGAGCAAGGCACCGATCCCCCAACTGCTCCCCGGGCGCCGCAGCAATGGCTGCCCACTGCTCCGGGTGTGTGTTCACGGTGTGTGTGTTCACTACTGTGTGTGTGCACTTGGATGGGTTAAATGCAGAGCACAAATTCCTAGTATGGGTCACCATACTTGGCCTCACCTCACCTCACTTTACTTTAAAAAAAAAAACATTCACCTCAGTAACATCTGTATGCGTTAACTAGAATTACGATGCGATAAAATGGCGCTAAACATATGCACGTGAATTACACGGACATTGCTTCTCCACATTCTATATGAACTGAACTACAACATGAACTGATGACAACTATCAGACATACAGTGGTAACATTATCGCAACATGACGGGTAAAGAAAGATACATTCATGCACGCACATTTACTGCTCCCTGAAGATAGTAATGAAACCGAAAGTAAACTACCGTCAGCGCTCTGTACACGCACAACTGTGTCACAAGTCACATGCACTACCCTTACAAAACGAATAAGGAATTTATTACATATTGACACATTTACATGTTATTAAATAAATTATCACGATAGTATCGTGTATCGGCGATCTCACAGGCTGGCGATAGGACGATATGAAAATTGAGCATATCGCCCAACACTAAGTCTCAGCCAAAAGGCTAAAACATTCACTGTTTCGGTAGTGACGTTTTTTTTTTTTTTTTTTTTTTTTTTTTTTTTTTTTTAATACATAAAGTTTAATAATTAAATTAAAAAAATATATAAAATGGTTATTTTTTAAAATGTACCGGTAACTTTTTTTTGAAAAATCAAAAAGCTATTTCTAAAAACAATTGAATAAAATGCAAAAAATATTTCAATATCATTTTCATAAGTTGAAATTGAGGGGTTAGGGTTCGGCACAGCCACCTCCAAATTGCAAGTACCTGATTGATGATTTTATATAGATTAGCGTCTCGGGTTATACTTAAATGCTTTTTGAAAGTGTTTTTTAGTTGTGGGACAGAATGCCCATTTTTTCCCTTTATAGTAACAGTCTAACATTTGGACACTTATACTTTTTTATGTTGTAGGTCAGCAAAAATGAAATAACACAACTGGAAGTATGAAAATGTTGCAGTGAAAACATAAAAAACTGCTTTTAGCTATATAACAGTTCTTCATATTGATCACAGCTTCGCACACTTGGCGTTCTCTCAGCCAACTTTATGAGGTAGTCTGGAAAGCTCTTCTTCTTGGACTCAATGTATTGAAGGAATGCTGATATAGTGGACACATGTTGGCTTCGTTTTCTTCACTTCATTCCAACTTAAAAAAAAAAACATACAAACAAATAAAACTATTTTGTTTGTTTTGTAAAGAAACTTATACTTACAAAACTACTCTACAGAAAATGTAATTTTGGCTATTTTAGCAAAAGCTAAAAGGCCTTGAAAAACATATATCCAGTTAGGTGTGTCTAGACATTTGACTGATACGGTATACTGAATGCCAACATGACATCAGTGCAGTGATTAAACATTGAAAGTAAAATGCTCCTCTCATGTTTAATGTGTTTCAGGTCGACTTTACGCCATGCAGACGGGAATGAAACTAGATAGCAAAACTCCAGAGTGCCGAAAGTTTCTTGTGAAACTAATGGATCAGTTGGAGATGGTAAGTCCTAAATCGGTTCATTTCTTATCTTATTAATTCATTAAACAAACTATTCAACTATTTATATAAAGGTCTTTACTTTAAAAAAAGCCTTATTTTGCATTATGCTGATATTTACAGATAACTCTAGATTCATTATTCTAGTCGCATACATCTTGTTTTGAGTTCTTTTGTGTATGTGGCATTAGCAAAAAGTGATAAGTGACCTTTTGTACTAAGGCCACTGTATTCACATCACAGTTCACAGGCTGAATTTATAGGTCTCCCCAGAAGGGGAGCAGGAAGCTATGGAAAAAACTTTGCTTTTATGCTTAGGCGCTGTTATAGACATTTCAGGAACCAATTAGACGATAGTGGAGACCCTGCCGTCTCTAGAGTTCGCTTTTACTATCGCCTCAGCTCAGTTTATTAAATGTCACAGAAACAGGAAACAACAACCTGTGGAGACCCAGATCCTGGTGAGCACATCCGGTCAAAAGGTCGGAAGCATAAAGTGTACTGCACTCTCTTGTAGCACCATTCAACTTGTGTGAAAGGATGATGCCTTGCTCTTTAATTACGATCTGAATCATCCACATGTCATCCAGGGGATTATGTGCAAGAAATCCACTACATAAGGAATAATCCATGTATCTAGTAAATTTAGAACTGTGGCTATTTATAGATTATGTATTGGCGTTTTGAGTTTAAGTAAACATGTTCTATTTCGTCCATAAAGAATTGTTTTGCAGTGCCTTTTCATAAACCTACAATAGGTTCCACTGTATATTAGGTAGCTTTTACTTGCATCAAAAATAAATCCAACGTACTTTGTTTTGCAAAACACTTTTGCTGCTATTGAGTTGAGTTACGGGTAAGGTTAGGGACAGGTTTGGTGGTATAAGTAGGTTTAAAAGTAGGTTAAGGTGTAAGGGATGGGTCAACAGTGTAATTATGAATGTAATTGCAGAAATTAATTACAGATGTAAGTACATGCAGGTATTTTTTTTAAATACAAGTGCAAAGTAAAAACATGTACACTACCTGTCAAAAGTTTTAGAACAGTAAGGTTTTTTTTAAAGAAGTCTCTTCTGCTTACCAAGCCTGAATTTATTTGATTCAAAGTACAGCAGCAACAGTAAATTAGTTTTACCATTTAAAATAACGAATTTCTATTTGAATGTTTAAAAATGTAATTTATTCCTGTAATTTTAAAGCAGAATTTTTTAGCATCATTACTCTAGTCAGATGATCAATCAGAAAGCATTCTAATATTCTGATTTTCAGCTAAAAAAAAAAATATTATTATGCATATAATAACTCAACTGTTTCTTGAACAGCAAATCAGCATATTAGAATGGTTTCTGTGGGATCATGTGACACTAAAGAATGGAGTAATGATGCTGAAAATGTAACTTTTGATCACAGGAATAAATTACATTTTAAAATAGTTTCAAATAGAAAACTGTTATTTTAATTAATAAAAATATTTCAAAATGTGACTGTTTTTACTGTACTTTAGATCAAATAAATGCAGGCTTTGTGAGCAGAAGAGCCTTATTTAAAATGTTTGACTGGTAGTGTATGTACACAAGTGCATTATATCAAATGATTAATTTAAATGTAAGTGCACAGTAGTTCAGGCTACTTATTATAAAGTGGGACCCAAATAATAATATCTAACTAAATATGTAATTAAGCATAGTTGGGATATTAAGATAAATAGTCCTTAATAAAGAAGCAAAATCCCATATATTTAGTTGCTGATGCAATATCCAGTCAAGCTCTAAGGTTTTTCAGCACAAATTCATCTGTCAGCTAGCAGAAGCTACACAAATTAGGATGCCAGCATGGACATGTTTCTCCATTCTCAAACTCTATAAACAAATCTAGACAAGGTAAAAGAAAACATGACCCAGACTATAATAAATGCGGGATCACTTGAGAGGTAAACATGATTTGTGCTGACCAGAATATATATTTATGGTCTGCCTAAAGCTAGAAACTTGTAAATATCTGTCTTCAGAAGCATTTATATAAATAATGAGATAAGATAAGGTTCACTGCACCTATATCATGCTCTCATACTAAATATCAGCAAGTCTTTCGGCCAAAAAACACATACTACCTTTTCCCTTTTTCTTAACCGAACAAGCTTCCTTTAGTAACAGTGTTAAAATGGCTCCAGTGTTCCTTTTTTCCATGGGGATTTTGGGTAAACCCCATGGAATCGGTGTGCAGAGACAAGATCTCATTTCAAGGCTTCGATTTAGTGTGCACTGGCAACCGAAAGCGTTCAATCTCGCTTTCTCCCTCTGTACTGTTTTTGCACGCTTCCTTCCGACTTCTGTTTTTATATTCTTCTCCGATACAGCACAAGTGATGTACTGTGCTTTCGCGATGCTTTTTCACAGAATAGGTAAAAATTTCATTAAAACCTGAACAGTGAGTCCATTCAGGCGCCCAGATTCCACCTGTTGAAATGTAACCAGTCGTATTTGCTTTACTGATTTTACAAGGAAACCTGACGCTCTCTAGCAGACTGTAACATCACAGAGAGGAAGGCAGAGCCCGGGGGCCGCCGACTGGCTGAAGCTTCGGCGGTTGGGTGCTGGCCATCCTAAACCTAAAACCTAAAAGACTGGGTCACCGATGTCTATGTGTTACACTGGTTTGCTGAGATCAGGATTAGGGCTGCAAATGTTGCAATGAAATGTTTTTTTAATGCAGGACCACCTCAAAAATTGCTTATGTTTATGTAACACAGTAAAATTTATTTTAAATGAAGATACAGCACATTTATTGTCAATGTACCAACATGGAGAAGGATGGAAGGCCAGGAAAACAAATGAATATATTTAGATTTCCTGCTGTCTCAGAATATTATTAGATGTGGGGAAAGCATGAGCCTGCTTTAGTCCATGCATGTTGCATTCTAACAGTTTTCTGTGAATTACGAGGCTACAAATTCATTCGCCTGGTGTCGCAGAAAGGATCATAATAATAGCTGGGTGAATGTGTCCACTAATTGCACGTGGGCAACCCTCCAGAGGGACCCTCTTTTGCAACAAAATATTAATTACACTAGCCTTCTGGAGTGGAATCAAAGTGGCCGGTGCGTCTCAGGAATTAATGAGTCATGCTATGGAAACTAAGGCTTTAGAGAGTAATCATCTAGAATCTGTCATAAATGATGCAGTAAACACTCTTTATGGTATCGCCTACGCTTAAACATGCTAAAATGTCCTCATTTGCATAGCACTTAAGATTTTATTGCCATTAACATCAGCTCTGCACATGGAAAACTAACTTTTGAGTGTTTTGTTTTGCTTTGTTTTGTTGTGTTTCAGATGAAGAAGGAGCTCAGTGACAATGAATCCATCACGCAGGAAATAGTTGGCAACGCCCACATTGAGAATTACGCCTTGAAAATGTTCCTCTATGCAGACAATGAAGATCGATCAGGACGTTTTCACAAGTAAGTCAGGGTCTGGATTGGATTAGTTAGCCAGTCCACAGATTGTTTAGACTGTTTAAATGTGCAGAGCTTAATTATGGTTTCACTCAACTGTGACACAAAATAATCCCACTGTCAGTATTGCACATACTAGGAGTGAGTAGCAGGCTAAAATTAGCAACAAAGCTGCTTCTGTACAGGGCAGTTGCTTGGGAGTGAGACGGCATGGATTAGCCAGGTGTATCGTTACAGGTCACGCCAGTATAATGAAGCTGTTGTGGACAGTGACGTCATGAGCAGTGCAATGCTGGTAAAGAGTCCAAGTGCTGAATACCTGGCAGTGACTCAGACCTCAGGTCATACAGACTGGCACTTCTCAAGATATTTTAAGTGTTTGTTAGTTTGGTTGGAGCTAGATAAACCTGAGTACAAAATATTTACCTAGAAGTAATAAAATCTCAGAGAAGTACACTTCAAAATGTTGTTGTAGATTTAGGAACTTTGTATGCAGTGCTGTTGGGCAGGGAAAAACCTCCAATAGTGAAGAAGAAACAAGAGGTTCCCTCTCAAAATACATTCTGAAATGGATAAACTTTGGCATTTTGTGCCACATTTGCCCTTATGCTCTTTATCCTCTTCCTGCTGATGAGGTTTGGAGTGAAGATCTATCTTACTGTAGGAAGCTGTCAGACCCACATACACTCCCTGTCCAGAGGCCACTCTTCAGGATGTGTTCACATACTTAGGGTTTGTTCGAACAGTTCAAAAGGTGATTCATTGTGTACTTTATGATTTTACTTTTAAAAGGTACTGTAGTTTGTGACATTTATCCTCATTCTAGAAAAACAATGCTGGCATTGTCAGCAAGTTCCTTTTAGGTTTTCTTGCACATGAATGTATAATCATAACCCTAAAGGTTTTCTACCGAGTGAGGTTTTTCTCACAGTAAACACAGCAGCGTGCCTGAAGATGAAAATGTACTGAAATGAATCACTTTTGAATTCTATTTATTTATTTTTTTCTTTAACCCTTGTGCGTTCAAAAAAAAAAAGTTACACATGGGTGCAAAATGGGTGCAAAATTGAGCCAAGATTTATGCAGTTGGCATTAACACAGGCACACTTATAACAATAAAAACAAAACTGAAATGGATCCATAAGGTCGCACAAGGGTTAAAGAGGATAGTCATACTTCATGTCTCATTTCTTGGTTCCTTATTCTAGTACGTTTGAACATTGGCATGTTTGACTACAGCAGAAGTGTGATTATGATTAACATGTCCCAGGGTGGTAACAAGGAGCTGTTGTATGAGAATAACACCATACCTGACTTTAAGGGTCATTCATAGGAAATTAAAAAACACCTACCTAAACTTTTGATAATTGACATTTAAGTAAGAAAGCTTCTTTGGGGTCTGTAGCAAAAAAACAACAACACTGAAAACATCATAAATGCTTATTTAATGGCACCATGTGTGAAGAAATCAAATTACTTTTGGAAAGAGAAAACTTAAAATTAAAAAAAAAAGAAAGAGAGATTATGAGTCACGATTACCAGAAGTGAACAGCCTATTTAGCTTCAGAGTTCAGAGGTTTTCGATTTCTCGGAAAAATAACAGACTATTTGACAATATTACATGTTACAAAGATTTCTATGTTAAATAAATGCTGCTCTTTGGAATTTTCTATTCATCAGAAAATCCTGTAAGAAAAAATGCATCACGGTTTCAAAAATATTAAGCACAACTGTAATATTGATATTTGTGTTTTTAAGATATATTAAAATAGAAAAGTTATTTTAAATATTTGTATGTCTCAAAGCAGAACATCTGGATATTAAACGCACACTACTGTTCAAATGTTTGGGGTCAGTACAATTATTATTATTATTTTTTTTTTTTAATCCAAGGTTGCATTTATGTAATAAAAAATTCAACTTAAAAAAAATCAGTAATGTTATAACATGTGACCCTGGACCACAAAATCAGTTTTAAGTAGCACAGGTATATTTGTAGAAATAGCCAAAAATACATTGTATGGGTTAGAATGATCGATTTTTCTTTTACGCCAAAAATCATTAGGGTATTAAGATCATTTTTTCATTTATATATTTTGTAAATTTCCTACTGTAAATATATCAAAACTTATGCATTGCTAAGAACTTCATTCGGACAACTTTAAAGGTGATTTTCTCAGTATTTTGATTTGTTTGCACCCTCAAATTCTCGATTTTTAAATAGGCCGAATATTGTCCTATCGTAACAAAAGCCTAAATTAATGAAAACCTTATTTATTCAGTTTTCAGATGATGTTTAAATCTCAATTTCAAAAAAATGTACCCTTATGACTGGGCTTGTGGTCCAGGGTCACATATATTATTACACTGCAACAAATGATTTTCTTCCTCAGTATTTTTGTCATTTTCTAGTATAAATATCTACAAATTCTTAAATCAGGATGCATTTACTTGACAGTTAAAATGACTTAAGATATTATGTCTTGTTATCTGAAAATAAAAATCCAAATTTTGGTTAGTTTTTGCTTAAAACAATCAAAAATATCTGTCAGTGGGGTAAAAATAATAATCTTAAATCAAAGGCTAAATGAGATTATTTTTCTTGCCCCATTGGCAGATATTTTTGCTTGTTTTCAGCAAAAACGAACAAAATTTGAGTAATTTTTTCAGAAAACAAGACAAAAATAATATCTTGTCCAGTAAATACATCCTGATTCAGGAATTTTTAGATATATACTAGAAAACAAACAAAACGCTAAGGAAGAAAATCATTTTTGCAGTTTAATAATATATTGTGACCCTGGACCACAAAACCAGTCATAAGGAAAACTGGGATTTAAACATCATCTGAAAGCTGAATAAATAAGCTTTTCAATAATGTATGCTTTGTTAGGATAGGAAAAATATTTGGCCTGTTTGGAAATCTAGAATCTGAGGGTGCAAACAAATCAAAATACTGAGAAAATCACCTTTAAAGTTGTCCAAATGAAGTTCTGTGCAATGCATATTACTAATCAAAAATTAAGTTTTGATATATTTACAGTGGGTAATTGACAAAATATATTCATTAAACATGATCTTAATATCCTAATGATTTTTGGTATAAAAGAAAAATCAATCAATTTGACCCATACAATGTATTTTTGGCTATTGTTACAAATATACCGTGCTCCAGGGTCACATATTATAACACTACTGATTTTTTTTTTTTTTTATGTTGAATGTTTTATTACATAAATGCAACCTTGGATTAAAAAAATCGTACTGACCCCAAACATTTGAACAGTAGTGTGCGTGTAATATCCAGATGTTCTACGTTTAACACATCTGCTTTGAGACATACAAATGGCTTATTTGTTGTGCTTTGCGAAATTAATTGACTCCAGTGTTAACAGTTTAATGTGTGTTTTGATCACAGGAATATGATCAAGTCCTTCTACACCTCAAGTCTCCTGTATGATGTGTTGAGTGTCTTTGGCGAACTATCAGACGAGGTGAGTCACGGTCATTTCGTCCCCTACGTTGTCAACCGCGTAGGTCTGTATTTTGATGCCAAGGCTAATATGACAAGGTTTTGTGTTGAAGGGACATAAATATGGGCCTGAGACGTGTTTCTCGACGCGGTCGCCCTGTTTCTGATGGCACAGACACAAGCTCGCCTAATTTAGTGGAACGTGAAAACGTCTAACGGAATCAAATACGTCATTAGAGCCGTGTTCTCGTTTTCAAATCTGAAAACTGCTACAATAACATGAAAAGGTGGAAATTAATGGGAAACTATAAAGCTGAGCCCAAGGACTGACAACGCCTCACCAGACTCAATGTACACAGAGGTTTTGAGAGGCCAATTCTTGGCAAACGTGTGCCTGGAAAGTGTTGCTAATCCACCAGTTGAATCTGTGTATTTCCAGTGTGCCTATTAGACCATCCCTACTGGTCGCCATGGCCGCAGATGTCTCTTTTATACAGAGGGAAGTGACCTGTGTCCGAAGATGGACAATGTTTCATTGAGTGTTCTTCGCTCCCTAAGGGCCAGACATTTTCCTACTGTGGAGAGCTCATTGGATTGACTGTTGAAACAGTGCGCCTTCTCTGTGTAACACTAACCCAGACAATGGGCTCTCAGAATCGCCCTCCGTTACTGTGCCGTTTCTCTCCGACAATGCCACAAGGACTTGTGCCATATTAGATTACATGAGGAAAGGGAGCTTTTTAGTGCTTTAGACTTAAGCAGACTCAGTTCTGATGTATGTAAAAGTAGAAGTTGAGATGTAAAAGGGGTTCAAGACCCTTTTAATGGATTTGAGTTGGTGGTGTAATTACAGGTTTCAGCACACTTCAGACTGTTTAAAATAAAGCCGACATACTTTAAAGTCATTGGATTAAAAAAGTTTTATTGTACAAAATCAATAATTACAACTCTTGTGTGAATAATAGGCTTAATCCATTTCTTAGTTGATTTATAATGTACAGTTCCGACAAATAACTGTTACATGTACATCCTTGAAAACACATCAGTTAAATGTTAATTTGCTAGGACTTTGTGTCTGAGATGTCACACAACTCGGCATATATTTAACAGAATGTTTGTGTATTATGATTATTAGATGTTTAGTCTTGTTCTAAATGATTGAAGGTCTGCAGAACATTTGGGAGAAAAATTGGAAATTAGAAAATAAGAAAGAAAGTGTTCATATTTATTAAATTGAAACTGTTTAACATTAAATATTTTCAGATAATAATTTATTTCTTTTTGGCTTTAATATAGTAAAAATATAAGTATAAAAATAAATATATATTTTTAATTAGTTTGTCTTTATAATATTGCTTTTATTTTTCTCACTACGTGTACACTGCCATTTAAAAGTTTGGGATGTTTTTTTTTTTTTAAAGAAGTCTTTTCTGCTCATCAAGGCTGTGTTGGTTTGATTAAAAAATACAGAAAAAACAGTAATACTGTGAAATATTATTGCAATTTAAATTTGTGGTTTTCATCTTTAATATACTTTAAAATAGAATTTATTGCTGTGATGCAAGCTGAATTTTCAGCATCAGTATTTTCAGCATTCGGAATTTTCAGCATTTTCAGTACAGTCTTTAGTGTCAAATGATCCTTCAGAAATTGCTCTAATATTCTGATATATTATCAGTGTTGGAAACAGTTGTGCTGCTTAATATTTTTTGATACTTTTTTCAGGTTTCTTTGATTTAATAAAATGTTAAAAATCGTTTTTAACAATATACACTACCATTCAAAGTTTGGGGTCAGTATTTTTCTGTTATTCTTTAAAAGAAATTAATACTTCTATTCAACAAGGATGTGTTAAGTTGATAACACTGTTAGAAAATATTTCTATTTTGAGTAAATGCTTCTTTTAAATCCTGAAAAAAAAGTAGCAAAAAAGGTTCCAAAAAATATTAAGCAGCACAACTGTTTCCAACATTGATAATAAATCAGAATATTAGAACGATTTCTAATATGATTTCTGTCAGTGTGACACTGAAGACTGGAGTAACTTGAGTTGCATCATAAATTATATTTTAAAGTATATTAAAACAGAAAACTGTTATTTTAAATTGCAATAATATTTAATAAAATTACTTTTTCACCTGTATTTTTGACCAAATAAATGGACCTTGATGAGCATTATAGACTTCTTTAAAAAAAAAAAAAAAAAAAAAACATGAAACATTCTGCCGATCCCAAACTTTTGAACGGCAGTGTACATGAAAATATATAGCTGACTTTATGTTCTTTGGAAAGGGGCCTTAGTAATCATACATAACAACCCTTAAAAGACATTTAATCAATTTCAGTGAGATTTTTATGTCTTATGGCTTCATTCAAAAACAAAGCAGAACATACCAGTCATTAAACTCACATTCATAAGTGCATGTAATCACAATCATGAGTAAATCAGTCATCAGTCAAGTGCTATCCATGTCATATCCAGACAAAATCCTAACAAACAAATCAAATCAAAAACTTTTAGTGCTTATTGTATTGTCGGGAAAATTCATTAATTAAGAATTTCTAATCTTAGTGATTCGCTGATTGACTTTCCCATTTTCTCCCCTATCCAGAACGTCCAGCACAGGAAGTATGCAAAGTGGAAGGCAGCCTACATCCACAACTGCCTGAAGAATGGTGAGACTCCACAGCCTGGTCCTATTGGAATGGAGGGGGAAGCATATGGTAAGTGCTGATATTATATCTGCTCCCCCAGAAAAATCCTGTGACTCCCATTAACAAAATATACACCAGTCTGGGGGGCTTTCCTCCAGGTTTACTAAGTGGCTTCCTCAACATGAGTTTGTTGTTTCTGAGTCAGTAAATGTTAGCACATTGTGTGCCTTATCAATTTCTGAAGAACACAGGAGATGACCGTCTCGCCCCGTGACCCTCCCCCTGGGAGTTTGCTGAGCTGCTATTTATGTAGTCATTATTTAAACAATCACGCAGTGGATCAGAGTTGCCACCCCTTTTAATAGTGTGAAAATGATCCACTGATGGCTAATCTAAGTCTTTAAAGTTCAAGGATGGTCATTAGGAAGGAAAGGGCTGAAGCATCATGTCAAGTTAGGGTTACACACCGAGAATGAATGCAGAATGGAAATGCGTCTTTAAAAATTCAATGGAAAAAAGGAATACAGTACCTGGTAAACACAGTGTTGTTCCCAGACACATTGAATGTGTAAAGCCAGCCAAAGATATTAGACCTTGCCAGATTGAAAAAATACCGTACTTTCCAGTTTTTTAACATTAACTGTGTGCAGTCTGTGGGTGTGTTGTCTAAGATGGAGACTAGTTTGATAACTCAAGTAGTTTGATAACAGAAGTATGCTATAAAGAATAAAGAAGTTGAAGCATAGTTGCATTGTGGTGGTGGCAATTGATTTCTTAAGAATGTGGATAAGAAATCTCTTGCAGCAAATGTAATTGTGGATTACTTATAGCCAGCGTATAGGATATTACATTTCAACCGAAAAATAAATAAAACAATTAATGTAATCAATTCACAGATTGAATTGTTCAAGTGGTTGCTTATTTTACACTCTAATACAAAAATGGAACAGTTAATTCAATGATTTTTGTATTGAGTTACATAAGGCTAAGGTTTTGATTTGGACATTTGGAAAGGAAAGGTCATTTCATCCTAAAGTGTTTACACAATAGAAATACCAAACCCATTTCCTCTTGAAACTTTATTTAAATTAATGATCACCAGACGTAGAACACCATAGCTGTGCCAATAGCATATAGCAGGGCTATTCAACTTCATCAAAAGCTGGGCCAAATGAAACATTCTTTGGGGCAAGCCTGAGCTAGAATAGTTTGTGAATGAAAGCAGCAGAAAACAGTTACATTAAAGGAGACATCGGATGCCCATTTTCCAGTTGGTATGATTCTTAAGGGTCTACATGAAATGTCTGCAACATGCTTTGGTTAAAATTCCTCAATGGTTGTGTAAAACACTCTTTTACCTAGTCAAAAACAGCTCTCAAGGCTCTACGCTTGCTTTTCTTTTTACTTTTCTCTTACTTAAAACATTTAGGAGCAAATTAAAAATTTCAGGAGCACCTTCTAATCAATAATCAAATAATCTGATTAAAAATGAGCTTTTCCATTACGAGGTAATATTAATAAAAGTAATTTACATGGGAATTTTATTTTTACCTTTGTAATGGCATTTTTGGCGACTTTATTAAAAGTGTCATCTTTTATGTCAGTTTTTTTTTAATTAAATTTTTTAAGCTTTTTAAAATTTCTAATTAAAACAACAGAATAAGAACAAGTAGAATAAAAATAAGTTACCAATCATTAAAATCAGTATTAACAAAACTTATTTGTACTGCAGAGGTGGCACAGAAGAACACAAAAGTGGCTTGTAGGTGTATTTTCAAACGTTTAATGAGTCTCAGGTGGCATGAGTGCAGTCAAATTCATAAATTAATGTTAAGATTAATGTTTTAAATATAACATTTTGAATACAGAAATATTAAATGATTTAAATAACTGAAAAGGTACTTTAAAAATGAAACTAAATCTGCCAGTAGGTGGCAGCAAGTCACTGATTTAATTATCATTTCATTTGTTTGATTCGTTTGAACAACTGATGCATTCAGGAATAAAGCAAGTGATTGTTTTTATGAATGGTAAATTGAATCATTGACTCACTAGATTTGTTTAAAAATGCACGTTCATTCATAAACGAAACACCGCTGTGTATGAATGGAGATGCACAGCAGCTCAGTTGTGACTTGTTTCAGACCAATTTTGATGACGAAATAGAGCAAAATCAGGCAATAGTGTTAAATTCAGACAATGTAAGTCACTTAATATTAGTTTGTTTATTTAACTGTTGTACTATATCAATATCTCATTTACAAACTCCCTTAAAAGTCATTAAAAGCTCATCTTAATTCATTGCAATCTCACTAAGTTCCATCGTAATCAACAAAGCTCTCTACCCTGCACAATGAATCTCTTATTTACACTGTTTCTACACTGCAAAAAGTTTCAACTTAACTTCAGTTTAGCAGCTGCCTTAAAATTTTAAGTTAAATCAACTCAAAACTACAAGTCATTTCAACTCATGGCAATAAAATTAGTTAAAATGACTTGTACTTTTAAGTTGATTTAACTTAAAATTTTAAGGCAGCTGCTGAACTTAAGTTTTTAAGTTGAAACTGGTGAGAACTTTTTACAGTGTACACTTTGTTTGTGAAAGGATTTGTGAGATATGTCTGTGATACATTACTTAATATTGCAAAAACACAAAACCTTTTAAGCTGCCCTCAGCGCAAACACAAATATGCTGATTGGGTCAGTCGCACATGGTGCTCCTAAATATTTTTTCATAGTCGCACAGTAGTTTTCAGTCGCAAACACCATGTAAAAGTGAATTTTGCATATGATGTCCCCTTTAATATTTTTGATCATTTTAAAACATAAAACATCTTTTTTTTTTATGGCTGCCTTTTATAACATTTTGCATTATTCATGACAAACATTCACACCTTGAAAGAAATTCTGGAGAAATACATTAAATTGGCTTTCAAAATTTGTCTATAGCAGAGAGAATAAATCCAACTGATTGCGAGTGGACTGATTCAAGAGCTATGCATCAATTTTATAGTGCCTCTTCACATTGTACTATTTCATTATGCATAATAAACACACTGGTTGAGAGCAAATTGCATTCATTAGTGCAATGCTGATTTCATCCTGTTCTTCCTGGAATTGGTGGTTTTCATTGTCTGTTTTTTCAGTTTTGATGATTTGATGAGACTGAAAAAGATGCCTCCCCAATTTTAAACTTGAATGATTGACAGTTGACACACATGTTCTCCACAGAGTGCATGCAATGGAACATTTTCACTTCAATTAAAGGGATAGTTGACCCAAAAATCAGAATTCTGTCATTAATTATTCACCCTCATGTCGTTCCAAACTCGTAAGACCTTCGCTATTAACACAAATTAAGATATTTTTGTTGAAATCAGAGAGCATTTAGAGTCTGCATAGACAGCAATGCAACTACCACATTCAATGCCCATAAAAGTAGTAAGGACATTGTTAAAATAGTCCATGTGAAATCAGTGGTTCAACCATAATTTTATGAAGCTATGAGAATGCTTTTTATGCCTAAAGAAAACTGCCTACAGAAAGTATTCTCGTTTTGGTTTTCTTATTACCAACGATATGGTTGGACTATGTGAAAATGTGACCATTTGACTGCAAGATAATGTATTTTTGAAGTTTGCTTATGTTTAAGAGTGAGGAATTTTCCTCGTTCATGCGGAGGTCAAAATAGTGCTTGGCGGTGGGATTCAGTTAGATCACTCTCCCCTCCACATCTGCTGGGCGTGCTGCTTTTGACCTGACCTGCTCATGTCAGAGATGAAGTCATCTGTAGACTGAGCCATTGGGACATACACAGTATGTTTCTGTAGCATGTGATATTTGTATAGTGTCATCTGTATCATCACTAGGTTTTATTCTGCGCAAGTGTTTTTTTTTTTGTTTTTTTATCTGCTGTTAAAACTCATGTCACAAGTGTTTTCATCATGTTATAATGGTATTTAAATTTTATTTCTTAAGCTTTACATCTAGCAGCTGGGCCCTTCTTGTTAAGTAGTGACCTCATGCTTAGTTATTCCCACTGATGTGCAGCATTGCCAAGAGAAAAATGATAGCATGCTTTTGCCTTGCAGAGTTTTAAGCACCTTATCACAGATTTGTCTCATTCCATATGTCTGTCAAATCGCCTTTTCAAGGAGGTCCCTTCGAAAAAGTATTATTATAACAATATGCCAGGATGTTTATGTGCTGTATAACGAACACCAGACCTTGTTTGAGGTCAAACCTGCATTGGGTCAGCAGATTAACTGTTCAGTTTCTATTGTCCTTAGCAGTTAGTCAAGTTCTTCTGTGTATGCGGGATCCCAGTATGACAGTGCATCTTATTACAGCATATGATGAAGCCAGACAGAATTTTGCTCCTCAAGGACCTAAAAAGTCATTGTATTTTCCCAAAAGCAGTTATTTCCACTAACAAAGTAAGTGGTTCAAATTATATTTTAAGTTTTGCTATGTTCACCGAAACATATTCTGTTGAATCTTTTTATCAACTTTTCTTTTAGTTAGTACAGGTTTTGAATTTCTTTATAGAACTGATTGGTCATTGATGTGATAGTTCACCCAAAAAATTAAAATTCTGTCCTTAATTACTCACTCGCATGTTGTTCAAAACCCGTAAGACCTTTGTTCGTCTTTGGAACACAAATTAAGATATTTTTGATGAATGAATGAGAGCTTTCTGACCTGCATAGACAGCAATGCAACTAATGTGAAATCAGTGGTTTCCTAAAATTAAGGTTGAACCACTGATATCACATGGACTACATTAACAATGTCCTTACTACCTTTCTGGGCCTTGAACGTGTCAGTTGCATTGATGTCTATGCAGGGTCAGAAAGTTCTTGGATTTCATCAAAAACTGCTTACCGGTAATTTGTGTTCCAGAGATAAACGAAGGTCTTACGGGTTTGGAACGACACAAGGGTGAGTTATTAGTGACTGAATTATTTTTATTTTTTTTTATTTTTTTTTAAGTGGAAAAAGTCCCCAAAAGGTGCAAAAATTGACCATTCTTTTTGGTAAGTTGTAACACCCTGTGTGAACAAAATCAGTAGATTTAGCCCAATGTGAAAACTTGAACTAGGATTTTGGGGAAAATAAATTATTTCAGGGTTAAAATGATTAAAAACAGTCAAAAAAGATAAAAGAAGGTAATCAACATTATGCCACGACTGCTGCTTGAACCTAAAGAAGTTTTTCACATTCAACACAACTTAGGAACCATACTAGTGGTATTGTCTCCTCGCCATATGAGTTTGGCTTTCCCACTTACGGGAATATATGCACAGCAAGCATGCCTCGGGGCATGGGAAAAAGGCTTATTTGAAGGAAAGAGAACTGATCTGTAACAACTTTCTCAATTAGTATACTATTCCTAAGACTCATCTGTAGTGTTTACACCAGTAGCTGTTCGTTTCCTGGAGCTGTCTTTGCACCCGTGCCATGACTCCATGGAAAGTAAGGGGCTCTTTATTTTAGCCCGTTGAGAAATTAAGGTCAAACTTAAATGGCTCTGGTGTCAGGACAAGTACAGCTTGGAAAAAATGAGAGGTTAAAAAAGTCAGCGAAGAACATGCTCTAGACATGCTGAAATCATTGTGTGAATGACTCTTTTGTAGTATTCAGGTGAATTAGTTTGCATTAAGGAGATTATATAACCAAGGTTGGCTGGAATTGAGACAAACATAACAGGCGTGATCACGTGTATACATGTACAGTATGATTATGTATAACATTCTAACTTTACGTAGCATGACTGATTGCAAAACGTGATTTGGATGTGCTTCAAATTTAATTATTTCTGATAATGACGCCCTTTTGCCCTCGCAAATTAAATCACCCATGGCCATTCTGATTGCTGCTAGTTTTTACTATTAAAGCATCTCCTTCCTATTGCAGTATTTCCTCAAATCTTGCATATGTTTTACAATTCCACAAATGGCTTTTCCTTCCACACTTTTCCAGATGAACATGACTGCAACATTCCAAGCAATTCATCTCGCATGATAAACCAATTCCATCTGTTCACAATTTATCCATTCCCTCCCTCTCACTAATTAGCACAGAATACATTTTTCTTTTAAGTGTAATGTAGGTCACAATTTTTGGCCGGCAGCTGTAGAGTTTGGTTGAGCACACCCATTAAAACTTTTCAGAATTCAGCTATCAGCGCAGATCAATAATAAATAAAGAGACATATTTGCAAAGAGAGCTTCTCTTAATCCTCATGTTGACTTTTACGAATCCATAGTGCGCTAGAGCCAATGCTGGTTTCCTCTCCATTGCCTTCCTAACTTTGGAGTTTTTTCATCTGTGAGAACTTTTAATTGATTTTTTTTAAAATAAGTTTAACAGATCAATCTTATGCACTGGGCATTGAAAGGTAGGTTCTTGGCACTCGAGTACCCGGAAATAGTAGTACTAATTGATCATTAAAAGAGTATCTTTCTTTCCAAAACCCATCACATTGATAAGTCCAACAACAATTACGCACAAAACAAATTGGGTTATTTACAGTTTAATGTTTGTCATTGGTTACAACCTTTTGTTTTCTTTTTAAACAGTTTTTTTCTTTTCTTGCTGATTAATCAAACAGGAATTTGACTTTTTCCCCAGGTTCACAGCTCTCAACACTGTTTAGAATGGATCAGGTGCTTGTGTGACTTATATGTGGATTACTCAGACAAAATGAACATTAATTTTCTATGTGCTGTGTAGTTTGTTATACATTTACTGTTATTTATTTCCCTTATTGCTCATAGGAAAAGCATGATACATACTCAGGGATTCAGAGTTGTCTCCAGAGCCACTGCTTGTTCAGCTCTTCATCCAGCCCTGCGGTGTGGATTATTGTTCTTAAGAACAGAAGGGATAGCTTTTTTGTGGTGCTATCATTGTGCAATCACAACTTGTCTTTTTGCTATAGCATAGACTTTTACAGTCATAGTCTGCCAACTTATGGCCCTTTTTAAAATTTCTCATATGCCTACAGTATCGCTCTGAGAACAAAACTCTTCTCCAGGATTAACCAGGAATCCCCCTGATCTTTGGCCGATTAAGCCCCTCTGCACAGAAACCATATGAACACCATGTTTTCATAATAGCATAATGTTTGTTTGACTTGCCCCACCCTTATTATTTCACCGCCGTTTATGAAAACAACCCCCCCGACACATGTCTGGGAATAGGAGAGTTGTCAAAAAAGTATGTTTAAATCAAGCAAATTTGGAAATGTGTTTTTCACATGCTTCATTTACTTGCTCCCCGTGATGAAATGTTATATTGAAGTTTTACCTTGTTATTAAATGTTGCTGATGCAGGCAAATACGTATGGTGCAAACCTCTAAACTGTGTTTTACTGTAATAGAATATTTTTGCGAACGCGAATCTGCCCAGGGGCTTTAGAAACATTAAGAATGTGGGATGGTTGTTAAATTTCAGATGGAAGAACCCAGCCACAGTTTGTTGAAATTTCTTGCTTTTTTCCCCCTTGTTCTATTTATTTATATTCATCACTCACTTCGGGTTGTCTTAGGGTTCAGCTTGCAATTGATTGAAATTGGTTCCGTGTAATGGCTTATTCCAGGGTTTTGAGGAACAAAAAGGTTTCAGGCTTAAATCAAATCATGCTAAAATGTCACTTGGATAATAGATTCGGCTGATAAAATTCTGCATGTCCAAATTTCACGTTTTTTTGTGTAGTGTTTGTTTCCCTGTGCTGCCAAGCATCTCTTTGGCTACAGGAAGTTGCCCTTTCAGATTGAAGCCACTTCATCAAAGGCTTTTACAACTAAAGCCCTCAAACTGTTGACTGGCAGCGAGACTCATTTGTTCCATGATTTGTGTTCATGATAAAATTATGTGAAAATAATGCTGTGAACATAGGCATCTTTTCAGCACGGCATGGGATAATGTGAGAAAATAGAAAAGCCTGATTAGTGCTGGCAGCAGACAGTTCAGAGCTCCATTAGTTGTGGAAAAAGACTCTAGGAAGGAAAACTTCATCATGAATTGCATTCGTTTTATCAGTACTCCCAAAACAACGTTGAACTTTCTGGACGGTTAGTTTAATGTTGACAAAGCGTAATGCTGTTTGATTGAACATATTTGCTTGTTTTTTCTCTTTACTTTAGATGATGAGTTTGGTGCCGAGGGTGGTGGTCCTTCACAAGAGCCTTACAATCCACCCCAATCTCAGCCTTCTTTCCACGGCCATCCATCAAATCAACCCCCAGCTTCCAATTTCAGCAATATTCAGATACCTCCTGGGTCACACGCCCCAGCTAATACACCTGCAGAGATTCCCCATCCAGAAGGTAAGCTAGCTTGAGCTTCAGTGGAATTAGTACTTTATAACCCTATGCCATGCTTCCACTGTTGAAAAGTTTGGGCTTAGTAAGAAATGAATAGATATATTCAGCAGGGTCACTAAAAGTTCATTTATAATGGTACTAGGGTTGTGCCGATAGACGATTGTATCGTGTATCGACGATAGTCAGAGATATCGCCTGTTGCTGATGCCTTTGACGATAGTTAGACGATTATTATTATTATCCGTCAACAAAGAACTTAACTTTAGCAATGCAGCACAGAGAGTCTGTTATAGGATGCTTCAGAAACTTGCCGAGGTATAAACACACGCATAGAGAGGCCACAGCGCCTTAACGCAACTCGTGCAGTGAAAATGGGAGATTTTCTAAAGGGTTCTAAAGATTCTAAAGGGAGTGTTATATATTATATTAGCGTTGCATTCATTAGGATAACAAAGGGTAGTAAAACCTGGTTCAGGCTGAATTAATTACGATGTATATAGTAAACATAAACATTCATCTCAGTAACGTCTATAGGCGTTAATTAGAATTACGATGCGATCAGATGGCGCTAAATATACGCACGTGAATTACACGCGCATCACTTCTCCACATCCAATATGAACTGAACTACAACATCACCTGATGATAACGGTCAGACATACAGCGGTAATATTATCGCAATATGACGGGTAAAGAAAGATTCATTCATTTACATTCTGGCACGCACATTTACAACTCACTCACTGAGGATAGCAGAGAATGAAACCGAAAGTAACTTGAACAACTCCGGTAGAATTACAGTCAGCGCTCTGTACACGCACAACTTAATCATATACCGAAAAGAAAGTCTAGCTTTACAAAACGAATAAGGAATTTAGTACATAGATACTGTAATTAAATTAGCACGATAGTATCGTGTATCGGCGATCTCTCAGGCTGACGATAGGGCGACATGAAAATTGAGCATATCGCCCAACACTAAATGGTACAAAATACTTCAAATAGATACTGTTCTTGTGTAATTTCTATTCATCAAAGAATCCTGAAAATATATAGCACTGTTGCCATAAAAATATCAAACAGCTCAGCTGTTTTAACATTGTTTTAACATTGATAAGAAATAGTAAGAAGTTCTTATGCCACCAATCAGCAGTTAGAATGATTTCTGAAGAATCATGTAGCATTAAAGTATTAGTTAACTCCAGAATTTAAATTTCTTGATAATTTACATTAATGATGTTCATGTCTTTCTTTCTTCAGTTAAAAAAAGTTAAGGTTTTTGAGGAAAACATTCCAGGAGTTTTCTCCATATAGTGGACTTTAATGGGATCCAACAGGTTGAAGGTCCAAATTGCAGGTTCAATGCAGCTTCAAAGGGCTCTACATGATCCTAGCTAAGGAATAAGGGTCCTATCTAGCAAAACGATCGGCCGTTTTTTAAACAAATGTCAAATTTATATCCTTTTTAACAACAAATGTTCATCTTGCACTATTTTGACTTCACGCATTATGTAGTCATGTTGGAAAGGTCATGTATGATGTAGACGGAAGTACCAACCCAGTGTTTACAAAGTGAACGTGCAAAGAAAGTCAAATGACCTTTACAAAAAAAGGTAGAACAGTGATGTTGGACGATTTTGAATTTGGAGCGAAAACAGTTTTTCGCCCACGTGTGACCTTTCCAATGTGATTACGTATTACGTAATGTGTGCATTTGTAGATGCCAATGGCAGAGCTAGTGCAAGATGAGCATTTGTGGTTAAAAAGTATATAAATATTTATTTGTTTAGAAAATGACTGATCATTTAGCTAGATAAGACCCTTATTCCTAGGCTGGGATTGTGTTAGAGCCCTTTGAAGCTCCATTGAAATGCCAATTTGGACCTTCAACCCATTGATCCCCATTGAAGTCAACTTCATGGAGAACAATCCTGGAATGTTTTCCTCAAAAACCTTAATTTCTTTTCAACTGAAGAAAGAAACACATGAACATCTTGGAAGACATGGGGGTGAGTAAATCATCAAGAAATCTCAATTCAGGATTGAGCTAATCCTTTAAAGACCAGAGTAATGGCTACTAAGAATTCATCTAACAATCTATTAAATCTATTAAAATAGAAAATAGTTCTTTTGAATTGTAATTATATTTCACAATATTACTGCTTTTACTGTATTTTTGATCAAATGAATGCAGTCTTGGTGATTCATAAGAGACTTCTTTTAAAGTCTTTAAACAATCTTACCAACCCCAAACTTTTAAGCGGTGATGTATGTGTTTGTTTTTTCAGGATCAGGTTCTTGTTTATGGATAACCATGCTTTTGATAACTAAATTTAAAGTCAGTATTTGCTGTTTGTGTGGGCAGCAATTGATGAACACTGATTGTGATTCATCACACAAATCCCTTGACTCAAACGTACAGGTTAATTAGTACTTCTCAGAGGACTGGGACAGAGCTGTAGCGTGTTTGCTTGTATATTTCCTGTTCAGGGTTCCTGTTTTTCTTGCTAAAGTGCAAAAAGGCAGGCTCAGGGTCCCCATGAGGGGCATGTTTCCCCTGGTAACTGCTGTCCTCTGTGATTAGTGCTTTGGCTTCCAGACACGGAAATGACTAATCTGCAACATGGCACCCCAGAGGTGCAACCACTTAATTTGATCATGCATAGCATGCTCTCATTTCCTCGCTCTTGTATTTGACTCTTTAGATGAAACCAAAGTGAACTCTGCTTTAAATAAAATGTAGCTTTTGTTCTTTTCCTCCTCGGAAAGATCGCGCTCAGCCGTAGCTGGTAGTTGAGCGCATCTAAATCTAAATCAGTTACAGCGGTCTAAAATAAATGGACTAGTTAATTCATCCATTACAGTTTTTCAACATCCTATCAGCCATGATTGCAAATGCAAAAAGCGCTTTCATGGTTATGAGCTAATGGACTTTTTTCCCCCTCTTTTGGAGCAGCACAGCCCGTCAAACCAATGCCTGTTCCACGAACCATGCCAGTTGTCGATCCTTCACTCCTAAACAATACCCAGGAAGGTAAGCTTTCTGTTTGAAGATGACTCCTCTGCACCGAAATTCAATCTCACCGAAGTCAGCAAACAGTCATGACAGAAAGGATAGAACCTCATTTCACAGATATGATGGACCTCATTTTCTGCTCATAAAGCCAGAGGAAAAATCAGACATTGCACTGGATTTTCTGAAATAAATTAAGGCTTTATGGGAAGCAGATTGACTGTTTTGGCTTTCCATAGTTGTTGGGAATGTCCACAGACAAAGCTCAAAATCGCATTCCCTTGCTACCAGCCATTGTGTCTCTGGAATGTACCTTAAATAAGAATTTAATCCTGATTGTGTCCAAAGCTACTGTTGGCATTCAACCCGCCAATTATATAATTTGGCTAATGAGTGAGGTCATTTAATATACAATGACTTTCTATTATAGCTGCAATTGCCAGAAATAGAGCAGATCTGCAGTGCAAATTTGAGACCATAAAAAGTTTTGTATACATTTAAAACAGAGTATCATTTGATATTATTTTGGATAATTGAAGTCTGTCTGCTGTCATAACTGGAATCCAGACAGGGACAAATAAAGAATATGACGCATAAATATTACTCATTATTAATATTTCATAGAACCACATGCCAAAAAAAGGTAAAACCTCAACATGAAAAGTTTGCAATGTCATAGTGCAAAGGTCTTTCTGTGACAACATATCAGCTATAACATTGTCTAAATTGTTTGACAGTCTGCACCGCATGAGACTAATTTGTGATGTGAAACTCGAGCTCTGAAGGTGAGGTCATCTTGGTACAATATCTAATCCCGTTTAAAAACAGTTACTTAATGTTGCACAGACCCAGGTAAAAGGAAAAAAAGAGAGAAAGCATTCACCCATGAAACCATGAATTAGAAAAAAATATTTTTTCAAAAATTAAGAGAAAAGGGTTTTTTTTTAGTATGAATTATGTAATAATAAATAATTTAAGTATTACTTATTATTATTTAAATACTATAATAGAATATTAATAGGATTAGCTTTCATTTTAGTTTTCATTTTTATTAAGGTTTTAGTCATTTTGTTGTTTTTGTCATTTTTATGGTTTTTCTTCTATTTTAAGTTTAATTTTTAACATTTATATTTTATTTTAGTTGCTGAAATCTTTTTTTTTTTTTGCATTATTTTTACATGCTGGTTACTAGCATTTAAAATAATCATAAAATAAAAATTACCAAAGTAAAATTACTTTTCTTATTTTTGTTATTTTTAAATAAGTCAATTAAGATCACTAACCTTGGATAATGTGGTACTGAATATACTATATATGTGAACCTGGACCACAAAAGTAAAGTAGGTATATATGGGCCAAAATTATTGATTTTTTTTCTTTAATGCCAGAAATCATTAGAATTTTAAGTAAAGATCATGTTACATGAAGATATTTAGTAAATTTCCTACTGTAAATATATCAACTTCATTTTTGATTAGTAATATGCATTGCTAAGAACTTAATTTGGACAACTTTAAAAGCAATTTTCTTAATATTTAGATTTTTTTTTTTTTGCACCCTCAGATTCCAGATTTTAAAATAGTTGTATCTCATCCAAATATTGTCCTATCCAAACCATACATTAATGGAGAGCTTATTTATTCAGTTTTCAGATGGTGTATAAATCTCAATTTCAAAAAATTGACCCTTATGACTGATTTTGTGGTTCCAGGGTCATATATTAGATGAGCTCACATCTTTTTCCTTAATGCTCTTTGGTTAAATACATAGTATTATATCATGCTCTATCTATATGCTTTGCTTCTGTTTTAATAAACAGGTTCAAAAACTTTGAATTTAATGAATTCAATCCATTTTCTCAACCCATGTGGATCTACTCACTATTTTTAGAGTAGTTAATAGTGGTCAGTACTTGCAAGACAGTGATTAACAAGACCAGCAAACAAGCTGCTATACCAACATGCCCCTGAGACAACCGCTGTACCTACACCAAACAATAACAAACCTATTACCAATTACAAGAAGTCCCAGGGTGGATAATGTCACTTCAGTGTAACTGGGAGATGCGTCTTGGTTAACAAACAAATCCTCACGTCAGAGAACCTGTACTTACCGACAGTCACGTCTAAAGTCCTAATTACGCTAGTCTTCAGTCTTTCAAATGACATCTTTATTTATGTTCTTTTCAGTTCATCAGCATATAAATAGATGAATATTTGTGAATGACACAAAGATGAACCAGTGTGAGTCCTATAAATGCACAAATACACCTTCTGTTCCACATTTCACCCCTCTACAGCCAAAATAAATGACGAGCAAGGTCATAACATTACCGGTGCAGTAACTTGTTGAAATGTTCTTGAAATCGAGCATTTCAGTTGAGATAGTTCTGTGGTTATACTTTTCCCAGACTGTGTGTATATTGTAGTAATCGAGGTGCAAGCAGTGCTATTGAATGAGGCAAAAATGTATAATGGTTAAATATTAATACTGGAGAGGAGACAGGATCTCAAAATCTTTTTAGATTCCCAGAAATGCTGTACCTAAAACTATTTTGAAAGCTCACAAGGGCTTTGGTGGTCGTCTCTGTCCAGTTCATTATTTGGTTCCCACATTATGGATTCAGCTCAAACTGTCACTCAGAGTGTCACTGTGAGCGCCAGCATAGTTTACATTGTGGTGAAGGCATTCGTGCACCATGACTATAATATTTCGCATGCCCACTGGCAAATGCCTTAACTTAAGTATTCATAAACTAGCTCAATCTCAGCTCACCCTATAATTTAATGTGCTGGTGGGCACTGGAGAGACATGCATGTGTGAAATGGGTGCATGACTTTTCCAGAATTTTCCTCGGGAATTTTTTCAAATGCTAGCAGAAAAGCTATCTGGTAATATCTATATCTATCTCATATTGTACTGGACCACAAAACCAGTCTTAAGTAGCAAGAGCATATTTGTAGCAAAAGCCAAAAATACACTGTATGGGTCAAAATGATCCATTTTTCTTTTATGACAAAAATCATTAGGATATTAAGTAAAGACAAAGACTATAGAATACCCAAGACATGTCACTCATGTAGTTTTGAATGGGGAAAAATGCAACGTTCATTATGGCCGCGAAGCCCCGCCTTCTTAGTGAAAGAGCCAATAGTTGATTAGTAAAGTCAGCGCGTAACTGCAGCTGCAGTTAGAAGTCCCGGTTGCTATAGAAACAATCGGCGCTCTAAGACGTGCTCTCAGTACTGCGCATGCGCACTGGCTCATCTAGCCGGAAAAATAAGCGTTTTTTTAACGCTATTGGAGCACAAAGAACCATATTTATGAGGCAGTTCTTGTTGGATTTCTTTGGAGATTTAAAATATGAAATTTAATTGTAAGCTTGGTGAACAGTTTTGGAGAATTTATTTCCCCATTCAAACAGATAGGAACTTCACTTGCCTGCCCGAGAGGCGTTTCAAAGATGGCCGCCGAGTGACATGACTTGCCTTAAAGGGACTTTGGTAAAGATCATGTTCCATGAAGATATTTTCTCAATATTTTCTATATATATATATATATATATATTTATATATTCATTCATTCATTCATTCATTCATTCATTCATTCATTCATTCATTCATTCATTCAAATAGTTGTCTCGGCTAAATATGATCATATCCTAACAAACCATACATCAATGGAAAGATTATTTATTCAGCTTTCAGATGATGTTTACAACTCAATAAAAAAAAAAGACCTTTATGACTGGTTGGTCCATTAGCTAATATTGTAATAATGACAAAAGTTTTAATTGCGTGTTTTTTGTTTATGTTTAAACGTACCAAAGTTGCATTTATTTGATTAAAAATACATTTAATAATGGTATTATTGTGAGATATTATTTCAATTTAAAATAAATGCTTTCTATTTTAATAAATTTAAACATGTAATTTATTCCTGTGATGGCAAAGCTACATTTTCAGCATTATTACTCCAGTCTTCAGTGTCACTTGATCCTTCAGAAATCGTTATAATATGCTGCTAACAGTAAGCTTACGTAGCATTTCTTATAAATGTTAAAAGCAACTGTTGTGCTTAATTTTTGTAAAAAAAAAAAAGATAATTTCTCTAAAGGAATTTGAATTAAAAAAAGTTTAAAAGAACAGCATTTTTTTTTAATAAAAATCTTTTATAAATTATAAATGTCCTTGCTTAATAAAGTTTCTTTCTTTTTTTTTTTAAAGTAATGTACACTACCAGTCAAAAGTATTTGAACTGTAAGATTTTTAACAATTTATAGAGAAGTCTCATCTTCTCACCAAGCCTGCATTTATTTGAATGAAAGTTCAGTAAAATGTTGAAATGTTTTAACGATTTAAATAACTTTTTTGTTTGAATATATGTTAAAATGTAATTTATTCTTGTGGTTTCAAGGCTGAATTTTTAGCATCATTACTCCAGTCACATGATCCTTTAGAAATCATTTTAAGTTTCTGTTTTGCTGCTCAAAAACATTTATTATTATGTTAAAAACAACCGAGTAGATTGTTTTCAGGTTTCTTTGATGAATAGAAACTACAGCAGTTTATCTGAAATAGAAATATTTTGTAAAATTGTAAATGTCTTTATCATCCCTTTTGATCAATTTAAAGATTAATAAAACTATTAATTTCTATATTTCTTTCCCAAAAAAAGAATCCTGAAAAAATTGACTCAACTGTTTTAAATATTTATAAATACTTATATTATTAGTAATAATAAAAATGTTTCCTGAACAGCAAATCAGCATTTTAGAATTATTTAAAATGTAGTTTCGATCACAGGAATAAATTACATTTTAAAATATATTAAAATAGAAAAGTGTTATTTTAAATGGTAAAACTATTTCAAAATTTGACTTTTTTTTTTGCTGTACTTTGGATCAAATAAATGCATGCTTTCTTAAAAAAAAAAAAAACACTAAAAATCATGACTGGTAGTGTATATACACTATGTATTGTATGTGTGTCTCAAGTTTGTTAACCTACAGTATATAAACCTTTTCTTTTTTCAGGTGATGTGCGGCTCACACCAGAAGACTTTACTCGGGCTCAGAAATTCTGTAAATATGCAGGCAGTGCACTGCAATATGAGGATGTGGGCACTGCCATCCAGAATCTGCAGAAGGCCCTGAAGCTACTAACCACTGGCAAAGAATGAGACCATTGTGCTGTCCCCCTTAAACCACTTTATCAGAGATCTGGCCCAGAGGAACTGAAAAAGGGCCTTTTCCCTAGCTCCATCTGTATCAAAAAGAGACACGCCACAGGACGCCACCCCCCATCACTCAATACAACATCTGTTTCTGCCATATTGGATGTCAATAGTTGCTCATTACTAGACCGATGAGATACAGATACAACACTAAAAAAATCAGGTGCATGTGAAAGACCCTTTCAGAAATTGAGGAGTTCATACATATTCATGGTTGAGGTGTTTTTAATGTCTTTTTTTCTGGCTTCACAACAATTTGGTTAGATATGCATGGACATGGCAGCATGTCTGAAAGTATCTCTCAAACAAGAACTCTCATCTTACCTCAGGTTCTGTGAAACGTGAGCTTTAGAGACACTTTGCCCTTAACTACTTTTACTACTTTCTGTTCACTTCTACATGTATGCTTCAGGTGGAAGGATTCTGCAGTTAGCTTAGAAACTGTTTTCTGCCATACGTTGCTATGATAAACAATAAAACTTTTTTTTGGTCTGCTCTTTTATTGCAGTGCATGTTTCCTTTATAATACTCATGAAAAATGAACATCTCAAATTTTGCTTTTTAGTGCTTGATTATTAAATGTAGTCATTATGTGATGCTTTCCAAGGTGCGTGCATTGCATCATGGAAATGAGAAGCTTTGCACAAGAATGAGGGATTATAATAGTGTTAACTCTGGATCTCTGCACAGGCAGCCTTAAACAAATCACCGCCAATTAACCCCTTAGCATTCCTGTCAAACTTGATGCAAAACGTTCTGCGGGCGAGAGGTTTAAAACCAAAGGAATTGAAAATCTGTGCAGATTTTTTGAATAAACTAAAAAGTAAAAAAATTAAAAACTCAAAATTCTTTAAAATAAATAATCTGAATTACAAGATTATCTTGCAATATCCACTTTTTTTCTCAATACTAAATTTATTTTTTACAATCCTGACTTTTTCTCCCGAATCGGAGTTTCTCTTGCAATCCTGACTTTTTTCTCAAAATTCTGAATTTCTCAATCCTGACTTTTTTCCTCATAATTCTGAGTTTCTTGTGCAATCCTGTCTTTTTTCCTCAGAATTCTGAGTTTCTTTCACAATCCTGACTTTTTTCCTCAAAATTCTGAGTTTCTCAATCCTGAATTTTTTCCTCATAATTCTGAGTTTCTTGTGCAATCCTGGCTTTTTTCTCAAAATTCTGAGTTTCTCAATCCTGAGTTTCTCAATTCTGACTTTTTTTTCACAATTCTGAGTTTCTCATAGAATTTTGAGAAAATAAGTCAAGATTGCATGAGAAACTCAGAATTGTGAAAAAAAAGTCAGAATTGAGAAACTCAGGATTGAGAAACTCAGAATTTTGAGAAAATAAGTCAAGATTGCGAGTTTCTTAATCTTGACTTTTTCCTCATAATTCTGAGTTTCTCGTGCAATTCTGACTTTTTCCCCTCACAATTCTGAGTTTCTTGTGCAATCCTGACTTATTTTCTCAAAATTCTGAGTTTTTTAATCTTGACTTTTTTTCCTCACAATTCTGAGTTTCTTTCACAATCCTGACTTATTTTTCTCAAAATTCTGAGTTTCTCAATCTTGCCTTTTTTCCACATAATTCAGAGTTTCTCGTGCAATCCTGACTTTTTTTTCTCACAATTGAGTTTCTCTCACAATCCTGACTTTTTTCCTCATAATTCTGAGTTTCTCTCACAATCTTTTCACAATTTGGAGTTTCTCATATAATCCAGATTTTTTTTTCTCACAATTCTGTTTCTTTTACAATCCTGACTTTTTCTGAAATTTGTGAGTATATCTCTCACAATCCTGACTTTTCCCCTCTCAATATTGAGTTTCTCTCGCAACCCTGACTTTTTTCTCACGTTTGTGAGTTTATCTCTCACAATCCTGACATTTTTTTTTCTCACAATTCTGAGTTCTTCTTGCAAACCTGACATTCTTTTCATGTTTGTGAGTTTATCTCTCACAATCCTGACTTTTTTTACTCACAATTATGAATTTCTCTCACAATCTTTAGTTTTGTTTAACTGACAATTCTGAATTTATCTCTCACACTCCTGACTTTTTTTCCTCACTATTCTGGGTTTATCTTTCGCAATTATGAATTTTCTCAGAATTCTGAGCTTATACATTTTTTGAATTTCACAAATGTTGCTATACTACTACAAAAAAAAAAATAATAATAATAATAATTACGGCAACTTGCAACTTTTTATCTCTTAATTCTGATCTAATTTTCATGCCTTTACAAGTATCTCAGAATTTGTACTTCCTTTTTAGAATTACAATGTCTCAGAGTAACATCTCAGAGTAGATATGAACTCAGGATTGTGAGGTTGAGAAAGTCATTGTGAGTTAAAGTATATTAAAAACATATTTTTGACTTTTTTTTTTTATTCTATGGTTGATGTTTTCTTCTTCAGTGTCATAAATGCTTGAATTTTTTTTCCATACGTAATTTTTTGAATCATTCCAGGTGGCAGTAACTGTAAAATGTGCCACATTAAGTATTCCTGCCGACTGAAAGATGGGGATGAAATGTATTTCAAAGGCACTAAAGGTGAGGCACACTGAGTGTTGGGTGATAATGGATCGTTTTTTACTAGTCACAACCCATTTAGCCTGTTGCATGACTGAACGTGATCACCTGAGTGTGCATATTCAGGAACCATTACAATAGACACTTCCTGTTGTTTTCTCCTCAACTTGTGATTGTTGCGGTTGCATTAGCAGTGTCACTGTTTTCCTGTCTTTCCACAGTTTAGCCTGAAGTATAATAGAAAGGGCATTGCACTTATCTGGAAGTAGACTGAGCTATCACTGCATGCATCTGCATTTGCCTGAATCCTTTCCTCCCTCACAGTGGATGCAAATGACCATCACCTGGGATTTTCCATCCCACCTGTCTTACTCCTTTGTACTCTGGTTTAATTGGCTCAAGTGAATTTACAAAGTAATGCATTGCTTCTGATAAAATCCATCTAGGACAGCATATTCAGCTACAGCGGAGGATCAAACCATAACATTGTTTTTTGACCTTTAAAAATTAGCCTTCATTTCTGAGTGACCACATTCATCAAATTTTGTGACTTCACAATAACTTTTTAGTGTTTCAAGAATGTTTAAAGGTATTGACTTTGACACACAGAGATAAAGTTTATGACTTGATCGCTATCAGTGCTGTGGGAATGGAGAAAGCAGTTAAATCTTTCTTACCACCATGTATGCTGCATTTTCATTAAAATGTACCACATTTTTTAATGGCTATTGAGCAGAATAAATGAGTAATTTGTGAACAGCAAAGAATTTGGAAGTATCGTACAAATCTTAATATCTGGCTCTGTAGTTGTTTTACATTCAAAATCTTTAGCCAAGTTCCTGTGTTATGGTGATAAAACGTCAGTGTGGTTGTAAATCTCAATACTAAACAAAACATATAAATGTTGCTAGCCTATAATAAATGTCTGTGTTATTGTGTATGGGTTCTCACACCCACAATAGATCAAAACCTAACAGTCCCCTACAGGGACACTCTGTCTGATTCAAAGAAAGAGGCAGGCTCTACATCCAAATAAAGGATGACAAAATCTGTATTATGACTCATACATCACCTCATATGAATTAGTTACAACCACATAAACTGAAATTTCTGTAGAGCATACTATTTGACCTGAATGTTGAAATGTAAGTATCTGAGGTACATGCAAATACAGTTATCCGACTTGTAGGAACTATCTAACTGGAAGATCTTCTCTGACGTTGAAAACAAAGTAGCTAGCATGGGTGGCTGAGGACAAGCTCATCTTTACAGTCCATTTGTAAGGTCTCTAACAAATTAGTAAGAAGTAATCATTTGTTCATGAAATTCTAATTAGGAAAATGTCTGAATTATATATATTTTGTATTTTTATGAACACACATTAAGAAAAAAGCAAAATGGAAGTTTTTTAGTTTTTTTTTATTCCACTGTTTTTGCATATATTTATTTGCAAACATGTATATACATATTTTACCATATATTTTATCATTTGTTGAATATACAGTTAAAGTTAAAAGTTTACATACACCTTGCAGAATCTGCAAAATATTAATTATTTTACCAAAATAAGAGAGATCATACAAAATGCATGTTATTTTTTATTTAGTACTGACCTGAAGAGAGAGATCCATCTTTTTACACTAAGGACAACTGAGGGCCGGGGGGAATTTGAAGATCAGGCTAAATTTAACATATTTTGTCTTCTGGGTGTATGTAAGTATCTGCTGTAGCTTCTGAAGGTCAGTACTAAATGAAACGAATATGATATTTGGGCAAAATGAGAAAAATGTACAAATCTTCATTGTGTTCAAAAGTTTACACCCCTGGCTTTTAATGCATCGTTTTTTCCTTCTGGAGCATCAACGAGTGTTTGAACCTTCTGTAATAGTTGCATATGAGTCCCTCAGTTGTCCTCAGTGTGAAAAGATGGATCTCAAAATCACACAGACATTATTGGAAAGGGTTCAAATACACAAAATGCTGGAAAACAAAAGAATTTGTGGGACCTGAATGATTTTTCTGAAGAACAGTTGGCAGTCTAACTGTTCAGGACAAACAAGGAACTCAAAAAAAAAAAAAAAAACAGCCTTGGATCATTCAGGTAACAACACAGTATTAAGAAACACGCTTATGTAAACTTTCAAATGGGGTGATTTTTAAAAAATTAAACTATTATTTTCTCTTGTGCACTACATGTGAACGTCTTTTCAGTTCAGTACTAAATAAAAATAACAAGCATTTTGTAACATCCCCCTTGGGTAAAATAATTAACGTTTTGCAGATTCTGAAAGGTGTATGTAAACTTTTGACCTCAACTGTAACTGTATATAATGCAATTTTCTGATTTTTTTTTTTTGTACAGTATAGCCTATGTAACAGTTAATAAATAACAGTTAATTTAATTAAATTATATATTAAATTTTTTTTAAATATGCTAATGTTTATATATGGTTAATATTTTGTAGTTAATATAAGATTATGTATAATATATAGTTCATGTGTATCTATCTATCTATCTATCTATCTATCTATCTATCTATATATATATATATATATATATGTATATATATATATATATATATATATATATATATATAAAATTACACAAAAGATAATAATTTTCCTATTATAAATATATTTCTCTTATTTTTCTTTTTTTTTTCTTCCTTTTTTTGTTTAACACGTGTTTGTTACATGCTTATTGTGTATAATATACAAGCTACATAATCATATCGTATTTAGCCTTAGCTTTGCGTACCAAACACTAACGGAAAGTATTCATGTTTGAATCATGTATTTATTTATTACTTTTGGGGTCTCCTCGGGATTTCTCTCACCGAAGGGTGGGGCTCTATTGAGAACTGCCTCCAGCGTTCGGGACAAGGACAGTTTTGTCTAGTAAACTCTTGTTAACGCTTTACCCAGCATCTGTCCGCTCGGAGAACAGGTTCATCTATCAAAAATAGATCGCGCAGTCAATTTAAGAATATCTCCAATGATGATATGTGTTTGTTAAGCACTGGCGTGGTGCGCAAAAGTTGATGGTGGGCTGCCTCTCTCTCTCTCAAAAGTTCTCACAAGTTGTTCTAACGGGAGAAGAGATATAATGCTTCTTCAACGAGACGAGCTTCAATGAAATAATGTAAGTCACTTTTTTACGTTTCTTTAGAACTAAATCTCAAGTCTTTTGGTTTTCCCTGTTTAACTTTCGCTGACAATAAAGTGCTCTGATTAGTGTAAAAAAAAAAGAATTTTGATACGTTTTAATAGCCAAAATGTTTAAAACATCGTCTAAAATGAATCATAATAATAATACTATTCAAAACTGAGTGAGCTATGCGCGTGTTTCATTTATATATAGTTGTTTTTATTATTATTGTAGACAACGGTTGATGTTTAAGTAGGTCATTAACTTTTGTAAATGGAAAGTGCGAACAGTATTGTTTTATGTATAAGTGCTTGTGTTGTATTTTAGGTACTTTTATATAGAAGAGTGAATATCCATAGCTCAAAAGAATGGGTGTCACATTACAATGCTGGTGGGCAGATGAACTGCTTATTGGACTTTTAGATGACCGCAAATAAAACAGTAAACAACTAAATAGCATTTAAAATGTCTACGTCTAAATTATAGCTTCCACTCATAGTAAGCTTCCTGCCTACACAGCGTATTTACTGTAGGCATCACAGACATTTGATGCCCAACTGTCTACTTGATTTTAAGGCTCAACCGTGAAGTAGGTTAATGTGGAATTTCTTAGGTCATTAGATGAGATGAGCTCATGTCAGAGAAAAATGAGAAGATGATGAATATCCCATTTACCTGAGGAGCTGACAGCTGTGGTGTTTCTGAAGTTAGCGAAGTAATTAAAACACTGTTGACGTGTTGATGTACTTTTCAGTTAGCCTACTTTTAAAGGTTTAACATTTGTTAAACATTAGTAGCTGATTATAAATGTTGTTATTTTGCGTTATGAATTTCTGGCGACTTCTGGAGCTGCTGTTTCTGGTTTTCCAACTCATTTTTGCCATGATGAATCAAGTTCTTTATGCTGCCTGCACGGTTCCTTGAGTCGCTGACCCCATTCATCTGTATTTACATATGTTTAGGGGAGCATTCTGAACAATATTCATATGTTTCCTAATGTCACGTATTACATGAATTTTATATGGTGATCCAAATAAATGGCCTCATTCTGTTCACTCTTGATAAACGCACCACCTTACAGAGATGATATGAGGCTGTTTATCTAAGGCTTACAAATATGTAGTAACATTATGATTTGTAACAATGATTTATTTCAGGGTGTTGACTTGCATTCCTCTTAGATAAGATTCCCTTCTCATGTCCTATTTAATGATTTTATTACTCCGTTGTGGCCTACTAATGAATGCTACTGATGGCATGTTGTGGTTGTTTAATAAAATATGAATTCAGGGCCCTGTCTATTGTCCTGCAGACTCCTTCTGTCTTCGCTAAACTGTACTGTGGGCTGAAAATAGAGATCTCTATTATCTTTTGACAATGGTTGTTAAAATGAAACAAGATCTCGGGACCTCACACGGGATCTAGTAACTTCACACACTTCAAGGCTTGGCAACAAAAGCTTACAGACTAGATGTTATTAACCGTAGTATCAAATGAAGCATTGCGATAATCTCATTAAAACATACTCAGTACTCAGATGGAGGGAATTTTCCGTCCATTTATAATAATGACGATATTTATCACCCTAATCCTTAATACAGACGAACAATGCCCAATTAAACAAACAATGTCTTCGTCCGAATAACTTACGAGGTCTCCAGTGGTTCTCATCTCCCGCTGGAATCTTCATTTTCCATGGATCTCGGATAATGACTCACCAGAAGGAGTCCTTCTCGGAAGCAGATTTCAGACCAGGGATTGTTTGTTGATCTCCAATTTCAGATTTTGCATCTTAATGTGGTTTGTAGTGAAAAGTCACAGATATCACAGAAGTCACAGGTTTTCTTTATGTTCTGATGCCCTGATCTGAATACACTACCAGTCAAAAGTTTTTGAACAGTAAGATTTTTAATGTTTTCAAATAAGTCTCTTCTGCTCACCAAGCCTGAATTTATTTAATCCAAAGTACAGCAAAAAAGCTAAATTTTGAAATATTTTTATTAAATGTAATTTATTCCTGTGATTTCAAAGCTAAATTTTTAGCATCATTACTCCAGTCACATCATCCCTCAGAAATCATTCTAGTATTCTGATTTGCTGCTCAAAAACATGTATTATTAATATTATTATTTATAAAGCTGAGTAGAGTTTTTCAGGTTTCTTTGATGAATAGAAAGTTCAGAAGAACAGCATTTGACTTCAAGCATTTGAATTATATAGTGTATAATGTTACAAAAGCTTTTTATCTCAGATAAATGCTGATCTTTCGATCTTTCTATTCATCTAACTATTCTGAAAAAGTGTACTTAACAGTTTCAAATATTGATAATAACACAAATGTTTCTTGAACAGCAAATCAGCATGCCAGAATGATTTCTGAAGGATCATGAGACTGGAGTAATGATGCTAAAAATTCAGCTTTGAAATCACAGGAATAAATTACATTTTAAAATATATTCAAATAGAAAACAGTTTTTAAATAGTAAAAATATTTCAAAATTTAGCTGTTTTTGCTGTACTTTGGAATAGCAGAGAATATTTCTTAAAAAACTTACTGTTCAAAAACTTTTGACTGGTAGTGTATTTTAGATATCAAGTGTAACATCAAGATTTTTTGTTTCTAAAGAACCAGTTCTTGATAAAAGAATCTACTTTTCTGAATCTACTGTACTCTAAAGCTCCACTGTAGAGCCATTATTTTTGAGTGTTGTTTGTCAGCTTCCCTTTCCAGTAAACTTTCAGTTGGAGTTTTTTCAGCTAGCCGACAATCTGTGATAAAAAAAAACTCTCAGAAGGACAATTTTAAAGTTGAAAACCGATGCTGATAGTGTCAGTAGCTTCTGCTAGAACAGCACAGTCTTTTTTATGGAAGAGTGAGAGCAGGGACACCTGGGCAATGCTCCATACAGTCCATTATTGTGGATCTGAAGAACCAAAATAGTGATCCATTCTGAACAGGTTTTAGACTGCAATCATTGCTTTTAAGAGGATGTGGAGTATGTTCCTTTGTACTGCATTTCTCAGCATCCTGACCTCTGACCTTTGAACATGGATCAACTTTGGATGGTTTGTGTATTGTACTGTAGGTTTAAGAATAGTTTAAAGGGATAGCTGTATATAGAAGTCATACAAGCCTGTATTTTCACAAACGTAAACCTTTGGAAAAACAGTTTTTTGTCCAAACTATGAAAGTCAATGGAGTACTGAATTTCAAAATAATTTCTTTTGTGTTCTAAACAGTCATGAGACAATGACAGAATTTACATTTTTTGGATGAACTGTCTCTTTAAGACTGTCAAACAGCTTTGAGAACAATAGTAGTTTTAAGCATTGTCATTTTCTTTTTTTAGATACTGTTTTTCTGTAGCTAAATAGCTTTTTCAAGATATGCTTCTGTAGCAGCTATTTTTTTTACATGCGTGAAATGCTTTAATAAATACCACACTGTATATAAATGGCTCTCTTATGTTTTTTTAGTCTCTGCTTTCCTGTCATTTCAAGCTCTGCTTTGTAAATAGTGGTGCACCCCTTTGTAAACCTCACCATCCGTGATCTTTTTCAGCAAACTTATTATGGCTGACGTGGGAGAGTGATTAGTCATTATGTAACGGGGCAGTTTTTGCATGGCTGTGGTCACTGTTCTGACAAGAAAAAAATGGTTTCCATGCCACAAATACATAATTTAAACCTTCAAAGTTCTCTCAAATTATAGACGCATGAATAAAGATATTGTGCTCCTGCGTGTGTGCGAGAGAGTGAGAAAAGCTAATACATGAAGTTTATGCCAGTATGTCTGTATGAAGTGTTTTAAGTCAGTGACTAAGAAAACCAGAAACAATTCATGACGCTGTTTGCATTTTGTTGTGCGTAAATAAAATCGAATGCATTTCCAAAGATCCGTTGCGTCAAATGATGTTCTCGGCCCTGACTGCAGTCCGTTTAATGAAACCCCTAATGCAGTTGTGGTTTTCGTGTATTTACACTGCACTAAAATTACATGTAAGTAATAAATTGAATTGTGGTTTTGTTTTGAAATTTAATTTGCTAAATCTGATTGGCAGGGTTTCGTTCATCAGTGGTAGGTGGTGGAGATGGAAGTTCCAGAATGCTCTCGCAGTTCTCCTGCTGCTGATCTGCATCTTGACCTCAGGTAAAGGAGCTCTGCAATCATAAATGTAAAATGTTATAATGCAAACGGTGTGCTATCTGAAAATATAATCCATAGTTAGTTTAGTTCACCTAAAAATTCTGTCATTGATTACTCTCCATCATGTCGTTCCAAACCCATAAGACCTTACAAGTTACAAGTTAAGATATTTTTGATAAAATTGATTCATAGACAGCAACACATCTACCACATTCAAAGCCCAGAAAGGTAGTAAGGACATTGTTAAAATAGTCATGTGACATCAGTGGTTTAACCATCATTTCACGAAGCTACGAGAATACGTTTTGTGCACAAAGATAAAAAATATTGACTTTATTTAACAATTTCTGTTTACAACATATGTTCACTGACAAGGAAGAGAAGTTGTTATTTTTCATCAAACATATCTTAATTTGTGTTCTGAAGATGAACGAAGGTCTTACGGGTTTGAAACGAGGATGAGTAATTACAGGATTACTCCACTTCCAAAATAAACATTTCCTAATAAATTTACTCACCCATGTCTTTCTTAAGTATTTTGAGGAATACATTAAAGGATTTTTCTCCATATAGTGGACTTCAGTGGTGCTCAACGGGTTAAAGGTTAAAAATGCAGTTTCATTGCAGCTTCAAAGGGCTCTCCATGATCCCAGACAAGGAATAAGGCTCTTATCTAGCAAAATGATCAAGTAGTTTCTAAAAAAAATTTACAATTTATATACTTTTTAACCTCAAATGCTCGTCTTGTCTAGCTGCGATGCGCATGCATACTCTATGCACTCCAGTTCAGTACAGTTAGGGTATGTCGAAAAACTCCCGTCTCATTTTCTTTTCCATCTTTAAAATCGTCCTACATCGCTGTAGAAGTACCGACCCAGTGTTTACAAAGTGAACGTGCAAGGAGAGTCAAACACCCTTTACAAAAACAGTTTACAAAAACAGACAATTTTGAAGTTGGAGGAGAAAATGAGATTTGTGTTTTTTGACATACTCAACTGTCTTGAACTGATGTGCATCGCAGAGCTAGACAAGATGAGCATTTGTGGTTAAAAAGTGTATAAATAAAAAAAATTTCAAGAAAATTACCAATCGTTTCGCTAGATAAGACCCTCATTCCTTGGCTTGGATCATTCAGAGCCATTTGATGTTGCATTGAAACTGCATTTTTAACCTTCAATCCATTGAGCACCATTGAAAAAAAATCCTGGAACGTTTTCCTCAAAAAAACGTAATTTCTTTGCGACTGAAGAAAGACGTGAATATTTTGGATGATATGGGGGTGAAAGTGGAGTAATCCTTTAATGACAGAATTGAATTTCTGGGTGAACTACCCAAAGTTCTGATCTAAGTTTATATGTTTACTGATTGCTCATCATGCTAATCAACATTGCTTCCATTTCATTAATCATCTTTTTCCATTTTCAATGTCTTATTTCATATTTTCAATGTACTTGTTTGACTGTTTCTCTATTTATTTTATATATGCATGTTTTAAACGTTCTCTTCAGCTTATGTTTGTTTAATCGACTTTGTCGCTTTTCTTGCTCTTTATCATGCTTTTTTAAATCACCTTTAACATACTTTTGTTGTCTTTGTCCTTGCATTCTGTTCGCTTAGAACCAGTTATACATTTTTTTTAAAATCAGTTTAGTTGTGAAGAAAGATCTACATATATAAATAAAACAGGACCCAAGAGTGAGATCTGGTTGCACAGCATGCATTGGTGAGGTAAACTATTTACCGTCACTGCTTCTGTTTGTTAGCCAGTCATTACGCACAACGTTTGTAGTTGTTTTTGCGAAGCTGACATAATTGTCGTTACGACAGTTTCTCCTGAGACCGAGTTATTATTCAGACGTGTTATTAATGATTTCAGAACTAAAAAAGCATGGTCTTAACTGGCAGCTTGAATCCTTAATCGGCCTGTTGTTGCTGAATTGAAGTTCCCTGTGCGCCGCATATGAAAAGCATGTGTCTTTTTAATATTAGTCGCATACCATGGCTCGGCTGATTTGTTCGTACTGTTATATTGGTCCAAGAAGGAACGTTTACGGTCTTTGGATGCCTGTCAGAAATGGTTTAGAGCAAAGATCAGATTTAATGCTGGGAATCTGCATCAGGGAAATTTCTAAAGCGCTTTAATAGTTTAAACAACGGACAACCGAGTGCTAAAAACAATGAAATTCAATTAATATAAGCCACAGCAAAAACAAATAATGGAATAGTGTTGTGCGGACAAGGCCAAGAGCAATTTCGAACATCATTTTTAGGACGTCCGCCTTTCTTAGGCGTTCCAGACCTCATTTAGATCACGCCTAAATCGAATGTAGTTCAAACTTGGAAAATTCTTGCTGAAATAACTTGTCAATTAGATATGATTTGTCCTGTTCGGTAAACAGCACACACAGACTCTCAATTTCAGACGTGGACTCTTTACTGTCCTCGTGCAAGAGGTTGTCATTAAAACCAGATGTGATTATGGGCCGTAGAGAGACCAGCCCCTTTGTGCATAAGTTCACAATATGCTTTTGTTGCTTGTTTTCATACCGAAACCGCAAATGTACACACAACTTGTGACATGTTTGTTCTTGGATGGCCTTGTTTTTCTGCCATGCTTCATAAGCCAAGGAGCCACGGGTGTGTTTATAGAGTTAAATCTCACTGGATCCTTAGAACAGCTGCTTTGTGTTGATAAAGAGCAATGCAAAAAAAAAAAAAGGGAGCACAAGTAATGGACTTAATTAAGGAATAATTCCCCTGAAAGTGAAAAGAATATTATTTACCCACCCTTATGTCAATCTAAGCCTATATGATTTTTTTTCTTGATTCCATAAAACATGAAATGAAATGCTGGGCAGAATGTCTACGCTGTTTTCCCATACAGTAAAGGCAGATTTGAAAGATTATGATTCAAAATTATAAAAAACCTCATAAAGCTGTCATAAAAGTAGGCACATTTATATTTTAGTGTAAGAATTATTGTGGGATTATAGGGCATATCTCATGGATTGCTTTATTGACCTTCACTTCATCAGCAGGCAGAACAATGCTCAAATCCCATATAGCAGCTATATTATATTATATTATATAATATTACAATTTTTTAATATTTATCTTATTTTATTTTTATTTTACTCCTGTCATGAATAACAGTACTTTTATGGTCCTTTTTGGAGTTTAAATCTCATTGTTCTGTATGGAAAAAGGACAGCTTAAGACTAGGGGTGTGCGATATTGACAAAAAATAATATCTCGATATTTTCTGGAATTTTATCGAGGACGATAATTAGACAATATTTTGCTGAAGTGATAGAAATTATTCTTTTGAGTCAAATTCTTACATTTAATCAGTCGATTATAATAATAATACATTTAGGCTGTTACCAACAAATTAAATCAGTATAAACAAAATTCATCTTTGCAGAAATTGCATAAGAAGTGGCATTTAGATGTATTTACACATGTTAATGAAGCTATATTTGAAATTATTTTAAGAAAAGATACTTTGAATGTGAAATTAAAACCGCCAGTAGGTGTCGCTGTTAATAAGTGAATCATTGCGATTGAACCGAATCATTTAAACGGTTGACTCTTTCAGGAACAAAACACTGTCATGTTGTTGCTCAGAGATGCAAAACAGTACTGTGGCTGTGTTTTGAATGCTTTTTTGTTGGCGAAATTAAGCAAAAACAGGAAATATGTTGTCTAAAACATAAGTCTTTTAATATTAACTTCTTGTTTATTGAACTGTTGTAAAAAACAGGCCTGCTGCCTCGTGCCTACGGCGAATATACAGCCATATCTCAAATCTACTCGTGTGATATTGCTCATATATACATGTTCTGCCCACATATCTTGAATTATGTGATTATTCTAAATGCATTATAATGTGAAAGAACGCATCGTTTAAACAACAATTACGATATTATTGCAGACGATATATATCGTACACCCCTAGCTTGGACATTCTGCCTTGCATCTCTGTTTCTTTGTCATGACAGAAAGAAATATCACAGGCCTCTGTAATGACAGAGAGGTGACTAAATGCTGACAGGATTTGCATTTTTGGGTGAACTGTTAATCGACCCTTGGCGAGATGAATGCAGCACACCTGAGGTACAAAGACAGCAGGTAAACTGCCAGAGAGAAATGAGACACTTCAGGATTAAAGCTTTCACAAAATGTGACACTGCTGAAAGGGCTATTTTTAATCTCCCAGGCCTTTTTAGTCCGAGATCCATGTATCTGGCATTTCATCTTTTGGCCTCTTCCCTAAGCGGCCTTCTTCTAAAAGGACATTTTGAGATCAAAGCTCTCCTTTTCTCATGTAAAATCATGCAGGCATTCTTTCATTGACCTTCACTTCATCAGCAGTCACTTCACAACACTGTGCAAATCCTATCATATCACCAGTATTTTATTTTATGACATGACATGACATAAATAAACTATGCTATGCTCTTGAAACATATGTGACCCTGGACCACAAAACCAGTCATAAGGGTCAGTTTTTTAATTGGGATTTATACATCATCTGAAATAATCGAAAACAATAAGCTTTAGATGTAGATGTATTGTTTGTTAGGATAAGACAATATTTGGCCAAGATACACCTATTTGAAAATCTGGAATCTGAGAGTGCTAAAAAATGAGAAAATCACCTTTAAAGTTGTCCAAATGAAGTTCTTAGCAATGCATATTACTAATCAAAAATTAAGTTTTGATATATTTACTGTAGGAAATTTACAAAATATCTTCATGGAACAAGCTCTTTACTAAAAATCGATAATTTTGACCCATACAATGTATTGTTGGCTATTGCTACAAATATACTCATGCTACTTATGACTGGTTTTGTGGTCCAGGGTCTCATATTATTAAGCATTATTATTTTCCCTGCAGTGTTGAGTTTTACTGTAAAGTTTGACATTAGAAGTTACATTTGTTTAATTTCTTTTTAGCACAGTTACACTCAACACATAGTAGTGAAATTGTTAAAGTCCATTATTAAAGTCCCCATGAAATCAAAGTTGAAGTTTTTTGGCTTTTAGTATGAATATGTTAACCTAATAATGAAAAAACTCGCATTTAGATGATAAAAGCATTCAAAACTTACAGTCTCCAACTTCCACCAATATGGATCAACGATTTTGATGACATTACCCTGCACTTCAGCTTTCTGTCCAATCGAATGCTCTCTTGAATCCGAAGCGCCCCACCCCCTACGCTAAATAGATGCTGAAGCTGCGGCTGAAATCGCTCACTTGTTTACAGAATTAGTATTTTCTGTATAGTAAATGGCACGTAGTCCACTATAGGGATAGGGAATGATTCACAATTTACGAGACAGTGTAAAAATGCTTTTGGTTGGGGCGATGAAATCTGGCACACTGCTCTGGTCCAGAGACATGATAGCACAGAAAGGGTCATATGCGCAAATCACAAAACATATCGGACCCATTTGAATTCTACACAAAATGCTATATTTTATAGCGATATGGATGAGATTGTGGCTATCATATGCTGTCAAATGCGGCTTTGCCGAACTCAGCGGCTCTGGCCCAAGCTGTGATTATAAAGGAAATGCTATTGGCTATTTAAAGAAAGGGGCAGGACTTTATTTGTCAGTTGAAATTACGTCAACACTGAGTAACGCTGCATGTTTTAAATCACTTCAGTGGACCTTTAAAGACGTTTTTACACATTTATACATATATGAACAAGACCAATTGTACTTATTTTAAATGATCTCACTAGTAAGTAATTGACCTTCAAGTGGAGTAATCCTGTTTTGTACAGTTTGTGCGAATAAAATTCATTTATAAAGGCAGGTGACGTGTTCGGTTCCCCTGACACGCTACTGAGATGAACCCGTCCTGGGTGGGAACCAGGATCTGAAGAGCAGTATGCGATATTGTGCCAGGTTAGAGCTGTGGCTTCTGTAGCACAGTTGGTCATGCCGCTTTTTACTGTGGCCCACTCCGACAGCTTTGCACACAACTATAAAACAGCAGGATATTCCAGTAGCGTGATTCCGTCCAATAGTGATTTCAGCCTCTTTCTGCAAAACACTCACAGGCCACTTGTCAAAAGCTGATCCCATTCCTTGCTTGTTTAAACCCCAGGCATGGTGGAGGAAAGAATGATCTTTTTTTCCTCTCACCTCTTTCCTTGTTTTTGCTGGACAACTGTTATGAATTTTCCACTGTTTTCTCTCCCAGGTGTGTCGATGGGGTCTTGTTTGTGGTCGGGTTTGTAGTGACCCAGTTCAGACTGCTCTGACATACTGATTTGTGCGGTGTATTTGATCCTACAGAAGGGACCAGGAGAACGCAAATGTGTAGAAACCTTAGCTTATGCTCCAATAAAATGGGTCTGCTATACATTTATAAAGTGTTGTTTGCCTGTAGAATGTCTGCTGGCTTTTCATTATAAAATGAAATGAAAAAAATTAGGTAGTTAGCTGTATAAAATCTATTTATTTTAATTGTTTTAAAGTTTACAACTTACAGCGATACAGCCAAAGATCGTTTCGCCTTGAAGCCATAACACATAACGTGCTATACTTTATTAAATTCAGAGCCACTCTCCAAAAGTCATTTTTATCACATATTTTGACTTTTTTTTTTAACTTATTAGGTTTAATTTAAATTTGGCTTGAATGCTGGCACAGGGCTATGGGAAACAAGCGCATGCGAAAATTTCTTTAGTGTTATTCCATTAAGAAATGATCCGTTAATTTAGTTCATTTAGAAAACTTGACCTAAGGCATAATGTTTTCGCAAGAACTTTTTATGTACAGTGGTGGCCAAAACTATTAGAACACTAGTATTTTCACCTGCTAAAAAATGGTTTTAAGTCAGTTATTTCTATCTTTGGCTGTAGTGTGTCAGTAGAAAACATCGGTTTACATTCGTTTAGCCATTAATTGTTACAATCCGGTGAGATTTTTGTTTGCACAAGACTGACAACATCTAGTGCTCCACAGAGATCTGATTTCATCATCGTCCAGTCTGTCTGGAATGACATGAAGAAACCGAACAAACTGAGACAAACTAAATTCAGAAGATCTGTGGCAACGTCTCCAAGATGCTTCAAGAGACCTACCTGCAAAGCTGCAGTACTGTTAAAAGTTTTAGGCACTTGCTGTAAAATGAGGATGCTGTCAAAAATAATGTCATTAACGGATTTTCTTTATCCATTTACTTCTATTAACTGAAGTAAATCAACATTTGGTGTGACTATCCTTTGCGTTTAAAGCAGCTGTTGCCCTAGTTTTTCAGGTAGCTTTGCAGGTAGGTCTCTTAAAGCATCTTAGAAATGTTGCCACAGTTCTTCTGGATTTAGTTTGTCTCAGTTTGTTCGGTTTCTTCATATCACAGACTGGATGATAATGAGATCAGATCTCTGTGTGGAGCACTGGCTGTTGTCAGACTCCTTGTGCAAGCAAAAATCTCACTGGATTATTACAATTAATGGACAAAAGGAATGTTTGGAAATGTAAACTGATATTTCCTACTGACACACTACAGCAAAAGATAGAAAAAAATGATTTAAAACCATTTTAAGCTGGTGAAAATACTAGTCTTCTAATTATTTTGGCCACCACTGTATGTTAGTAATTTATATCCCGATGGCTTTGTTAAAGATCAGTCATGTTTACCTTGTAGTGTATTTGTTTTTTTTTTACCTGACTTAAAGTCATAAGAATACTTAAAGGGATAGTTCTCTCAAAAATAAAAATTATTTCATTAATTACTCACCCACATGTCGTTTAAACCGGTAAAACCTTCGTTCATCTTCAGCACACAAATTAAGATACTTTTGATGAAATCCGAGAGCTTTCTCACACTGCATTGACAGCAATGCAACTGACACGTTCAAGGCCCAAAAAGGTAGTACAGACATGGTTAAAATAGTCCATGTGACATCAGTGGTTCAACCGTAATATGAAGCTATGACAATACATTTTGTGTGCAAAGAAAACCAAAATAATTAATAAATTCAACAGTTTCTTCTTCTCTTCCATGTCAGCCTCTGCTGCGCATTCATGAGAGCACAAAACATCTTTGAAATCTGTATCCATTAAATCACAAACACTTGCTGTGAAATTAATACCAAACCTTTCTACCAAATTTGTTAGAGAGTGAACACATTTCATCATGTGCAAAAGTAGTGATAATGGGCATTTATGGGTTTTCATAAAAAGGCATCTTATGATTCTGTGAACGCTTTTAGATGTCTGGCCATTTCTAAACAGAATCAGGAAGGAGAAAAGTGTGTGGTTTTGGCTTCTTGGCAGTTTGGATTGAAATGTAAGTGGTCTGAAATTCAGCTTTCGTATCATCTGTCCACTCTGGTGAACTCAAGGCATGTAATGACTCGGGTCTCTAATGAGAGCGCAATCTGCGGTTTCGTTTGTGTCCCCTTAAACAGAAGATCATTTCCCCTTTCTAGGGTGGATGCCCTTTATCCCTTTATCCTACTATTAGAGAGCAGTTCTCATCATTGAAGTGCTTTAACTGTATTGTTCCCAACCTGGAATCTGTGTAAAGCCAGCAAATCCCATATTTCCTGTTTCTCCTGAGGTATGATTACTATACCTGCGAGTTTCAAACCAAAATTATTTATTTATTTTATTTGCAAATAGTGAACCCTTTATTCTTGGACGTTTCATGCAAAGACTTTAAAAATTTCATGCATGAAAATAGGATTTGTCGTTCTCAACAGTAGCATTACTGTAAAGGAAAAATTGTTTCTGCCGAAAGAAAAAAACATTATGGAATATTATTTACTCGGAGAACACATTATAAATCATCAAAATTAGTTTGTCCTTTGACTGCTGGAATGGGTTATGAAATTTAACCCTCAGTAATGTTTGTTTACTTACATCAAACTTGTCCTGAGGAAGCCACTGCGTCTTGAGAAAGTTTAATTGCTCAGCGCTGCTCAATTTGCCAAAATGTGTTGTGGTTTTTGCTTATGTGCTTTTCGGGACCGCATGAACGGAGGCTATTGTCTCTTAAGTCTATTTTTTTTCCATTGATGTCTTCACATCCGAGAGTTGCCTTAAGGGATCTAAAAGGATATGGTTGGTGACGTTGATCGTAAGTCAATGAAACGCTTCAAGATTCTAGGTTGTCTTTATGGGAAAATGTCTCCGGGATTCCACTATTAACTTCCCATATTTCGCCCAAACTCGTTGTCTGTTTCCCTCCCGTTCTCTCCTTGTCGATGCACTAACCCAGCGGCTGTCTAAATGCATCTTCCTGTCACCTGAATCCTCTCCTGTCCTTGGCCTCTTCTAATACCTGTCCTTTGCGAGCTGAAGTGACATGTGACCTGTTTGCTTGCAGTAGCACAGAGCTGCCAGAGTAGCATCAGCTGCAATGTGGTGCTCACCGACTCCCAGGGCTCTTTTACCTCCCCCTGCTACCCCAATGACTACCCACCCAGTCAGGCCTGCAAGTGGACCATACAGGCCCCGACCGGCTTTATAGTGCAGATCACCTTCCTAGATTTTGAGCTCGAGGAAGCGCACGGCTGCATCTATGACCGCATCGTCATCAGCACTGGCACGAGCGAGGCCAAATTTTGCGGCTTAACACCCAATGGACTAACTCTCAACTCCAGTGGCAATGTGATGGAGGTTTCCTTTAACTCAGACTTTAGTATCCAAAAGAAAGGCTTCCATATCAGTTACAAGCAAGGTATGTTTAAGACATGGCGAGCTCTTTAAAGCATGTTTATGTTTTTTTTTTTTTTATTAATGATTAGTTTTAAAGAATAATTTTATTTATTCATTTTATATTCATATTTATTTCATAATTTATAATTAAAGAGATTTTTAATTAAACATTTGTATTAATTTATGCTTTTGTTATGGTTTATTGGATGCCATTTTTTATGATTTGCTATGATTTTGTGGCTCCAAAAAAACTAAATATTTCCACATGAGAATAAAAGCAAAAGCAGTGTTTAATGTATCAAGATTATTATCAAGATTACATTGCTGAACTCTACCGCTCTGTTTCATATCACAGCTGCTCACATCATATTGCTTTGCCTTTCACTCTATCAGTATCATCTCATTGTGTTCTTATGACCACGGTCACAAATATTTAACTATATTGAGTTATGTTTTCAGTGTTTTGCAGTTTTCAGTCTGAAAAGTATTTTAATCTGTGTTTTCTTTTCTTGTTTATCAGAAGAAAGAAAAGGCTAAAAAAAAAGGCTAATTTCTTAATTTTATTTGTGACAACATAAGACTTGTTTTCAGATAATATATATTACATTAAGCAGTGTAGGAGAGTAATGGAATTATATAATTTAGTTGCAAAATAAATGTAACTAATCTGTTACAGTTACGGAGAAAAAATGGATTGTTACTTTTGAAAATGTTAGTGATAACAAAGGGGGTTGCATCGGATTTTTTTCACACACATGCAGATTTGATTTCTTGCATTGACTGCTCTAAAATATGAGACACTAATGTTTTAGAAATGTAGGACATGGAATAGGATGTTTTAATTTTCTATTTGGGTTTGTGCATATGCTTTATTTTTGAAATGAGCTGTTTCCAAGGCATTGTTAGATGCCAGTGTTTAATGTTATAGCTATGCAAAGATGTGATTTTCAAAACAGTATCATAGCTATTAAACAATATCTTGTTATAATTTTAAATTCGTATTATTTAACCTCAAAACGATCTCAAAGTAAAAAAGACTCTAAAGTCTGATTTGGTGGCTGTGCTTTAAAATAAAGTTATTATTAATCATTAAGTCGTGTTGAGTACTACTGTAAGGTTAACCCTGCCTGCTTTAAATGTTTGAAGATAAAAATGATTAATAGATTAGAAAAAAGTAAAAAAAAAAAAAAAAAAAAAGTAATCAAATGTAATCAGTTACATTACTTTAAATAGGGTAACTTGTAATCTGTATTATTACATTTCCAAAGTAACTGTCCCAACACTGACATTATATTTGATGCCCACTGGCTTAGTTTTTGCTGCTTCTTCATAAATATATAGATGCTGTTTTCACCTCAGAGTAAAAAGTAAAGCTGAAGTCATTACTCGAGTCTTCAGTGTCACGATTCTTTAGAAATCAGTAATATCCTGATTTGCTGCTCAAGAACTATTTTTATTATTATTATCATCAATGTTGAAAACATTTTTTGGTATTATGCAAAAGAATCAATTTTAAAAAGCATATTTTTTTACTCTGAGGTGAAACAATAAACTGCAATGTAAAGTTGTTATGTTGATGTAACAAAAACACATGGTTTTCTGTAGAAGTTTTGAAACAAGGAGAGTTTGGAAAGTCACACATTGTATTTATTTAGGGTTGAGAGTTTTTTTGTGAACAAAACTAAAAATTCCTATCTGTACACATGCCTAGGTGGTGTAGCTCATTATCAGGCAACAAGGGTGCCTGTATAAATTGACGGACACAATTATGTTTAATGAAAAAGCACACACTCCTCCAAAATAAATAACAACCTGCAAAAAATAACCTTTGTTATAGAGTCAGACAGGTGTGAAGGTACCCATTAGTACCCAGTCGCTTACAGATTTAGACACTGCATTTTCTATTACCTTCCCAGTTTGAAATGAAACACCTTTGAGATCAAGCTCATTAGTATTTGGCGTTGAGGAATCAATAGCGTCAGATGCCTGGTTTTGTCAAAAAAATATGAATATAGAGTGCAGGGATCTAATAGTACAACTGGAGGTGTATTTTTCCATTCCAAATGACTTGTGGTTTTTATATCGAGACGGCCAAAAGACACAAACTTCCACCAATTTAAATAAAACATGTCAGCAAATATGACTTAAAAGAGGTGTTTTAAAACGGGCAAGAGAATATGCCTGTCCGGTTTGGAAGAAGTTTAACAGGCTTGTCTTAGAAATGAATACTTAATATAACGTTCCTGACAAGCTTGGATTATTTTCAGACATTAATGATTCTCTTCTTTTCTCATATTGTATTATTTTTATATTAGCTGATTCACATTTGAATTGAGTCTGTGTTGTCCTCTATAGCCAATATGGAGGTCATAGAGGTTTGAATTGATCATTTTCTATTCCACAATAACTAAGAAAGCACATAAGTGTTGTATTTTAAGATCTAATGGTTTTTCACTCTTGCAGTGGCAGTGGCACTGAGGAACCAGAAGGTCACAATGCCAAAAAGCGGCAAGAATGTAGTGAGAGCAGCCAATTCGGTCTCCATTCCTACTCTCTCTGCGTTCACTGTGTGCTTTGAGATCGCCCGCACGGCCCAGAAGAGCACAGAGACCATCTTTACCTTATCTGACGCCTCTGGCATATCCATTTTAGCGTTTGAGAAGACCGTTAGAGGCATGGAGCTGTTCATCAACAGTTCCTACTGCTCTGTAAATGACCTGTTCACCAGCTCAGACATCACATCCAGCATGGCGCCCATCTGCCTCACCTGGACCAGGTCCACCGGCCTTGTGGCAGTGTACTTCGGAGGCCACTATCGAGCAAAAACCTGTGCAGCCTCTCAGCTTTACACCTTGCTGAGTGGGGGAATCCTCCAGCTTGCAGGAAAAGGGTCAAGCTCGGTCAGTGTGGATGATCAGAATTTGGATGGCTTCATGTACAATTTCCGATTGTGGGATTACGCCATGCCCTTCTCCAAGCTGTCTGCCCTCACCTGTGATTCTGTGGGAAATGTCGTTGACTGGGATCATCGCTTCTGGAGTATCCCAGGCAGTTACACGCAGACTGACAGCACCCTCAGCTGCAGTGAGTATACGGTTTTCAGTATATTGTGCGGAAGCTGCTTTATGATAAATAAGCTCATGGACACTGTTACTCTCCCTTTATATTTGACATTAGATGAATAGTTCACCCAAAAGGAAAATTGCGTCATTAAATACTCACCCTCATTTTGTTCCAAACCCGTAAGACCTTTTCGTTCATCTTCGGAAAACAAATTAAGATATTTTTGATGAAATTTGAGAGCTTTCTGACCCTGCATAGAAGCTACGAGAATACTTTTAGTGCGCAAATAATTCAAAAATAATGACTTAATTCAACAATTTCTTTTCCAGTACCATGACGTATGCACATGCATCTTTGCGCACAAAAGTATTGTCGTAGCATCATAAAATTAAGGTTGAACCACTGATGTCACATGGACTATTTTGACGATGTCCTTACTACTTTTCTGGGCCTTGAACGTCGTAGTTGCATTGCTGTCTATGCAGGGTCAGAAAGCTCTTGGATTTCATCAAAAATAACTTAATTTGTCTTCCAAAGATGAATGAAGGTTTGAAACGACATGAGGGTATTTAATGACATAATTTTCATTTTTGGGTGAACTATCCCTTTAGCAGTGGAATGGACGTTACACAAGGTATAATTAGAACAATTTGTTGTGATTTCAGATTAATTTTACAATACAAAATTTCAAACATTATAAAAAAATAAAGAAATAAACCTGCAAAAGAGAAGATCAGAGGTAGATAGTGTTTGGAAATGCAGATACATGAGAGTAGCTTTACACCAACAGAAAAGACTTTGCGTTTCTTACGCCACACTCTATGTAAATGCACCCAAAATGGATTAAAAACACATTTAGATGTGGTCATAAATTAAATCTTACCACATTCAACAAAGATGTGCATGCTGATGTTGTTTTGCTAACCACACAAGCACTGTAAGTGCTGTTCTCCATTTTTCGTCATTGCATCACACTGGAGACGCACTCCAGTGATACTTTTCAGATACGAATGGATGTTAATGCTAGGTTTAAGGGTGGCTATTTCTTGCGCACTTTCTAATAAAAAAAATGCAGAAAGATTCTTGAGAACCATTTCTCGTCGCGCTACCTACGGCAGCACTTTTAAAGTCCTTCAAATGCCCTCCAACTCTCAGCGTACAGGAATGAGCTTTGGGTGGAATAGAGGAAAAGCAGGCATGACTCACATACATAACAAGCCTCACCAGGGACTGCTTTCTTCCACTTAGTTAGGTTCCTGAAACTCTAGATGCCCAGCACAGCTTGGGTCAGCAGCCCATGGAAAAAAGTGTCGCTTCAAACCATGGCACCTCAGATCAAAAGCATTAACTCGCTCAGTAACTTTCTGTGCTCTAAGACAGATAAAGCCATATGTCCTGTGTGAACATTTGGTCTGTGTTAGTCTTGGAAGTTGCGTTGGAATTATTTTCTCCGGATAACCTGTTAAATGGCCTGTTAAAGGTACTTCCTTGTCGGGAGGACATCAGAACAGAGAGGCCACTGATTCCTCATCAGAGTTCCTTTAGATAACTGATCATATGCAAATCATTAGCAACACATTGTGTTTTTATGTTAATATACAGTGGGCTTCAAAGGTCTGACTCCACATGTGAAAATAAGAAAGTCCACATGTGAAACATTGTATGATTGTAAGCATAAATGTTTTATTTGATTTGCTGTTTCGATTTATTTGTTTTTATTTATTTGATCAAAGACGTTAAACTGTTTGGTTCAAGGTTTAATTGGGTGTTGATTCCAAGACTTTCAACATGGCCTCCCACAGTATATTTGTTTTCAAAGGCTTTTTAATTATCTGTCAGTTTTTAAAGCAAGATGTTCTGCATTCCTTTGACAGATACTGTATGCAACTTACATATCTCTGGCTGCTTTGAATTTAATTGTATGCTTATGCTAAGTAGTTTGGAAAGGCAACTAATTTCTCATCTTCTTTTGCAGTCTGTTTCCCAAATTGCATTCACTTAACAGCTTCAACTAGTGGTGAGTGTACTGCTAACATGCCTAATATGTGTAATTGCTTGCTTTAAGCTGTGAAGGTAATGCATGAGGTGTCATTCGACACGTGTTTGACCTGCAGATGCTTTTTCACATAATAGCGTATTTTCTATAAAATGTGCTAAACTAATGTTCATGTTTAAGAGTATATAGTTAAAAGGTCTTACTGATGGATAAATAGGTGAGCTAAAGTTTATTGGAGTATATTTATATTTATTTACTCACTCTCATGTCATTTCAAACTGGTATCATTTTCTGTACTTTTTGCTTTTGAAGAACACATGATGAATTTTGAATATGATTCATATTTACAGTTTAAGTCTTCTGACATAAGCACATCTGGAGTAACTTTACCAGCTTTGTGAATTTTAAGTCTTTATTCACTGATTACCGTAACTGCGTTTCTTGAATGAATCATTTATCCTGATTTGTGAACTGGCTTACATGATTCTTTGAGAAGATCTGCATTTACATTTATTCATTTAGCAGATGCTTTTATCCAAAGTGACTTATAACTGAGGAATTCAAGTGATTCATCATAAAGAGGCAAATAAACACAAGAAGAAACACAACGTTATTTAAAAAAGTGCACATCGTTTTATACATATTTTGGACTATGGGGGGCACCATGGCACCACTTGTTGCTATTTTTACCACAAAACAACCCAGAATACACAACTCGGAAAATAAAATAATAATATGACGACCTCAGTTACTGAAAGAGCTTGCAGGTGCCGATGGATATAAGCAAACTAAATGCCGTACTGTTGATTTTCCCCACAAGGAGTCTCAATGCCCCGGATATCAAGTTAAATTTGCATTGAGAAACTCCTTTGGCTATGGCATCATGACAAGCATTGGCATGTTTACATCCTGCCAGGATGGTATCTAGCGTTTCTTGTCTCTGACGTTTGTAAGCTCTTTCAGTAGCTGTGGTCTACTAAAAGCCTCAAAGGCATCAGGGCTGAAGTGGAGAGAACAAAGATGCAGGTCTTTATGAAATTTTATTCGTCCACAGGCATCTTCCCATTATTTTATCCTTGTTTTATCATAAGGAAAGCAGTGAAGACTTACACCGCTTCTCTTGATGCCCTTTGACTGAATATTATAACTAAAAGCTGCATTGTATCAGTATTTTTTTTTTCAGAGTTGTCCTGTGCACAAATAGCAACAGGTAGCGCCAGTAGCTCACCGAGTGCAACTATTTCAAGTCACCCAAGATATGTATAAATCTATGTGGATTTTTTAAATTGTGTATCTTTCATGGGTTTTCTACTACATACAGTATTTCAGTAAGAGACATCATTATGTTATATTAAGCTATACAAGTTTTAAAGTTCACTTCCAGAACAAAAATGTACAAATAATTTACTTACCCCCTTGTCATCTGAGATGTTCATGTCTTTCTTTCTTCAGTCGTAAAAAAAAATGTTTTTTGAAGAAAAAATTTAGGAATGTTCTCCATATAGTGGACTTTTATGGTGCCCAGCACAGCTTCTTGGGGTCTTGAACTTCCAAAATACAGTTTAAATGCAGTTTTAAAGGGCTCTAAACGATCCCAGCCAAAGAAGAAGGGTCTTATCTAGCAAAACGATCGGTTCATTTCTAAAAAATTTTTTTACAATTTATATATTTTATATACATCTCAAATGCTTGTCTTGTCTAGATCTGCGTAAACACTGTGTATTCCAGTTCATAACAGTTAGGGTATGTCCAAAAACTCACATCTCATTTTCCACTACAACTTCAAAATCGTCCTACATCGCTGTTTTACCTTTTTTTGTAAAGGGTGTTTGACCCTCTTTTCATGTTCACTTTGTAAACGGTGGAAGTTGGAGGAGAAAATGAGATGGGAGTTTTTCGACATACCCTAACTATATTAACCTGGAATGCACAGAGTTTACACGGAGCTAGACAAGACGCGCATTTGAGGTTAAAAAGTGTTTAAATTAGAAAATAACCAATTGTTTTGCTAGAAAAGACCCTTCTTCTTTGACTGGGATCATTTAGAGCCCTTTAAAGCTGCATTTAAACTGCATTTTGGAAATTCAAATTCGCAGGTACCATTGAAGTCCACTATATGGAGAAAAATCCTAATATGTTTGCCTCAAAAAACACAATTTCTTTACAACTATAGAAAGAAAGACATTAACATCTGGGATGACAAGGGGTGAGTAAATTATCTGTAATTTTTATTTTGGAAGTGAACTTCTCCTTTAATACCGGGGGTTCCCTTTTAATGGTGCTTGTTTTTTTCATTTTGGAGCTTGACAATCCTTTCATTATTTTGAAATAAGTAGAAATTTCAGAAATGTACTTTTTTTGATACTCCACTACAGAAAGTCATACAGGTTTGGGACAAAATGAGGGTGAATAAATAATTACACTAAATGAACTATCCCTGTAATGCATTCTTTTGTTCCATTCATTTTTGCCGTTTCAGCACTAGACGTCTTTCAGGGCATTTTTTCTTTTAGCAAGCATTTTTTTGACCTTGACAGGAGCAGTGTAAGACCCCCTCAGCCTTCTGCAGACAGTTAGACGCTGGAACCTATGACACATAACTATTTCCTTTGCTCAGTTGCAACCAGCTGTGCTTGTGATGTTGGCATAAAGTCAAGAGGCCCGTGAAGTTGAGCCCGGAGCAAAACTAATGCTGTCACTAATAAGCATGCTTTTAAAACGCTACCCTCCCCTGTTTTTCCATTGGCTACTCATGTGGTTCCCTCTCATCCTTTGACAAGACCAGTGGGAGACGGCGATCCCACCTTGCATGGAAACGCAGCGGAAGAGCCTGTCCTTAGAACAGCTCAGGTTTTTTCCCCCTCAACCTGCCTTTTAACACCAAACTTCAGGATGATCAGAGGCTCTGTGCTATAACACTAGACAGTTGTCGCAATGTGACGTCTCCGTTAATGTATTTAAGAGCTCTTAGAGTTAGTCTACTACTTCATTCCTATGATGTGCTATGGATTAGTTCCTCTGTGTATTTTGACACCTAAATCAAATCATCTTGGAGTTTTTCACAAATGACTTGTCCTCAGAGCTTAAGTCAAAAGTTTATTGTGTTTGAAAATGTCAAAATAATCAGCTTTTGTTGAAACCAATCGGATTTTGATTTACATTCAGTAAATCCTTTAACCACCAGGACTCTTAAAAAGTGGAAAATATCAAACAGATTTGGGAAAACCTTTAAAATCTTGGTCTGTGCAAATGGTTTATTGACCAAACTTTTAGTCATTGCTCCAATCCCCAGACATGCTCTGATGAGTATTTCATTGACTAAAGCTTAACCAGTAGATTTGCATTGCAAGTTGAGGTTTTGCTTTTGCGGATTGCTTGGCTTTTAAATTATACTCAAGATTTGGTTTCTTCATGCATTCAAGCATGTTGTTTAGACACCGCTTAAGCTTTATGTCAGAAAGCAGCAGATGAATTGCAAGGCTTGAAACAAGATGCAATTTGGTATTTCACACATCCCTAATGGATTTGTGTTGAGAAAAGGTGGCATTCCTGGGCCTCGATCAAACCAGCCCGCAGAACATTTCTGTCATTCAACTGTGGCAAATTATTAAATTCCACCTTTAAGTTTCTGATGTTCAAGTTTCAGTCTGGACATTTTGAGGTCACATTCCATTGTCAAAGCCCAGAGGAGTGCTGGGAAATGTATCACACTTTTACAATCCAAATCTTGTCCTAAGGTAGACTTTTCTGACAGTGCTTTGGGAATGTCCAAGTCTGTCCATCTCAAAGTTGAATTATTTAAAATGTATTTTTTGGAACTTAATACAGTATTTAAGCTAGATTTTATAGATATTTTCTTGAATTCTGAATATAACATGTGGTTTCACAATGTAAACATGAGGCATTCCCATACTGGCTATTATTTAGTTTCACTTCAGAACTGTTATTTTTCAATCATTTATTTCATCATAAAATGTCAAATGGTAATTTTCAAATCTTTCTTAGGCACTGCCGTAGCAACTCTTTCCCCGGGAACCACAGGCTGTGCTTCCCCTGGACTTGGCTGCCCAGGTAGGAAGAAATATCTTTATTATAACTTCATGCTGAACACATTCCTCACAAACATGTTTTACTAGATAATAAGTTGACCCATTATAAACAGTTATTGTTTAATTAAAGTCTTGAACTTATAACACATTTATATGTTATATTCGCTTGTCTCTTAAAGGGTTAGTTCACCCAAAAGTGAAAATTCTGTCATTAATTATTCATCCTCATGTTGTTCCAAAGATGTAAGCCATTCGTTCATCTTCAGAACACAAATTAGGATATTTTTGAAGAAATCCAAGAGCTTTCTGACCCTCTATAGACAGCAACGCAACTACCACGTTCAAGCAGGGCCATCACTAGTATCCTCAAAAAACTGTCTATATTTTAAGTTCAAGTAAACAGTTGTGAAAGAAATTGGATGTGTATTATTAAATTGGATGCATTGTCTCTTAAAGTGACCATGCATTTACTATCTGCTGTCAGTGTCCTTAAAGGGGTCATCGGATGCAAAACTCACTTTTACATGTTGTTTGAACATTAATGTGTGTTGGCAATTTGTGTACACAACCACCCTACAATGATAAAAATCCACCCAGTAGTATTTTTTTATCTTTAAAAGTAATATCCCCTTTTTAAAATCAGGTCATTCTCAGCTTCTTGTCGATGTGACAACACACCAACAGAGGCTGCTCCCACGATAGTTGATTGACATGAGTGCCTTACCTTAGACCCGCCCTCACCGAGCTGAAACAGTCCGATTCCAATCACCATTGTGTCGACTCAGGTGCAGGAAGACAAGAATGTCTCAGATTGAGCGATTGAGGTGTTCTGTTGTTGGATGTAATAATGAACATAGCAGTCGTCATTTACTCCCGACATCTCAGCCGCTGAAGACGCAGAGGATTAACGTTACTTTCGTTTTTGAAAGGAAAGCGCCGATCTTGATTTACATATGCATCTATGTTCGTGCGAATCATTCGTGATGCAGCTTCACCCACAGCAGAAGTGAGTATAATGGTTTTTTATGCATCTTTGCAAATGGCCTTTTTTAATAATGTGCTTGTTAGCAAGTTTCACCGCTAAATGCGGCTAAAGTAAACATTACGGCTCATCATCCCACAGCAGAGAGGGGCGGGGTGAGCAGAGCTCATTATCATTTAAAGGAACATGCAATAGAATAGCTCGCTATAAAAGGGCTGATTTTGACAAAGTAAAAAGAATGTTTTTACACTACTATTGAGATATTCTAACCAAAGTATGTTATAGACTTCTCATTAAGACCCTAAAGAATCATATCAACTTGTGGAATATGGGCATCCGATGACCCCTTCAATGTTAATCCCAGAAAATGAAAAAGAAAATCTCTCACTGCTCTTGACTGAATTACTTTGTAGTTTTAACAAGAATGAATCTATATTTAATTTATACAGCGAAGACGATGTAGTGCTATTTTATATTTGATTATTCTGTTTCTGTACCTGGACACCTACAAACTTAAAGGTCCCATATTTTACACATTTCTGGAGGTTTATTTTAGTTGTTGATGTCCTTAAGAATATATATGCGGTGTAAGTGCCAAAATTCATCTCAATATATTTTTACAGCTCCTTTTTTAGGAGCTCTATCAAGAACAGGTCGATTTTGGTCCATCTAATTAATATTCATGAGCCTCTCTTCTGATTGGCCTGTTGTTTTCTGAGTGACGCACAGCCAGGCCGACCACAAGTAGCTACAGTTATGTATGCTGTAGCCTAGCCCAAGAGCCTAGTCTGCTGTTGCTTGGAGGTACTCAACAGGATATTTCAGAATGATCATTAATGTTTTTTTCTTTTTCAAACATCGGATGCAGTAAGCTACGTAACTGTTGCTTTAGTAAAGCCCCTTTCACAATGCGCGCTGATTCCGGAAAATTACGGGAACGAGCGCTGTGTGAACAAAAGCCAGAACCAAATGCTATAAAGGCAGTGTTGTAGTGATGATGCAAGTTACCCTGCGACTCTTCGCGTGCAAAATAATACGTGCAAACTGGAATGAAGCAGCGACCAGGGAGCTCTTCACTATCAGCGCAGAAGCACAGATTGTTCATCAGGTTAGTTTAAGTTTAGTGAAATGTACGCATTGCATTACACCTCACATCCAAATGTCACATGTCTTTATGGGTTGTGTGTAAAGCATGCAGATTCCGGAAAACAACTGTGAATGAACCAAATTAAACAATTCCGGAAACAAATCATGAGACAAATTATCCGTGTATTTTCCGGAATGGCTGTGTGAAAGAGGCTGAAGCTGATGTGCCAGTGGTCTCTTATATTAACGTTGTTCGGAAGCCTGTGCAAAGATGTAGTTTCGACATCTATGGACTGAACAGGGTTTTCTGGACTTGTTTTCGTGTTGTTGTTGCTTAGCAATGGATGCGATGTTGTCCTGGTTTCACAAAAGAAGGGTGGGACAGTGGTTAGTGCTCTGGGTGGTGACTGAAGGCGGTGACTGAGTAGATCGGTCGTCACAAATTTTACGGAAGTCACAGCGGCTCGTGAAAAGAAACAGCTACTTTAAGCAGGCTGTGTGCAGTTTACTGTGGATTGATTGTTTTGAAACTTATATGGTAGTTACATAGCCCCTAGACCTCAGTTATCATGAAAAAAAAGCCAGGAAATTTCGATTTTGACAATATGGGACCTTTAAACATTGTTTAAATAGCACAAATAAATAAATAGAACAAACGTACAAATTCAACAATTTCAAACAGGGCCCACGGGTACAACCTACACCAGGGCCACACAAACCCCAGCTACAGCCCAGCGTTCAAGGCCCAGAAAGGTAGCGAGGACACTGGTCAAATAGTCCATGTGACATCTGTGGAAGAGAAGAAATTGTTGAATAAAGTTGTTTTTTTTTTCTTTTCTTTTTACACAAAAAGTATTCTTGTAGCTTCACAAAATTAAGGTTGAACCAGTGATGTCACATGGCCTAGTTTATCGATGTCCTTACTACCTTTCTGGGCCTTGAACATGTCCGTTGCTTTGCTGTCTATGGAGGGTCAGAAAGCTCTCGGATTGAATTAAAAATATCCTAATTTGTGTTCCAAAGACAAACAAAGCTCTTTTAGAACAACATGAGGGTAAGTAATTATAGACAGAATTTTCATTTTTAGGCGAATTATCACAACTTTCATTGCTGGTTGAAACATAACAATAAAGTTTTTTTTTCCTTAAAAAGTATATATAATAGTAATTGGCAAGTCTTAGGCCTTTAGTTGTGTGTAAGTATGACGAACAAAAACAGCTTGTTTTCCGCTCATTAAAACACCCCTAAAGTGAATTGTTGCCCAATAAATGTCTATCATCATCTGGGACCCACGAGACTCCTCAGGCCTCCTGTCCTTAGTAAATAGCCATTAAAGGTCATTATCCCATGCTTCTTTCCCACTGATCTACTTTCTAATTTCATTGCATAATATTCATTCCCATGAAGTACAAAAATGGCATGTCTGGAGATTTGACATCTTTCAATAAAGTTAGCCTTCTGGTTGCAGAATAACCTTTATTTAACTTCTTTTTCGTCAATAAACTATTATTGTCATCATCATCATCATCATCATCTTTTTTTTTTTTTTTACTTTTATGTTTCCGGGCGGCAACCTATCATAAAACTAAAAGTTCTATGCTGAGAATCCAAATCAGTCCATGTTTCTCTAAAGTTGGATGGGGTTTTTGATTAGGGAATCAAATGTAATTTCTATATAATTGCCATCTTGAAATTTCACAATGATTAAGTAAATATAACTGGCTTGCATATCTGAAGGAAAAAAGCATAAGTGAAAAACAGACGCACTGACTATACATATTTCGGAGGATACACATGGTCTAATTTGACCTACTGGGTGTTTGTAGAAAATGACTAGTAACAGACAGTAAATTGTGAGGAAAACATGAGAGCAAGCAAACATCTCCCTTTTCAGCACATTGCGTGACTCGGCAAGGGAGGTTAAAAACAATCATCTGTTGCCCATTTTTTTCTTGCCATTAAATAGTTTCAGAACATGTCATAATTCTCATTTTTGGTTATTCTCTTTTTTTCCATATTCATCTCACGCTACGCTTGTAATGCACACAACTGTTCATTTGCTCCACCAGTTGTTCTTGCGTTTTTGGTTTCACTCTAACCTCCATTTAATGCCAGTGTTGCCCTTCTTCCATCCCTGCCACCAGCAACATTAACTGTTACCACCGCATCCATTGCCACCACTAACATGATTCCTACTAATGCAACAACCCATGGTAAGCATTCACATCTGCCTTCTCATCATTTTATGCCTGTGTTTCTTTTGTTTCATGAGGGTAATGTCTTTTGCCTAATGCAGAACAGGTGGTGGTCAACTCATGTAGAGAAGAACATCGTTATTAGCTGCGAAAGTAATGTTCCATTTAAAAAAGGATTTTTATTAATGCTAGTGGCTGTGTTCCAGAATATTGAATGGTTTTTTTTAAACGCTTTGAACGCTGAATCGGTTGAATCACAGTACCCTATATAATGTCCCTAGTTTTTTTTTTTTGTTTTTTGTTTTTTTTTTTTTAATAATCATGCAGGATTGTTTTAAAGTTGGTGAGTCTGTCTGGTTGAAATGCTAATTTTTGTCATATTGCATTGATTTAAACGTTAGTAAACAGTATAATTCCTTTAAATATAATTTCCCCTCACTTTTTTTTTCTCAAGCAGTTTACTTTATATATCAAGGATAGTTTACCTAAAAATAAAAATTCTTTCATCACTTATTCATCCCTGTGTTGTTTAAACAATGACAAAAATTTAATTTGTTATATGCCATCTGTCAAATAAATTATTTCTTACATCATTTTTTTCTACTTCTCTGGCATATTCCAAGTCAAATATATATCTACATTTTTTTAAAACAACGTTATGAAGCAGACAGCCCTTGTCAAAAAATCCTAAAGGATTCCAATAAAATTCTAATTAGAATTTCTAACATATTTTGGAACCATTCCTGTAAGAACCATTCCTATGGTTCCAAATTATAATTAGAAGGATTTTCTTATTCTTTAGAATTTTTTGACAAAGGTTAACCTAGTACATGTTCGTTGTAAAATTTTAGGACTTGTCTCAGATGCTTGTCAGTATAGCTCATTATCTCTGTATTTTCTTCATCAGCTATTACTACTACTCTTTCATACACATCTACTTCTAGCATGCCTCTAACCCCAACTTCTGGTAAGCAGATATCTAGGTTTCCTACTGTTTTATATTCTGTTTGATGAGGTATGATAAATGCCCTCACTAATACATGTGTGTGGCTTTGCCTCTTTGTACCAACGCTAGCTCTACTCACACCAACTACTAGCACTAAAACAACAACTACTGGTAAGCTAACAGTTACTGAGCAAAACTTTTTCTTTGATTTAGACATTAATATACATGTATGCTATTGATATTGCCTTACTAACCAAACCATTAACATGTCTGTGTGTGCCATCATTAGCACCAACTACATCACCTTTAATACAATCTAACCCGCCACCCATCAACCCTGGTAAGACATCACTTCTACAAAAGATGTATTATCAAATGACAATTTTATTAGCCAAATTACCCTAGAATCTGCATTTACATCCATTTGATTGTATTTGCCAGTATGCTTCCAAGACCTAATTATTTTAACAGATTTACGTTTATTTGATGTACTGTAGGACTATATATATGTCAAATGTTTGTGGCATTTAAACACTTAATGTGCTGTTCATTATAGTTAAAATAGTTGAACAGGTTTTGGCAGATTGCCCAACAGATAAGAATTTAAAAAAATGACCGATAAACAAAAAAGAAATTGCATGGCAGTATATGGACCCTTGTGTCATGTGTCATTTACCTAAACCATTCATCAGTCATTTAATCCATTCATTCATCTGCAGCTGCTGCTACTAACTCACCTCTGTCCAACCGCAAAACCAATGGTAAGCCAAACCTGTTATCTCATGTCATAAATGGCTTGCTTTTGCTTACCAGGGAATGTCACTGCTAAACTTTTATTTGTTTGGGCAGAATGGGAACTGCTAGCTTGTTTAAATGGAAACGGGAATTCAAATTGGTTAATTGCTTTGAAAAATTCTGGGTGCAGATGAAAGGTTTTGTATTTATCGAATATTAGCTTAATTGCCTACCAGAATGTTAAACGTTGTATAAATAAACACCATTCTAACTCTCTTTGGTCAAGTGTGTGCTGTGATTAGTTTAAATGTTTTTTTTAATCCAGTTTGCACTTTATTTTAGGGCTGCAAAATGATTAGTCGTGATTAATTGATTCAAAACAAAAATTTATGTTTATTATATACATATAAATACACACACATACATACATGTGTGTGTATTTATATATACATAATATATACACAGTACACACACAAATAGTATGTAAACATAAACTTTTATTTTGAATCAATTAATCGCAACTAATCATTTTGCAGCCCCTCTTGATTTCTACCTCTTGTATGTGTCTGTCAGTGTCTTGAAAGCTTAATCATTTTCTCTTTTATTTCCAATTTGGATTTGACTTCCTGTATGTATCTGTCAGAATCTTGAAAGCTTTTTTTTCCAGGCCATAGCAGTCTTTAAACACTTATCTTTCATTGCATATTCTTAAATTCCCTAAATGTGTTCAGCTAAAACCTTTCCTGGCAGCCAACCAACAATTCTCCACTGTTCTGTTGCTCGTTAGCAAAGCTACATTTCAAAATCAACTACCATTGTTATTCTTCTATTTTGTGCATAGCACTCTAATTTAATCTGTTTTATGAATTTTCTGTCCTTTATTCTGTGCTAACATTAGAATTGCTTTCCAGACAGATTTTCTGAAATTATGTAACTTTCTTTTTGCTTTTTTAACAGTCATCAGTGATGTGTTAATGACTGCATTATGTTTGTGCTTTATTTCAAACAGTCACTGTGCTAACTTCCATATTGTTTTTAGAATGGGTTATTTTTTTTTCCAGGTTGGTTTTCCAGTATGTTGTTCTGTTGTATGATGTACTGTATATCTACAAAGATAAATAATAGCCTGCTCTGACCTCTTCATTTTTACCAAATCCGGGATCCTCTGCTAAATAATTGAGCTGGAGCAGAGAAAGAGAGGGCTGCATTTTTGTGGTCACTACTGCGGTTTACTCCTCGCGCTGAGACTCCGTCCACTAGCTCTCCCCCTGCTAGGCCTCTTGTTGCTCCTGCTCCCCGGGGCCCCAAAACCTCACTCGGCTTCATCTCCACACCCCTCATCTGGCCCGTGAGGAAGAAAGTTGAGGCTGCCGTCACTCGGCCACACAAACGTCCCCCCATCCATCTGACCAAGCCGCCTGCCCAACCGACAATAAGCATGACAAATGAATCCCACTGGCTGAAAACATCCAAAATGGCTCCCGTTGCCAAGAAAACAGACTCTACGAGCATGAGGCCAGCTTATTCCCAGGTGAAGCCTCCTTGGCAACCAGACGCTCACAATCAGAGCGAAGACTTTGAGTCATTCCAGGTGCCGTCGCTCAGTAATCGCAAGAATAAGCCACTAGCTCCTCAACTGGTCCTGAGCGATAGTGACAAGAACAGCACGGAGATACTCGAGTACCCATCTGGTTTTGGCCCAGAGGCGTTTTTTTACGACATTGACTTGGATGATGATGTCTTCAGCCTGTTCGACTTTGATTCCACCTACTCCCTGGATGAAAGCTTGGCCACTGCCATCCCCCATAACATGTCTTTCTTAGAGGTAGAAAGTGTGCCTACTGTCAACACCACGACTTTCGGACCTGTGAGACAGGCTATTAGCAAACAGGAACATTTACACAGTCACTCAGACCTTAGTTTACCCAGGGCTATGTCAGAGTTGGCACAGGTCTCCGAGCGGCTAGAGACAGACAGCAGCTGGACACTTATTCCATCTCCCACCGTGACTCTGGGAGGAACAGGTGTGCAAATGATCCAGCCTGAGCTCAAGAGTCTCTCTGACCAAACAGCAGCATGGCCAGAGCGGTCGCCCACACACCTTGTGGATATAAAGCTAACAAGCACTGTGCCTTGGGGCCTCTCGAAGGCAACTGCCATCGAGGACACCTTAAAAGATGTGCAACATGGTCAGAAAAAGTCTACCATCGAACCCACAATGGTTACACGTGACCAGGTGGAAACTTTAGCTGAGGGTTATGGCAGGACACAACCTGAGTATAGTCTTACTGATACCACCTCTACCTATTCTTCATCAACCTCCCAGCAGAGCTTTTTGGACTATCTTCCTGATCAAACTATTTTACTCATAGAGCCTTTGGCAGCGAGCCTTCTCATTCCGCAAGGCAGCAATTCCCTCACAACAGAGACACTTGTTATCTCCTCTCTCGTTTCTGGACTGCTTACAGATTCAACCCGCAGCACTGCCACTCTTATTGAGCCCCTGAATTCAATGCCTACTGCAGGGGTTCAAAGTGACTCCTTAATGACAGAGGCCATCAGACCGTCTCCGTTGTCTCCTTCGTCTCACACTGATGTTTTCCCATCTCTGACACCTGGCTCAGCCCAAAGTCTTTTTATCTCTGATGCCAAAAACAACACTGACCTGGTTTTACCCTCAATGAACAATCAATTTATCCTCTCTGAAAACCCACAAGCTCTTGACTCTAGCCAATTCCCAACTCGTAGTGTTCTCACTGCGTATCCAGGCATCACAAGCAACATTGCTACGTCAATAGTGGGCAGCTGGTCCAAATTAGATTCACCTCTGGCGCTGGAGCCGTCGCGTGTAAACAGATTGCCAGAGACCCTTTTCAGAGGCTTAAGCAGGCAAGGAGATGTTAATCCTTCAGAGGCTGATTTGAGGGACTTGTCACATATCCCTCATATTTCTCTCAGCGCTGGTTCAGAATTACCGTACGATTCTGCGGTGGGCCTGACAGACGAATGGAAAGGTTCTCAGTCTTCACCCCTTAATTCAGACTCCCAGATGAAGAGGATAGATGTGACGCCCACATTCAGTTTGCCCTCCCACAACATTTTTGACTTTGGCATGGTCGCATCAGCATGGTCGGGCAACTTCAATGGGGAGAGAGCCCAAATTTCATCAACTAAAGTATTTGCACTAAATTCGATAAGTAAGAATGGACCAGATGAGGCCTCACCTTACGAAACCAAATTCAGGTATCAATCAGAGACAATGGACATTTCTAACTTTATAAAGCCTGGCAATGTCCTTCCTTCTCAGTCTGAAGGAGAGGTTTATAATGATGGATTTGTTATTTCTGGTACATATAGTCGAATAAGTCCAACCCACAAATACGTTGAAGCCACAACTACCACAAGGTTGGCTGGTGGAGATCTGTCATCTCAGACCCCTCCAGACTCTGCTTTTCATCAATTTTCCACCTTTACAAGCAGCACGCCATCAGAACTTGCTTCCGTTCCAGTCATCCAACCCTCCAAATCAATGGACATCTCAAGCAGCCGCAGTGAAGACCTGCTGGACACTAAACATTTCCATTCCTCAACAACAAAGCAGCCATTTTGGGCCAAGAATGAATCAGCAAACCCCTCCAGTCACAACCACAATGTGCTCGTTGTTCTGCCCGCCACCACAGATAGCGAGACGCATCCGTCTCTAGCTACTGACGACCAGTCTTTTGTCCCGACAAATGGCACGGTCGACACCCCAGCCAAAGGAGTCGGCGCAGGTTTTGGATCTGTGCATACTGGTGCCACCAATGGGACCACTACAGACCCTCATGAACTGGCCCCATGTCCATGTAAAGCTCCCTTTCATATTACATGTCTGTGTGGACTTTCAACCGGGAACAGTATGTTTTCCAATAACAATCTAGACCTTAGAACGAGAGTTAGCTTCTTTTATTGCTGAATCCTGACTTTCTAGGCAAGTGATCATAGAATGATGGTTGTTCAATTTGGGGGGAAAAAATCAGTCTGTCTTCTTGGTTTGCAAATTTAATTTGATTCCATGTGATTTACTAGAAGTAGTAAGATATTAACAATAGCCAGTTCTGACAATCATTGAGTTTCAGCGCTCTTCACGTGCTGGCTGTTACTCGCACTTACACTCAGAATTGAGTGCATAGGTCTCTTGTAATTCAGATTTGTATCATTCTTCCTTCTTAGGAGACTGCTTTATTTAAATATTTATTTTACATTGACCTGTTCAGCCTTACTTACTCAAGAATTTTCATACTTATGATTTCAAGAGAGACTACCTGGGGTGCGGAGTGAAAATTCTGTGTGCTCTCTGAGGAAGCTCTCTCACATTTTCAATTTGTGGAAATACGTTTTTTAAATTTTATTATATTAGGAGTCTCCTAAGAAAGTCTTGGCATGGTGTAGTTATGCATTATAAAGTAGTCCAGCACTAACAACTCGAGATACATGAGAGCCATCTTGTGATAGAAGTGCAGCATAGCAGTAGATCTCAAAATCCATTTGTTAATGAAACCAGGCCAAACCTTCTAAACTGATTTTGTTTTTACAACACTTTGAATAGATTTTATTCAAAATCTATTCAAGATAAAGATTTTATTTAAACTATTAACTACTAACTACTGCTATGCAACACAGAAAAATGAATTAAGCTAATTGTGTTTTGATTTATAACTTAAAAAAGTATCATATTCTCCTTTTACAGAGGATATTTTCTACAGAATATCCCTAGAGGTTACTGATGTACAAGCAAACACCCCAGGCAGGGATGCTAAGACGATGATATCTCAATGGGTATATTTATATTTTTTTATTATTTATATATTTGTTTTGTTTCACTGTTTTAAATATCCATTAACGGAGATTAAAATAACTGATCATTTGTGACCCTGGACCACAAAACCAGTCGTAAGGGTAATTTTTTTAAATTGAGATTTATACATTATCTGAAAGCCTAATATATAAGCTTTGTTAGGATAGGACAATTTTTGGCCTCTGAAATCTGAGGGTCTTAAAGGCTTCCAAATTAAGTTTTTAGCAATGCATATTACTAAATAAAAATTACGTTTTGATATATTTACGGTAGGAAATTATCTTCATGGAACATGATCTTTATTTAATATCCTAATGATTTTTGGCATAAAAGAAAAATCGATAATTTTGACCCACACACTGTATTTTGGGCTATTGCTACAAATATACATGTGCTACTTATGACTTGTTTTGTTGTCCAGAGTCATATTCAATTATTTTTGAATTCTTTCTAAACATGCCACTGCTTACTAATACATTTCTGTGATTTTTACAGCTAAATCAAACATTTCAAAACTGGATCTACAGAGTTTATGTTGATAGTGTCAGGTAGGTTTTTTTTTTTTTTTACTTAAATGTAAATAAACATCTCTTTATTTTATTTATTTATATATGTTTGCTCACTCTCATCCCCTTTCCAGTCTCCAACCTGTTCTCTCAAGGACCACTACAGGGTAAGATTTTTCAACAGTGCATACTGTTACTATTTTTGTCTGATTCTTACTAATGTAATAGTAACTATTATTTACAGTATTTTATTATCAGTATTTTTAAGGTCTAAAACATATGATGTGATGTTGCATTCTTCCCAGACAAACCTACATGGCCCTGCTGGTATATAAGAATACCTCTGATGCAAGTCTAGCAGAAGCAGAGATCGAGAACATACTGAGAAGTGCCCCTCCAATCGGAAATGGCTTGGCATTAGACAGTGTGACTGTGAACTTAATGGGTATGGCTTGCAAGTTTTGCATATTGCTAAAAAAAAATCATTATTATTAATGCTTACAAATGAATACTGATCTCCTAAAATATGGCTGATATGATATTCGTATTGAACTTACACTGATACCTAGAAGCATAGAGGTAGCATCACACCACAGCAAAAGTTTTAGTTATCAAAGGCAGAATTATTCAGTTCTTAAGAGTGCAACTTTAAATTCCACGTGAAGGCAATTCAGAGAATTGTTTCTAAACGCATTATAAATGTTAGAAATGTATTACATAACACGTTATAAAGACTGTGGACTATGTACTACTGAATTGTGGAGTTAAACACTCTATACTGCTTATTTCGATTTTGATAACTTACTTGGCGGGTTTTTAATCACTCAAATTTGGCTGGCTGGTTAATAACACATTTTTCTGTGGTGTGACAAACTCAGAACACATTGAGTATTGCTTTACACAGACTTTTATGAAGGCTGGAGATTTTCAGATAGATGGCACCTCTTTAAAAAGCATTTATAAGTAAATCAATCTTATAATTTAGTTTCTGTTTTTTTTTTACCTCAGAAAACTGCCAGGCAGAGGAATTCCCATTCCACTACAGATGGCCAGAAACCAGACCCACAGTCACCCAGTATGTCCCCTGTTTCCCTTACAAAGAACAAAACGCATCCAGGACTTGGTGAGTAAATGCTGATAGCCTCTGATCTAGACACAAATTGGAATAAACTAATAATTATAAATAAGCAGTTACAGGTGTGTTAGAAAGATCAATTTAATATTTTGCGTGTGTTTTTCACTCTTTAGCATGATTAGCCAGTATAATTATACATCATACTGGGCCCTGCCGGACCGTGGAAACTGCACTAATATAACAAACATTTCAGTTTCACAAGGTAGGTTCTGATCTGCACTGCACATTCTGTAATACTCTAAAGTTAAAACCAGATTTAATAATTCTTACTTTGAATTTCACAGAAAATGCAATGGAAGTGGCCGTGCAGCTCGCTGACATCACCAATAATAATCTCTCTAAGGAGGAGGTGACACAGGTTGTCTTCAAGGTGAAGGAGCTGGTAAACATAGCCAAAATCAACGCCACGCTAGCCAGCACTGTGGTCACTATCATCTCCAACGTCATGATCAGCTCAGAGGCCGCTCAAAAGGACGCCTCAGAGACGTATGTGCTTTTACTTGCACTGTAGAAAATTAAGAGCGTGCTGAAATTATACTTTGAAGGCAACAATTTGCAATCAAATGTCCGGTCGTTGTCTGGCATCATTTTAACAATTGCCTGCATGCAACGTCAATAGAAAATATTCCCTTTATTTTTTTTATTTTTTTTTTGGTTTTATGGTTTTAAATGACTATACAGTGTCTTGCAAAAGTATTCATACCCTTTTATTTTTTCACATTTTGTTATGTTTCAACCTTATGTTAAACTGTTTTAAATTCCACATCAATTTATACTCCATACACCATAATGACAAAGCAAAAAACAGACTTGTAACAACTTTGCAAATTTATTAAAAATAAAACACTGAAATAAGTACATTGCATAAGTATTCATACCCTTAACTCAGTACTTAGTTAAAGCACCTTTACAGCCTCAAGTCTTCTAGGGTATGATGCAGCACATCTGCATTTGGCAATTATCTGCCATTCATTCTTCACCTCTCAAGCTCTGTCAGCTTGGATGGGGGCTGGCAGACATTTTCAGGTTTGCGTTCAAGCCAAGGCTCTGGTTGGTCTTGGATGCTTGGAATTGAGATTCATCAGACCAGAGAATCTTGTTTCTCACAATCTGAGGGTCCTTTAGGTGCTTTTTTGCAAATTCCTAGTGGGTTTTCAAGTGTCTTTACTGAGGAGAGGATTGAGTTTGGCCACACCGCTATAAAGACCGGATTGGTTGCAGTGATGTTTGTTGCTCAATTTGGCCAGGAGACCAGCTCTAGGAAGAGTCCTAGTTATTCCAAGCATCTTCCTTTATGGATAATGGAGGCTACATGCTTCTGTGAACCTTCAATGCAGCAGAATGTTTTTCTGAACTCTTCCCAAGGTCTTTGCCTTGACACAAGCCTGTTTCTGAGCTCTAAAGGCAGTTGCTTTGACCTCAGGGCTTGGTTTTTGCTCTGATAGACATTTTCAGTTGTTGAACTTTTTCTGAGAGGTGTGTGCCTTTCCAAATCATACTCATTCAATTAATTTGCCACAGTTTATTAATGCTTACAAATGAATACTTTAAAAAAAAAAAAAGTACTTTAAAGTTCATGTGAAGGCAATTCAGAGAATTGTTTTTATAAATTCTCTTTTTTTTTATTTTTATAAAATCTCTACTCGAAGTGTATTAACATCTATAAGCGATATGAGGACTCCTTAGCTAAATTTAAAGTGTCCCAAATTAGGATATGAATACTTATGCAATGGAATCATTTCAGTTTTTATTTCTAATACATTTGTAAAGTTGTTACAAACCTGCTTTGTGCATTTTTTATTATGCTATATGGAGTGTAGATTGATGTGGAAAAAAGCAATTTAAGGCAGTTTAACATTTATGCTGCAACATAACAAAACATGAAAAAAATGAAGGGGTATGAATACTTTCGCAAGGCACTGTATCTGGTTCAGTATTACATTCTTCTGACTACATATTGTTTGAGAGCAAACCATTATATTTTTTACACTATATTGCCACTATATACATTATATACTATACACATATATAAATGCTTTGCTTTTCATTGAAGGGTCTTCTTTTATGCTCAGTCTGGGCACTTTTTAAAACTTCTCATGTGAGCCTCTTGTTTTTGTATCGGCATGATCAGAGCTCTCAAAGCAGTGGATAAACTGGTGCAGAAGATTGAGTTTGATGGACCCTCACTAACCATTACATCCAAAAATCTGGCTGTCGGAGTTTCTGCTCTCAACATGAGCAATTTTAATGGGACCACTTTCAGTGCATTTATAGCCACGAACATGACGGACCCTCAGGTAAATGTCCATCAAAAATGTTTTCTTCTCTGCTTCATGTCTTTTGATGTGACATCTGACATGTCTTTACACAAGTATGTGACTGTTTTTTTTTTTTTTTCTTGATGGGGTCTATTTCTGGCTATGCATGTATATTTGAACATGTACTGCACTCAAAATTTGCTTAAGACTTCCTCAAGCAGACTGCCCAAACATTTTAGCTGTATTTTCGGCTGCCCAAACATTTTAGCAGTAAAGTTCTAAAGTAATCTTAAGCAATTAAAGTAGTGTAATGAGAGGTGACGTATATGGACCGTGCCCAGGGGTTGCACCCATTGATTAAGAGCCAACGGTTCCTGGAAAGTTGTGGGAGGAAAAAGCAACATTGTACAGTTTGAGAGTGAGTCAGAAAATGACACATTACTCTCTTCTCAGGGCATGAGTGTCAGAATGTATATTTTTGAAAGTATTTAAGTGGATTTTCTGTATTTTTAGCATGCTCGCAAATTTAAATAGTTGTTTTTTGTGCCATTTCCTATGTTTATATTTCAAGTTTAACTCAATCATTTAAGGGATTTAAAGAATTAAAAATACAAAGAGGTTAGATTATCACCTAAAGGCCATGTTTTTTTACTATTTTTATATCTTCAAGAATACTTCATGGATTATTCAACCAGATGCCTGTTCAGTCTAGTTTTACTTGAGATTTTTTAATGGATTCATTACCACTTTATTCTGGCAGAGGGCGCAGTACCCTCTTCAAATGCAATTACACACATGGAGCTCTTACACACATTATCATATAATGAAAGTACCTTTTTTTCTATAGATCGATTTTGAGTCAGAAGCCCAGAATGCTTTGGCTGTGGTCACTCTACCTCCAACACTGCTGCAGAACTTGAGTAATCCACCAACGGATAGAGTGTCCAGAATAAACTTCATGTTCTTCAGCAAGACAGGACTGTTTCAGGTGAGAACGAAATGTTTAGCTTTTTTATTGTTTTTCTCTGAATTACGTATTGGTGGTCCATTTACATATATGGCTTTACTTAAAGGACTGAAGAACGATATAATATTGACAGTTCTCATTGATATTTCTGTTAATAGCACTTTGGATCTTTCATGGTACGGTAATGAATCTCTGGATGTCTTCTCTGTGCTATGTAAACTAACTACTCTAAGTTGTGTGTTATATTGTATAACATACACTACCATTAATCTTGTTTGGGGTCAGTAAGATTTTTTTTTTTTTTTGAAGAAGAAGAAATTAATACTTCTATTAAGCAAGGATGTGGTAAAATGATCAGAAGTTACAGTCGTGTTACAAAACAAAATTTATATTATTTAAAGAAGCCTGATAATGTATAAACAATGTTAGAGTGATTTCTATAACATCAATTATAATAACATTTCACAATATTACTGTGTAAATGCAGCCTTGATGAGCATAACAGACCTATTAAAACTTCTTAAACATATTTAAAAATTGTTCCCAAACATGTGAACTGTATGTCATGAATTTAATTAACAAATATATTGACATGCTCCTCATCCTCAAATGCATTTTACTAATAGCTAACAAAAGTGACATATTCTGTCCACTAATTACAATAATGATAAAGTTATATAGATAAAAATAAAGGAGTAGTTCACTTTCAGAACAAAAATTTACAGATAATGTACTCACCCCCTTGTCATCCAAGATGTTCATGTCTTTCTTTCTTCAGTTGTAAAGGAAATTATGTTTTTTGAGGAAAACATTTCAGGATTTCTCTCCATATAATGGACGTCTATGGTGTTTGAATTTCTAAAATGCAGTTTAAATGCAGCTTCAAAGGGCTCTAAATGATCCCAGCCGAGGAAGAAGAGTCTTATCTAGCGAAATGATCGGTTATTTTCTAAAAACATTCACAATTTATATACTTTTAAATCTCTACACAGAGTACACACAAAGCTAGACAGCATGAGCATTTGAGGTTAAAAAGTTAAAAATTGTAATTTTTTTTTAAAAAACCACCAAACATTTTGCTAGATAAGACCCTTTTTTCCTCGGCTGTGATCGTTTAGAGCCCTTTGAAGCTGTATTTTGGAAGTTCAAACTCGGGGGCACCATAGAAGTCCATTATATGGAGAGAAATCCTGAAATGTTTTCCTCAAAAAGCATAATTTTCTTATGACTGAAGAAAGAAAGACATGAACATCTTGGATGACAAGGGGGTAAGTACATTATCTGTAAATTTTTGTTCTGAAAGTAAACTACTCCTTTAAGTTTTGCTTATGTGTCTGCCTCTCCATAAAACAAATTAGCAGCTTTGTCCTGATTACCTGTTTCATTTCTACACAGGACCGGCAAAGTAATGGCATGTCCTTGAACAGTTATGTGGTGGCTAGCAGTGTGGGGAACTTCACCATCAAAAACCTACAGGATCCTGTCAAAATAGAGATTGCCCATCTGAAGTACCAGGTACTTGGCTTTTGTGATTTATGGAAAATAGTATATATTACCAGTTTTGGTAACTGGTATTTTTACAGAAACTATGGTTTGAGTGATATATTTTTTGGAGTAGTTACAGTCATTTTATTAGTTTAACATTCCCGTCAATGAGGTTTCAAAGCAGTCACTTTCTTCCAAAAAATGATTTGTCCAAGCTAACTAGAACAATGGCGTCTATCACATTTTAATGTGTCTGTCTGTCCTCCAGAGAGATCCAAAGCGTCTTTGTGTGTTTTGGGATTTCAGCCTCCAAAATGAGGGTAAAATAAATGATTTACTTGGCCACTGTTAAAGCATTAAAACAGTCCCATAGGAGACTGTACATATAGACTTACAGTAATCGTGTAATATTCATTTGTCTCCATTAGATCGCACTGGGGGCTGGAGCAGTGAAGGCTGCGAGGTCAGTCCAGAGTCCAACAGCAACAGGACCGTCTGCTTGTGTAATCACCTCACACACTTTGGCATTCTAATGGTGAGATTTGTGGGATTGGCAACTAAATGACCCAACAGAGCGGTTTCATGTATTAAGCCAATATGGCTGACTGAAGCAGCGATGGTGCATTGTATGTCATCTAGAGTGGCTAACCATGTCTGAAACAGACAGGGCCAGATAGTTCAAGATTTGCAGCTTATAACATTAGGTGCACTTTGTTCATGTGTCATTTGAATGTGGCATTATACAAAAGAAGATTATTTATTTCATGAGCAAAATGGCCAATAACAGGGGGGTTCTTATGTGGTCATCTGCTCATAAATAATATGTGACCCTGGACCACAAAGCCAGTAAGTAGCATGGGTATATTTGTAGCAATAGCCAACAAAACATTGTATGGGTTAAAATGATTGATTTTTCTTTTATGCCAAAAATAATTTGGATATTAAGTAAAGATCATGTTCCATGAAGATATTCTGTAAATTTTCTTACTGTAAATATATCATAATTTAATTTTTGATTAGTAATATGCATTGCTAAAAATTTCATTTGGACAACTTTAAAGGTGATTTTCTCAATATGTTAAAGATTTCAGATTTCAGTTTTCAATTAGTTGTATCTTAGCCAAATATTGTCCTATCCTAACCACAAATGAATCTGGTTAGAATCAATTGAAAGCTTATTTATTTAGTTTTCAGATGATGTATACTGTAAATCAGCTAAATAAAACAGCTAAATTAGAATAAAACAGTTTTTTGTAATGAGGAAAAAAATCCTTTAGATTTATCTATAGACTTGTTTTACTAATTTTTGGAATTATAAACACTAATGAGACTCTTGCATCCCTGATCAATCTCATTATTGATTAACTTTGCCTCACTTTTGTCTTTTAGGACATCTCTGGAGCTTCTGCACAGATAGATGAGAAAAACAACAGGGTTCTCACCTTCATTACCTACATCGGCTGTGGCATCTCAGCCATTTTTTCCGCAGCAACGCTGCTCACGTACATTGCTTTTGAGTAAGTGTCTTTCAGCGTTTAACTAGGACGCAAGTACTGCATCTTTGATGCCTGTTTGTAACGGAAAAAAGTTACTAATTTACGCCTACTTAATTTTTCTTACCCTTGTTTTTAAATGTTTTTAATGACTCATCTATGTAAGCACATTGTGTAATATTACATTTGGCTTTCCATTAAAGGGATAGTTCACCCAAAACAAATTAAAATTACCCCATGGTTTACTCACCTTCAAACCATCCTAGGTGTATAGGACTGTCCTCTTTCAGACAAATACATAGTTAAATAAAAAAAAAATGTCCTGGCTCTTCAAAGCTTTATAATTGCAGTTAATGAGGTTTAAGATTTTGAAGTCCAATAAAAGTATGTCCATTCATCATTAAAAGTGTTCCACATAGCTCCATGGGGTTAATAAAGGCCTTCTGAAGTGAAAAATATCCATATTTAAAAATTTATAAACCACAATCTCTAGCTTCTACTACCCGTCGTATGCGTTACACCTTGAAGAATCCCCCAAATTTTACTTATTTTACCTAAACAAGAGGAATCATAGAAAATGCAAGGTATTTTTTATTTAGTACTGACCTGATCAAGATATTTCACATAAAAGGTGTTTACATATAGTCCACAAGAGAAATTAATAGTTCAATTTATAAAAATAACGCTGTTCAAAAATTTAAATGCAAGGGGTAAAAACTTTTTGAATTCGAAGATCAGGGTAAATTTAACTTATTTTGTCTTCTGGGAAACATGTAAGTATCTTCTGTAGCTTCTGAAAAACAAATATGATATTTAGGTGAAATAAGAAAAATGTACAAATCTTCATTCGACATACGACAGCAGAAGCTGGAGATTACGGTTTATAATATTTAAAATATGGATTTTTTTTTAACAAAAACCCCTCAGAGCCATGTGGAGCACTCTTTTGTGATGGATGGATACACTTTATTGGACTTTTGAATATTACCACCCATTCACTGCCGTTATAAAGCTTGAAAGAGCCAGGACATTCTTTAATAAAACTCAGATTGTATTCGTCTAAAAGAAGAAAGTTATATACACCTAGGATGGCTTGATGGTGCAAATGGCTAAAGGAAAAACTTATCGTTTTCTTTGATTTAAATCTATAGGAAGCTGCGGAGAGATTATCCCTCTAAGATCCTGATGAATCTCAGCACATCGCTGCTCTTCCTCAACATGGTGTTCCTTCTGGATGGCTGGTTGGCTTCATACGACATTGAGGGACTGTGTGTGACAGTGGCTGTTTTTCTGCACTTTTTCCTTCTCACGTCCTTCACCTGGATGGGCTTAGAGTCCATCCACATGTACATTGCCCTGGTCAAGGTCTTCAACACTTACATCCGGCGATACATCCTCAAGTTTTGCCTCGTAGGATGGGGTATGTTCTACACCATGGATTTTTCTGTCTCCAGTGTCCAATCTAATATATAGTATAAGATCACTGTGAAAAAGATGATATTAACAAGATCCAACTGCGTTTACAGGTGTCCCTGCTGCAATCGTTGGCATTGTTTTGGCTGTGGGCAAAAATTCCTATGGAAAAAACTATTATGGAAAAGGAGATAATGGACAGGGCACAGAATTGTAAGTTTCAAACATTGTTTTATATCTGATGTCTTCTGTGAAAGAAGTCTTTTAGTACCTTATTCTCATTATGTTGCTGTTCCTGGTCTTTCTTTCTGTAGCTGTTGGATTCATAGTCAGGTGGTGTTCTACGTGACATGCGTGGGCTACTTTTCCATGATCTTCCTGATGAATGTTGCCATGTTCATCGTGGTCATGATCCAGATCTGCGGGCGTAACGGCAAGCGCAGCAACCGAACACTTCGAGAGGAGATCTTGCGTAACCTGCGCAGCGTGGTCAGCCTGACTTTCTTGCTGGGCATGACCTGGGGCTTTGCTTTTTTCGCCTGGGGTCCGGTCAGCTTGGCCTTCATGTACCTCTTCTCCATTTTCAACTCCCTACAGGGTTGGTTTATATCATTATTTTTTCACTATCCTGTACATTTAAAACTCATGGTATCTTATGTGATGTGTTAATGCGTTTTCTATTTTTACATACCAAAGTATTTTTACCTATTTTAATGTATATAAGTACATATCTTGTGTCAAAGGTGAATTTTGTTGACCTTATTTGTTGTAAAAACCTAATTTTATTTTTTTTAAATATATTTATACTACAGTAAGATTTGTAATATTTTATAGAGAAGTTTTTTTCTGCTCACCAAGAATGAAATTATTTAATCCACAGTACAGCAAAAACTGTACAATTTTGAAATATTTGTTCTATTTAAAATAAAGTTTTTCTATTTGAGTATATTTTAAAATGCAATTTATTCCTGTGATTTCAAAGCTGAATTTTTATTATCATCACTCCAGTCACATAATCCTTCAGAAATCATTGTAATATTCTGATTTGCTGCTCAAAAACATGTATCATTATTATTATTATTATTATTATTATTATTATTATTATTATATTATTATGTTGAAAACAGCAGAGTATAATTTTTTCTGGCATTTTTAATGAATAGAAAGTTCATAAGAGCAGCATTTATCTGAAATAGAACTCTTCTGTTAAATTGTAAATGTCTTTATAATCACTTTCGATCAATTTAAGCATTCTTGCTAAATAAAAGTATTAATTTCTATTATTTCTTTGCCAAAAATATAAAAAATATTTATTTCAGATAAATGTTGATCTTTGGATCTATTTCTATTCATCAAAGAACCCTGACAAAATGTACTCAGCTGTTTTAAATAATAATATTTCTTGAATGTTTCTGAAAGATCATCTGACACTGAAGATTGGAGTACTGATGCTGAAAATGTGGCTTTGATCACAGGAATAAATTACATTTTAAAATGTATTCAAATAGAAAGCCGTTATTTTAAATAGTAAAAATATTTCACAATATTATCGCTTATGCTGTATTTTGGATCAAATAAATGCATGCTTGGTGAGCAGAGGAGAATGTTTTAAAAAACATAAAAAAATCTTACTGTTCAGAAAGTTTTGATTGGTAGTGTATATATATTATTTACTTTTTATAATAAAATTAAAATGTTAATACAGTTAAAATTATCACTGTTTTAGTCTTAGAAGTGATTCACGTTAAAAAGTTGCTCTTGGCACCACACTCTGCCGAAACCCGGGATCGAACCAGGGACCTTTAGATCTTCAGTCTAACGCTCTCCCAACTGAGCTATTTCGGCCTGTAGGTGGCTTCGTTATAAATGTGAAGTTCTATGTATGATCCGCCAGAGGTCGCTTTGGTATTAGTAGCCTTTTAAATAGCTTGTGGGTTTGTAATCAGTAAAGATTAAAAAGCATAATTTGTTTTGGTTATTTTTTTCCACAGGATTATTCATATTTGTGTTCCACTGTGCCCTGAAAGAAAATGTACAGAAGCAATGGAGGAGATACTTGTGCTGTGGAAAGTTCCGCCTGGCAGATAACTCAGGTAAATTTAAATAGTATTATTACTTATATTTTAAATAAATTATGTTTTTTGGGTATGTTATACAGCGGAAGATTTATATATTCAATTACATTCTATGAAGTAATGCCTACATTTAGTTAAAATGAATGCTGGGGCATTGTATCTCATAAGCACATTTTTGTTTTTATCACTTTTTTTTAATAGGCATATTGGACTGTGCTGTGACTACATCTTTAGGTGCTGAATTCCTGAGACTTTTGTTGCACTTAGAATGTGTGTTTCAGTAGAGCCCAGCTTTGGAGACTTTTCACCTGAAGTATCACAAAACTATTGTTAATAAAATTTAGGACCAGAGAGGCCTTAGCTGGGCTTTACTTGCAGTTAAATCTGATAAAATGAGATGTGAAGTTAAACAGTCTATTTTTCGAATGCCAGTCCTGCACAACTTCCCTTTAGAAAGTTGTTTGTCCTGTATTTTAGATGATGGAATTGCAGTATTGGGTTTTTCTTGTGCTGTATCTTTATGCATGGGATTCACCTGTGTGCTAATAGTTATCTGGCATGTATAAATAACATTTAAATTTTTTTTGCAGACTGGAGCAAGACTGCCACTAATAATACCAAGAAAGTGAGTTCCGATAACCTTGGAAAATCCCTCTCCTCCAGTTCCTTTGGCTCCACTACAGCCAACTGGACGTCTAAAGCCAAAGCCACACTAAACCCCTTTGCCAGGCACAGTAATGCAGGTGAGCGTAAAAGTTAAGATGTGGATTGCTTAGGCCAGAGTTCTTGATTTATATTAACCTTTTGATGCATGAAAAGTATTACATTCAAATAAGAGTAAAAAAATAAATAAAGTTGAAGTCAAAAGTTTACATATACCTTGCAGAATCTGCAAAATGTTATTTTACAAAATAAGAGGAATCATACAAAATGCATGTTATTTTTTATTTAGTATTGACCTAAATAATATATTTCACACAAAAGACATTTACGTATGGTCCACAAGAGAAACTAATAGCTGAATTTATAAAAATTACCCCATTAAAAAGTTTACGATTTTAAGAGTTTAAGATTTTTAATACTGTGTTATATGATCCACAGCTGTTTTTTTGTGTGTGTGTGTGTGTGTGTTCATAGTTGTTCATGGGTCTCTTGTTCTTCAGAAAATCCTTCAGGTCCCATAAATTCTTTGGCTTTTCAGCATTTCTATGTATTTGAACCCTTTCCAACAATGGATGTATGATTTTAAGATCCATCTTTTCACACTGAGGACAACTGAGGGACTCATGTGCAACTATTATATAAGTTTCAAACGCTCACTGATGCTTTAGAAATAAACATGATACATTAAAAGCTGGGGGTGAAAACTTTTTGAATTTGAAGATTAGGGTAAACTTTTTTTGTTTTCTGTGAAACATGTAAGTATCTTCTGAAGGGCAGTACTACATAAAAAAAAAAAGATATTTAGGCAAAATAAGAAAAATGTACACACATCTTGCTTCTGTTCAAAAGTTTTCACTCCCGGCTCTTAATGCATAATTTTTACTTCGGGAGCATCAGTGAGCATTTGAACCTTCTGTAATAGTTGCATATGAGTCCCTCAGTTGTGCTCAGTATTAAAATATGGATGTCAAAATCACACAGTCATTGTTGGAAAGGGTTCAAATACACAAAAATGCTGAAAAACCAAAGAATCTGTGGAATCTCAAGGCTTTTTCTGAAGAACAGTGGGCAGTTTAACTGTTCAAAACAAACAAGGCACTCAAGAACAACTATGACTAAAAACTGTGGGTAATTCAGGTATCAACACAGTATTAAAAATCAAGTGTAAACTTTTAAACAGTAATTTTATCAATTAAACTATTATTTTCTCTTGTGGACTATATGTAAACATATTTTATCTTATATATGTGACCCTGGACCACAAAACCAGTCATAAGGTAAAATTTTACAAAACTGAGATTTATACATCATATGAAAGCTCAATAAATAAGCTTTCTATTGATGCATAGTTTGTTAGGATAGAACAATATTTGACCGAGATACATCTATTTGAAAATCAGGAATCTGAGGGTGCAAAAAAATCAAAATACTGAGAAAATCACCTTTAAAGTTGTCCAAATTAGGTTCTTAACAATGCATTTTACAAATCAAAAATTACATTTTGATATATTTACAGTAGGAATTTTACAAAAAATCATCATGGAACATGATCTTTACTTAATTTCCTAATGATTTTTGGCATAAAAGAAAAATCAAAAATTTTGACCCATGCAATGTATTTTTGGCTATTGCTACAAATATACCCCAGCGACTTAAGACTGGTTTTGTGGTCCAGGGTCACATATGTATGATCTTTCTTATTTTGGTAAAACAATTAACATTTTGCAGATTCTGCAAGGTGTCTGTAAACTTTTGACCTCGACTGTATATAAATGATTAAAAACTGCTTTTAAACTCTCTCCACTATAGCAAACATCATGCATTAAAGGGTTAAGATTAAACTGGGTATTTAATACTAAAAAAACCTTTAGTTAGCATGCTCTGAGTAATATATTGCTTTGATGTGTAATGCTTGACTATTTTTGGTAAGGATATTGCCCTTCATGCCTTGTTTTATTTTGTGCTTTGCTGTACTGTGTGACTTTTTGTGTAACTGTACGTCTGGACTCAGTGGTGCTGTGTGTCTGTATTTATGTTTGTGGTATAGATAGTACCCTGCAATAATGCCATGGAGAGACTTCCTGAGGTAAAACCACGCAAGCCAGCTTGAGTTCACACTGCTTTCCTCTGTTCATGTGATCAGCTTCCCTTGTTGGGATAGACTGAATTCAATCCAGCGGCCCTAGGCATAATACCTAGTCTAACTCACTCTTAACACATAAATGCTTCCTTTTGACCCTCCAAAACCATCATTAGTATGACCTTTTTTGGAAACATTAGGCATCTGTTGTGATGTTTTATGGTGCAATAATTGCCTGTTGGATTGAATCCAAGTTGTGGAGTGACATTCAAGAACTAAAAAGCACACTTCTGCTGGTTGTCATTGTCGGTTAAATAGCAAATAAAGTTGCTAGCACAGTGGTGCAATACGAGGAAACACCTCAACCTGAATACATATGTATAAATAGGTTATAGACTTGACTTCTGCCCAGTCTTTCAGTAGACACTGACAAGCTTTAGTGTCTTTTAGGAGTTCTGAATGTCATTTGCACTCTGTTTGACACTAATGTTTCTCACGGTGGGCTGTTTTTATTTGTCTACTTTGTTTTGTTCTTTTTTTTATTTTCGTTTGGCAGTGTTAATGTTCCCACAGGAGAAAATACCCAGCTTAAACTGCTAAAACTAAAATGTATACAACCATACACAGTAAACACTTCATCCCCACAACAGGATCGCTCTACTGTACATTCTGGCTGTGCAGAGGATAGATTACATACACTTGCTGACACTAATAACGCACTTATTGAAGATACTGTTATGCATAATCAGAGTTTTTGTTATTGTGAAATATTGAGATATTTAGGAATTAGTTGTAGACTTTTTATGTTTGCATTACACTGAATTGAGCAAAATTGCATAATTGATCTAAAAATGCAGTCTTTAAAAGTTCACATAGTATACCTTACTCTATAATGTAATTTACAGGGATAGTTTACCCAAAAAATTCTGTCATTAATTACTCATGCAAGTCCTTTGTTCATCTTCGGCACACAAATTAAGATATTTTTGATGAAATCCGAGAGCTTTTCTGCATAGACAGCAATGGTACTACCACGAGACTGACGCAGAAGAGAAGAAATTGTTGAATAAAGTAGTTGTTTTTGTTTTCTATGCACACAAAAAGTATTTCTATAGCTTCATAAAATTATGGTGAACCACTGATGTCTCATGGACTATTTTAACAATGTCCTTACTACCTTTCTGGGAATTGAACGTTTTGGTTGCGTTGCTGTCTATGCAGGATCAGAAAGCTCTTGGATTCCATCAAAAATATTTTTGTGTTACGAAGATAAACAAAGGTCTTACAGGTTTGGAACGACATGAGGGTGAGTCATTAAGACTAATAGAATTTTAATTTCTATTTAAGTCATTGTAATGTACACTGTAAAGATTTTTACTTACTATCACCAATACAGTTAATTACAATTGATTATTCTTTCTTTCTAGTGAAACGAAATAATTCAAAGTATATTAAAGAATAAAAGTTTATTTTATGTTTGTATAATATTTCACTTTTAATATTTCTATTCTTGCTATTTTTATTTAGTGAAGGATTTTTTTGTTAATATTTTCTTTATTTATTTTTCTAGTTTTTTTTTTGCCATTTTTGTAAAATAATCTTTGTTGTTATATGGACACTTTTGTTATTATTAGTTTATCTGGTCTTTGTAATTAATAAAGAAATTAAAATGAATTAAACATATTAAAGAAAAAAAAAATCTAATTTTACAAATGTATAATTTTTTCTATTTTTTCTATTTTTACTATTGTATTTTTGTACCTTCTAGTGAAGGAAAAATCCTATTTCCCAAATCCCAAAAATCCAAAAGGATTTTTTGTTGTAGACCAATTACAACTGACATGATTAATTTACTTTTATTTATTTATTTTTTGTCTCTTTTTTATGTATACATTTTTTTCTTTATTGTAGAGCTGCCAAAGATTAAGATAAGAAAAATGTTGTAATTTATATATAGGTATTTTTAATACATACATTTATGTGTGTGTTTATATATACATAATACACAGAGTGCACACAAATGTATTATTTAAACACAAACTTTTATTTCAAATGTCAACAGCCCTACTTTGTCTGATTTGTTCAAGAATTAGGAGTTGTTTTTGTTTGTTTGTTTGTCAGTATTACACAATATGTATATTGTGAAATAACATTTACTGTTATACTGAGACCTTTGTTTTAAGTTATTTAAATGACCTTATTATCATAATGTTTTAACATGGAACATGGGAGCAGAAGTCTGGATTGTAATGCAAAAAATGTTCTAAATTTTTTTTTGTAATTCTGCAGATAAGCACTTTTCTGGAGCATAATTGGCTGTTTAATTTGTTGCACATAAAAAGCAATCACTGCACAAAAAAAAATGTGACAAAATTATAGTGCTATAAAAAGGGAATGAAGGTGCATGTGTGCATTGGAATGTTTTGGCTAAGAATGCACAAAGGCATGGAAATTCAACAAAATGGCATGAACAAGTAATGACTCACCCCTTACATAGTTGAATGAATTGGAAACTAATATCAAAACAGTCCTGTTTCCTTTGAAGCAGCCAATGCTGTTTAGGTTAACTTGGGTGCCATTTTTCACCATCATGTAAGCAATGTATAGATTAGGGTTGCAAAACGATTAATCGTGATTAATCGCATTCAAGATCAAATTTATGGTTAATAAATACAGTAAATAAATATCTGATATATTTTTCCTTAATATATATGTATGTGTGTGTATTTATATATACATAATAAATAAACACAGTATACACGCATATAGAATGTAAACATAAACTTTTATTTTGAATGCGATTAATCACGATTAATCGCTATGCATCCCTAGTATAGCTACTTTGGCATCAACACTTGCTTTTTTTATATCTCACTATACTATAGTAGTATATTCCCTCAGTCCTTCAATCAACCATTATGGCATATTTGCAGGTAAAAGTTTCTCCAATCAGAGCAGTCCCAAATGCAGCCCTTCTGACGGAGAGGCTTCCTCGTCCATCCTCCCCGTCCACCAGGTCCTGGACAAGGTAAAGGGCTATTGCTCCGTGCGCTCGGACAACTTCTACAAAAACATTATCATGTCAGACAGCTTTAGCAACAGCACTAAATTCTAGTGAGAGGCGGCCGAGACGGAGCCCTGTTCTGCCCCACAGACTTACCTTGTTTGTAAAGACTGCGCTACATATTGAGTTAACCCTCCAAACCCTTCCACCCACCCCGACTGGAGTAGAGAAACGCATAACCCTGTAGAGAGGGCAAGCTATGAAAGTGTGGATTTGACATACTGTGATATTCAGCTTATACTGACTATGTGATCTGTAAATATTCATAATATATTTTACTATTTGTGCTTTTTCTAATTTCGGTTTTGCATACTTTTTTTTTTGCACATTACGTTTTTGTTTTTGTGTATATAAATGCATAAATGCTTGCTGCAGCAGAAAAAAAGGGACCATTTCAACAACCAAAGACTGACTGTGACAAACATGAGGAGTACTAGTTAGTTCCTCAGTTTGGGACTGAAAGAACAAGAACGGTTGGAGCTTGAATTTTTATGCTTGTGAATCTTGCCTTTCCTTAAATATATTTTCACCTGTAAATTAGTGAACCTTTAATACTTATATTTTGTCATTATTTAAATGCTCTCTATTTTAGTCTTCTCATGATCTACTACTGATTAACATGTTACAGAAAATGTTGTGGTTTTTTTTTTTTTTTTACAGTGTGATCATTGTTCAGTGCATACGGTTTCATAAAACTGCTCTAACAGAAGGGCAGGACATCGAGATCAGTCCTCTGCTATTTGACGTCAGAATGGAAACTATAGCTATACACCAAATCTAACATGTTCAGATCTTCCTATTGCTGTAGTTTAATGACTTTGTTGTTTTGACTTGGTATTTATTTTAAATGCTTTTAAGAGATTTCTATGCTTCATCGAAGAAAATGTCAGCCGAGGAAATGCTTACAGAGGGCTATTCAGTTTGCTCTGGTCATCAGTGTAGATCATCATTGTATAGCGGTTATGGATGCTTTATGAAAATGTGACATCCTGCATATTAAATGCACTTAAAACAGATCTTGTCATTCTTGTTTGTTTGAATAGTAACAAATTTCTGCTTATGGTGAAAAATCTGAAATATGCCTCTAGGAAAAAATTCTAAAATATTACACTTGTGCATTTTCGTTTTAAAATGAAAACGATTCTCATCAACACTGGTGGTTTCACTGCATTTTAGAAATGATTTCCGTCCACACTACACAACCGAAAACCGAAATTGTAGTATGTGTTTTTTTTTTTTGTATTTGTCATCCTTTCCTATCAAAATGCTTGCTACGGATGCAAAAACACAGAAAATCGAATCTGATCCGAACTTTTCTATTATGGACGAAAGTTAGTAAACGTGATTGACACAACACGAGGCATATTTACAGGTGCATCTCAATCAATTAGAATGTTGTGGAAAGTTCATTTATTTCAGTAACTCAACTCAAATTGTAAAACTCGTGTATAAATTTAGTGCACACAGACTGAAGTAGTTTAAGTCTTTGGTTCTTTTAGTTGTGATGATTTTGGCTCACATTTAATAAAAAAACACCAATTCAGTATCTCAACAAATTAGAATATGGTGACATGCCAATCCGCTAATCATCTCAAAAGACCTGCAAAGGTTTCCTGAGCCTTCAAAATGGTCTCTCAGTTTGGTTCACTAGGCTACACAATTATGGGGAAGACTGCTGTTCTGACAGTTGTCCAGAAGACAATCATTGACACCCTTCACAAGGAGGGTCAGCCACAAACATTCATTGCCAAAGAAGCTGGCTGTTCACAGAGTGCTGCATCCAAGCATGTTAACAGAAAGTTGAGTGGAAGGAAAAAGATGTACAACCAACCGAGAGAGGCTTGTCCAGCAAAATCGATTCAAGAATTTTGGTGAACTTCACAAGGAATGGACTGAGGCTGGGGTCAAGGCATCAAGAGCCACCACACACAGATGTGTCAAGGAATTTGAATACAGTTGTCGAATTCCTCTTGTTAAGCCACTCATGAACCACAGACAACGTCAGAGGCATCTTACCTGGACTAAGGAGAAGAAGAAATGGACTGTTGCCCAGTGGTCCAAAGTCCTCCAAAACCAAAGTCACTACACTCATTTACCAAGAAATTTTAGAGCACTTTATGCTTCCTTCTGCTGATCAGCTTTTTAAAGATGCTGATTTCATTTTCCAGCAGGATTTGGCACCTGCCCACACTGCCAAAAGCACCAAAAGTGCTGGTGTTCTTGACTGGCCAGCAAACTCACCAGACCTGAACCCCATAGAGAATCTATTTCTGACTCAGTGTGCTATGACCTTAAGGCTAAGTTTACACTATTGCGTTTTCATCTAAAACCCATAACTTTTGCTACGGTTACACCACTAACCATTTACACTAATCCGGCATTTCTGACCCTTTGAAAACAGAGACTTTCGAAAATGCTGCAGACCTTGTTTTAGTTTGAAAACTCATGCTCATTATGAATAATCACATGACATGTGTTTTCGGTTTTGTAGTGTGGATTTAGATCATTTCTAAAACGCAGTGAAAATGCCGGTGTAGATGAACACTTGTGTAAACAGGACCCGAAACAGAGTTTTCTAACTAAAAGTAGTATAAACGACAGGCATAACCGTTGCAAAAATTAAGTGTTTTAAAACAAAAGCACACCAGTGTAAATGTAGCCTAAGGCCCTGTTTACACTATTGCGTTTTCATTTTACAAGGCCGTTTTAAAATGAAAACGATCCTCCGCCTAAACTACACAACCGAAAACTCGGTTGGTCACATGACCATTCAGAAATTTTCCTACATTAAAAAAAAAAAATACGACCTTACATACTTCAATTTTTGCATCCGTAGCGAGCATTTTAATAGGAAAGGATGATGATTGTTTTCGAAAGTCTCCATGTTCAAGGGTTGATAATGGTGGAGTACTGTAAAGGACAAGCGTAACTGTAGCAAAAGTTATGCATTTTAAAACGAAAACTCTATAGTGTAAACATTGCCTAAAACTGAACGTTTTACATAGTAACATTTCCATTAAGTTATAAAAATGTTATTGCTGAATGTTCTTTCTTTGTGCACAAAAAGTACTCTCATAGCTTCATAAAATGAAGGTTGAACCTCTAATGTCACATGCACTATTTTAACAATGTCCTTACTACCTTTCTAGGCCTTGAAAGTGGTAATTACATTGCTGTCTATGCAGGTCAGAAAGCTCTTGGATTTCATCAAAAATAACTTAATTTGTGTTCTAAGGTCTTTACGGGTTTTAGGGGACGACATGAGGGTGAGTAATAATGAGAGAATTTTAATTTTTGGGTGAACTATCTCTTTAAGATTTCTATACGGTATGTGATGCAGCTATATCTTGATAATCTTAATGATCTGTTTTTAGCTGACTTTTAATCATTTGTAGGGTTTTGTCAGGGTGTTTCCCAGAACCTAACAATGTGGTTAGTGGCTGGCTCAATCCGTCTGACTGAAACAGGGGGGACAGGAATAGAGTGTTTGTTCCTTTGTCCCGGTAGTAAATGAGAGCACCACAAATTCCTTCCAGAAGTTTCTTGTGAAAGCCTTCCTGTGAGGTAAACCAGCATTCCTGATGATGCCAAAAATGAATGGAGATAAATACCCGGCCTTATATAAAGATCTAGGCCCACTACCATTCACCTTAACTGCATGGTCGATCCTTCAATATGTGATCACTCAGAAACCAGACCAACCAACAATATTGGTTTACACCAGAAAGGCTTTACACATCACATCACCTCATGGAAAACAAAAACAGCAAAAGAACGAGCGAGTGCAGCTATTCAGAAAATTGCTAGCCTCTAGCACTGTGGAAACATTTAGCTTTGCCATTACCCTCTCCCATGATGAGACTGTTTGATCTCCGGGCACAATGACAGTTTTATCTGTTTCTCTCACACTATACCTCTCTGAAGTCATTTTCTGCCTAACTTCCACTTTTTCTGTACATAATTAGCCTTATTTTCATTACAGTTTGTAAGCAATTTTTCCATCATTGCAACTACAGTATTTACAAAGTTTAAAATCCAGAAAGTAGATACCAAAAAAAGTTCATAGATGACAAGGTTTTTGTTTATTTTATTATTTGCCTTTTCACATTACAATAAATATTCACTTCATTTATTCGATTAGAAATTGTTTTAATTGTCTGACAAATCAAGTGGTATCCACTAATCAATTTTAACCACTCGTCTGAGTAGTGGAGAGGTATTTATTGTTATTATATGTGTCATTATTCCAAAACTAGAAATAAAAAAAAAAACTCAATCTACAATCTTTCTTTTTACAATGTCCTATTTCTAAGCATAAACTGCATGCCAAAATCGTCTTTCCCCAAGCCAACTTATATGTTTAATGTCAAACATAAAGTGCCCATAAGCCACTATTGCGCTCAATAAATATCCAGATGTACTCACTATAAAGAAACATCAAAAAATATGTTACACATCAAGAAGCAATACGGTTTTACAGTATCCTACAAAATACTGACAGATAATATACAGTATCACTCCTATTCACCTCATGTACTGTCAACTATTGAGATGCTAGCATTTCACGACAAGCTAAAGTGTTAGAAATTACATCTAATACTGTACTTCGTAAACCATTCACAGCACACATATTCAGACATATGGCCAGGCTTGCTGCCCAAATAGTAATAATACACAGTAAGTTACTACATGCTTTTTCATTTCTCTCAGGTGGTTTGTACTGGGTTGTGATTCCTCGGTCTTCTCAAGGGGAATCTAGAGTTGTATTGTTCTTTGTAGTTTCTGGGATGGTGCCTTTTGACTGAAGCTTTTTCATCTCTGCAAAAGATAGCAAGTACTGCATCAGTAAAATATAACACAACTGCCACAATGTGTGTCAAATACAGTGAAATTAATAATGGCACTCACTCATGCTGGAGATCCATGAAAGAGCAAAATCGCACACACTTTGTATCTCTCTTGTCTGTGCATTGGCATCGTTCCACATTCCGTCTTAGACGCATTTGGAGTGAACCCACACCATAGGGAATGACCTGACTGAGAAAAAACAGGATATATTTTATCAAACCTATCAATTTTTAATAATCAAATATAATAAATAATTAATAATAAACTCATCTAGACAATCATCAAAAACTAAAAAACAAGAGTTCTGAACCAAATATACTGTAGCATATAAATATCCATACAACAGTTCTTTCTGGTTCTCGAATCTGATTGGCTGATAAGAGTGTGATCTTAGAGTAATAACACCTTTTGTATCACTCCGTTTGTGATATTTTTAGTTTTTGTGTCATGGAATGTAGTTTTAAGAGTTTTTTAGGCAAGAATGTACTTGTTTAGATTTAAAATGTAAAGTTTGTTAATAAAAATAATGTCTCTTTGAAAATTTGCTTCAACGTTTTTGGAGATGTGAGCTTCAAGGCGTCAGCAGCCGTTCAGCGCTCATGAACCCACAGAGAGCAGCCTCACCTCGGCCAGATCTTTTGGATTTTGCCGCTGGCTCTGATGTCTCTATAGTGGTTATACATGAGATCAAATGTGTTTTCGGTAAATCTAACGTCTTACTAATCTATTATTTGTTCCAGAGCAAATAGTTTTGGCTGAGGGAACATTATATTTGTAACTTCGATGCTGTATATCGGAGCGCTGCCTTTGTACCTGTGATTTTTATGATGGCTGTTGTTGTTGTATATTAAATATTAACATTTTATATGAATAATAGTATTTAATAATAGTATTTAGTATACTAAATACTACAATTAATGGTGTGTTTGTAATGGTGATTTTATTTACATTGTTCTGCTATTAGATGGCAACAAGAGACTGTTTTTACGAGTCAGCAATAAAGAGTTTTATATTGAAAAAGGCTAATACACTGTTGTGAACAAGGAAGTTATTTTTACTTTTAACAACAGCTTGTAAAACAGCCAACAAATGCACTGAGCAGCGCTGTCATCGGAAATTACCCTTAATAGTTAAAGGATAGTAACTATAAGATATCACTTTCCTCAGTGGACATTCAAACTAATGTTTTATTGTGAATATGAGATTGAGCTAAAGAATGAATGCTGTATCAGATGCAGGCAATCACACTCACTCAATCCATCTCTCTCATATAAAACTCTAGTAATCTTTTGATACAGTAATACAATAAGCTTTCAATGAAGCAACTTAACGTTCCTTCATTACTAGTTGTAAAGTGACATTTTTGAATTAGTGATGGAAGCTTGGGCTCAGCTTTTAAACTTTATTCTTGAGATTGAATCCATGGCAGAACAAAGTAGTCTGCACAAAAGAGGGTTTTTAAAAACATTCTATTGTTGTTTCTTGTGTATTTACTCACTCGTGCATCGATCTGTTGTATGAACGCAATATCACACTTGTAGCTGTGCGATACAGCTGTATATCAGCACGCTGTGATTACCTACAGTCGAATCACATGGCTACTCGCATAATATTGCTCATATATATGTACTGTATGTTTTTGTAAACGCCTGGTGCTGCCTTGAATTAGCACTTTGACCAGGTGTGTCAATTCCTGTTTGTTTCAGATATAAAAGTCTTGACACTTATTTCACTTCCCGAGAGCCAGACCCTCAATCTTTGGTTTCTGGGTTGTTTTTCACCAAAGGCAGTCTGCCTGTCCTCGGGTCTCCATGCGTGGGCCACATTAATGAGACCACACACTTAAACACAACCAGACACGTGCTTTCAGTGTGTACAGGTTATCAACATCAGTCCCCGACGGATCTCAACATCTACTTCTCTCTCTTTTCTACACAATGTATTGTTCAAAGTCATACTCAAATCAATGTACAGTATGAAGTACCTGGGTGTATCGACCCATACGATTCCTATGTGGCAGAAGTACACACATTCTTTGTCCTTCAGGTTTTCACAGGAGCAGCGTCTTTCACGACGGTGAATTTGTGGAGTAGCATTCACAGATGGACTTCTGTTTGCATGGGACCCTGGGACTGAGAGATAGAAAGAAAAGAACTTTGAACAATGGGTAACAAAAGAAACTATCAAAATCAGTAAAGGCAATGTTACAAAAGATTTCTATTCCTAAATCCTAAAACTTAGTAATGGTAATAAGAACTGTTTTTGAGCACCAAATAAGATTTCTGTGGGATCACGTGAGCCTGAAATAAATTACATTTAAAAACATGTTAAAATACAGAACAGCTATTTCAAACTTTAATAATATTTCAGAATTTTTTTCCTATATTTTTGATCAAATAATAATCTTGATAGTTGCAGTAAAAACAAATGGTGTAACACAATCCATACAGCCTTCAGAATCCTGAATTACAGCGAATTCACAGATTCCCAGCTAATGTTTACCCGAAGCTTTTGCTTTGATGTGTTACACCTGAAACAAATCCTCAGAATTTGTCAAAATATTAGTCTTCGCTTGATGATGTGAGACATAACATGTCTAAGCTGTTGCTGCTGTCTAAACATTTCAGCAATGTTGTGTCTTCGAGATCCACTTTGTTTTACAAATCCAGTTTTCATGCAGCTTTGATCTCACAGGTTATCAGTTCAGAGGTGAATTGCCATGCAACAGCATTAAAAATGATAAAATCATGTTGACAAAAGAATAAAGCTAAAAACAAAATAGCTTACGGTTGAGCTTCATTAAGGTTGTGGTGAATGAACAGCCAAGTGGCCCATGTGGACCGTGTTTAAAGAAGACAGCAAATACGAATCTGTGGCCAACCACATTTTATGCCTCTAGGATTCCAGCAGCGCATGTAGATGCTACAAAGCAAACCACCACTACAGCTTCCGATGGTTGGGGTTTTAAAAGTTGAATCAAAAACAGATCTCGCGCTCATCTGCAACACGGTAACTCTTCAACAGACAAACAAATATCAAAGGAAAAGACAAGAGGCACTTTAAAGAACAGGGTCTACCATGGTACTATCAATTGTTGGAAAAGTTAGTAGATAAATTCTTTCATGACACAAGACAGATGAAGTAGGAACTTCCTTAAGGAGGCTGCAAGAGGTCTATGAGTTTTGTTCAGGGTACATGGAAGTGGGGTATTAGTAGGACCCCGGTAACCGGAATGACTTCTAAGGTGCTCAGTCAAGCGAGCAGGGCCTGAGGCTGTAAGGCTTTATAGAAAAGGATGAAATTGCATGCCCAGGTCTGGTGGAAAGTGATCTGGGAGTGATCACAGTGATCCATCACTAAGACTATGGGGGTCTAACCATAGACGTTTGATGTGGAATACACAACAAATGGTCAGACTTCTGTTTTGAGGCTGGAAATCAGTTGTCATCCATGTCCTGAAGGCATCAGTTGAGGTTTCCCGGTGAAGCACTGGGGTTAGTTTTCATATATTAGGTCAGGATAATTAATCACAGAGATGTGGAACTTGGAATTTGTTAGAAAATCCATTGGAATGTCTGCTTAAAATGCCTGACATAATTCACAGCTGACTTAAAGGATAAATTTACTTCCAGAATAAAAATGTCCTGATAATTTACACAGATGAAGAACTTAACTGCACAAGACCTTTCCAACATGATTACATAATAATCATGATTACGGATGTGCATCACAGAGCAAGACAAGCATTTGTGGTTAAAATGTTTATACATTTTTTATTTTTTTTTTTTTTTTAGAAAATTACATATTGTTATGCTACACAAGTCTCTTATTTTTTTGCTGGGATCATGTAGAGCCCTTTAAAGCTGCATTGAAACTGCAATTTGGACCTTCACCCCATTGATCCCCACTGAAGTCCACTATATGGAGAAAAATCCTGGACTGACTACCTTAAAAATCTTAATTTCTTTTAGACTGAAAAAAGAGACATGAACATTTTGGATGACACTGAGGTTAATATATTTTCAGGAAATGTTTATTCTGGAAGTGAGCTAATCCTGTAATACCATTGTACACTAAATCGTGAGAAAAACAATCAGGAATCATTTTGTTCATCCCTGTAAACTTGATACTGGTATGATTCTAGATGTAAAACATGAGGCAAGTTCTGTAGCACCTCTCAGGACAGGTTGTTTTCCCAAGAAGAAAAATTTATTTTGTGACCTGTGCCCTGAAGATACAGAGGACTGCCAAGGTGGATCAGTGTAAAATTGTAAAAGACAAGCAAGGGATTACGTAAATTCATAACCACCAACGCTGAACCTGACCATCTCACCTAAGGAAACCGCAACAGGTTTCAGTTGTTAGCATTAATATGATAGCAATATGATGTAAACCTTCACTAATCCCAAGTAGTTTGATTGCTGTTATTAAAATTAAAAGCAGTGATAATTTTAGTCCTGTGGGAGACCAGCCTTGAAACTCAAAACTGCAGAGGAAAATGGTACTTTAGTCCTAACTGCAATAACAATAAAAAGTTTGCACTGCATATATCCAATACTGAAACTAAATGGCTCAACAACAAACCTTTCAGTTATGATTAAAAAATGGTAAGCCAACTTGCAACCAAGTGAACTGATTCAAGAAAATTTCCCACAGAAATTTCTCATTGCTTGAACTGATGTTTACAGAGACAGCTTGCACTGGCTATGAACTCTGCTATTAAAATTAAGCCTACCCACAGCACTAAAGCTAGACCGTTATGAGGCAACTATCGCTGCTTTTGCTGCACCATGAGGGACGTTACATGTTCTGTGGTCCATTGAAGTGGTGGGAGATGGCCTACACATGGGGAGGTTATACACTTACATGCTCAAACCATACAGCTTAAGCAGCATTTTACGCCACATTTAACTCTAATTCAACAGTTCAATCTACTATTGCATGACTAACTACATATTGTGACTGATGTTATGAAGAAAATGAAATTGATAATAGAAATCTATCAAAAAATGTGAGTTAATTGCAACATAAAATAAAATACCTGGTATTCTGTCAAAATTTACTTAACCTTATGGTGTTCCAGTGAATTTATGTCTTCTGTGAAACACAAAAGAAGATATTTGGAGTTCAAAAAATGTCTTCTTTTATGTTCTATAGAGGAAAGAAAGTCATACAGTCTTGGAACAACATGAGGGTGAGTAAATGATTTTCTTCCAGCAGTAACAGCAATTAGTTTTTAGTTATATTTGCTAAACATATTTAAATATGATGTGAAAATACAGTCAAAGAACAAAAACTAGAAAGAATTTGATCTTGAAATTTAACAGAACAGTCTTTTGCTAAATAAAATCTTATGTAAACTAGATCAACATTTTTTAGATAGGAAAATATTCACTAGTAGTTCAAGATGTGAACAGAAAGCCAAAATTACATATATAAGAAAGAAGATAGTTCATTACCTTGTTGTTCCAGTATGAAAACAACCATGCTTATTAGGAATAAGAAGGAAAAATCCATTATGCTCCTTTTCTAAGATGCCCAGTACATTAATTGGCAAGCCTGTCTCCTGGATGTGTGTCCACAGGAAGAGAGGAAAGCTGTGAGGGGAGAGAGAGCAGGTTGTGGAGTTTCTCAGAAACGTTTGCCACTCTCTAGACACCTCCAGCCTACCACACCCTCCTCCCCCCATCTCTCTCTTTGGATCAGCCTGCCAAGTTGTTCTTCACAATGCTAGGGACAGGTGTTTGACAAGACTCGTTGTAAGTCAGTGTCAGTGGGAGAGAAAGAAAGAGAGAGAGAGGCACAGCTTGTACTCTAAATCCAGTGGAAACATTTGTGAAAGAAGGTATCTCAACATTGTTTCCATCAAGTGCTTCCAACATGATGCATCACAGATTATAAATTGATGGATTGAGTTCCACTTCATGGGTGAGCTGGCACCGCATGGGAATTTTTGTACACTCTTGTTTTCCCCCTTCCTGATGCTATGTTAGCAATGGAGGTTTGAAGAACAAAGTCGAGAGGAAACCCATCTTTTTCAAAGTGGAAAACCTAGACAGACCAGGTCTTTTTCCCAAACCAAGGGAAGCCCATTGTGGTAAACCTCCATCTTAATTAAAACAATAAAAAGCCAATTGAAACATCTCAATATAAGCATCTGCGTGCCAGACTCGCTTAACTGTGGAGGGTTACTCAAACTAATTAAACATTTTCTGAGGTTCAAAAACAGTTCTTGCTTTTATTTTTGGCCATTAATCCTCCATAATCATCTCAAACTTTGTGTAAATTTGTATGACGCGAGCTCCACTGCACAAACAGGCTGAGAGATATGAACTGTGGCGTGAAAGTTGTTGAGAATGGTCCTCAATGGGGCCTGTCATTTAATCACAAGGGGGGGGGCACACTGATTTATTCTATGCAGCACCACAGGGGTTATTTTTTCCCACCCGTAGTTCTATTTAGCTCACTTTTTGACTTCTCATTAGTCCAGATTAGGCTTAGTTTTGCATTCAGGAGAGATAATTAAAGGCTGTGCGCAACACAAAACAACATATTTGGTCACAGAGCCCCTGGCTACAGCAATTAGATCAGTGAGGTGAGGTGCTGTGGAGGAGGAAGGAGAACTTCAGAGCTCCGAACGGCTTCTTCCTGCAGCTGTGGGAGAGACATAATGAACAGTTTGACAGACTGTCTAAAAAAATGCTCATGCTTCTGAAAATTAAACTGTGAACTATGTGACACAGAGCCACTACTTTATGTTTTTTCTTTTATTCAACTCAGGCTTGATCTTTGGCAGAGGACGACAGGTTGAGGAAAATTTTTTAAATTTTATGTTTTTATTCGATAAAATATAGTTTAATGTTTTGTAGCTATGCAGATGTGCTAAACAAGTGTTTATTAATCTAATTAAGCAGTGATACTTTGTCTAACTGCTTGTAGTGTCAGATAAAAATACGAAGGCATGCAGGATCGCTGACTAAATCAATCAGTAAATCAATAACTTTTCTGTTGTCACAGAACACTGACCTCTATTCGAGAAAAAAGCTTTATGAACTTTTCAACAGAATTAGTGTTAGCTTGCCAAGCAAGCCTGAAACAATCTGTTCATGATTATCTATCCCGGAGCCAGCAAATACATTAAAAGTAAAATATTATTGAGAGACGACAATGATTAAGCTAGACTATCTCTTAAAGTACTCTTGCTCCTGAAAACCAGTGCCTTCATATGCACAGGTGCAGTGTTTTACACACTCCCCTGGACTTTCACTGACCCCCAGCTGCACTTCCCCCCTTTAAGCTTCTAATAATATGTGAAAAAGTGTTGTTCTTTTGAACACATTACCTGCTGCTGAGGTATGCATCAGTAATCAGGTTGATCATCAGTAATCAATGATCAACAATTACTTGTCTTAACCAGATTCTTAATTTCCCTTCTTTAAAATCTTTTTATCTTTTTAAGACCAATCAGATTGGTTAAGTCACTTCGGTATGTTATGACTTCTACAGATCTACAGTTATGTGACATTTGGATATTGACTTAATATCAACACATACACACACACACACACACACACACACACACACACACACACACACACACACACACACACTGGTTTACATGTTTTATGGGGACATTCCATAGGCGTAATGGTTTTCATACTGTACAAACCGTATTTTCTATCGCCCTAACCCTACCCTATACCTAAACCTAGCCCTCACAGGAGATTGTGCAAACTTTTACTTCATCAAAAAAACTCATTGTGCATGATTTATAAGCCTGTTTCCTCATGGGGACCTGAGAAATGTCCCCACAAGGTCAAAATTTACTGGTATTCCTATCCTTGTGGGGACATTTGGTCCCCACAACGTGATGAATACCAGGTACACACACACACACACACACACACACACACACACACACACACACACACACAGGTTTCCATTTTGTTGTGAGGACATTTCCATAGACATTTTTCTACACTTTGTATGGTTTAATACAAACTGTATTTTTCCCCTCACAGAAACTTTCTGCATATTTTTGCTTGTTTCCTGACATGGATCAAAACAATGTCCCTACAAGGTCAAAATTTACAGTTATTACTACACTTGTGAGAACATTTGGTCCTCATAATGTAGCTAGAGAATACCAGGTATACACGCACACATACAGAATGAAATGAGAATTTCATTTTTCATTTCGTTTAAAGAACATTATATAATAGATATTTGGTGTTTTGAAATTTAAAAAAAAAAAAACATAAATCATGTAAAGATAATGCTGAAAAATTTTTTTTAAATACGATTTCAGACATTTAGGCATGGACAGTGAACATGACATCACTTCCTACAATGTGAGATTGATCAGGTAAACAAAAAAATGCGCTATAACTCCACCTAGTGTTCAGATGTGGTATTTAGATGAAGCGTTCATACTACATGCCTATTTGTACAGGTAGGTAGTACCTTATTCAAACGAAAATCAGTCAATTTTGAAGACTTTTTTTCTGACTCGCCAACCATGTTTCACCTGTTAGTCAGCACAGTGGATAAAAAATGGTTGTCGCATTTTTCGCATTTTTTCCCTGTTTAAAGAAACAAGGTGAGTAAGATTCCCGCGCAAATAAGTACTTTAGGATTAGAGATATATGGTGCTTTTCACATAATCCTTTTGGAAAGCCCATTAAATAAAAATAGGTTTGATTAATGACCACATAAATTTAAACTACAGTGGGCATAAACCAGGTAAATATGTACATTTACTGTGGTAACTATACCTCACCTTATATTTATGTGTAGGACGTGCAGTCATCGCTTGGTAGGCTATCGTCCCTTACGAAAATTCACCATGGTTTTACTACAAATAAAGCCAAAAAACATGGCTACTATAGTTAAACCATGGTAACAACAAATTAACCATAGCTTTGCTACACTAACCATAGTTAATTTTAATTATTTAGCTCTATGCAGGGTTTGCACTTACATCACGATTTGGTCAGTTACCCGGATGCGTGGGCATATTGGCAATACTGCGATGTAAACAACAGCATGGTTGATGTACTACTGAATATGTTGGTTTGCTAATTTATTTTATCTTAACCAGATAAAAAATGTGTGGAAGCTGCTAAATCATATAGAGAAGGACTTATCAAGCAAGAAAGAGCACAATCTTTTGACAAACTAAAGTTAATGGTAAAAATATGTACGAGCAGTATTAATTAAGATATTAGCCTAATATTTCACCTACCTGACCGGAAATGATACAAACAAACACTGATGTTGTCAAGATTCTTTACCGGGAAATCCTGGTTCAGTTTGGCCAACCTCAAACGCCTTTTGTTCCTCAGACAGTTTTTTGGACTCTTCTCCTTGATTTGTTATAACTTTTGGCAGTCTATCGTACTCTAAATGTTTTTCCTGGTCCAACCGATTAGTACAGCCCAAAACATGACAATAATTGGACTGTTTAGCAGCAATAATCAGCAAAATATGGGTTTTGTTTGGCTCAGTAGCATTGTTTGCGTTCAGTGCAGCCAATATGGCTGATTGATGATGCATTGGGAAAACACTTTATATTGAATTTTTGTCTTACAGCATTCTTATATTGAAGTATTCATACCACCAGGGGTTAGTGTCATTTGATTACTGATTTAAAGACACATTCATGGTAATTACTTTCGTTAGAATATTATTGGCAACTTAAAATTTGATTTAGGGAATTAAAATGCGATTTTAAAACTTAGTTATTTATTTAATTTGTATACAGCAGCAATGTATATTTAACTGTAGAAAATTTTATAGGCTGCTTCACATTGCTTACTGCTTTTGAATAAAAAGTAATATTACATTACAAATATAGCCTGGGTTTTATTACAATGGTTTTGAAAGACTTTGTCAGAACAAACTGTGTAAATAAATACAAAAATGCATCAGCTTGTCACAGGTCAGGAAGTGCTAATGCTTTTTTCTTTCCAGAGTGAAACATAATGTACGATCACATGGTCATCTTACTGAAAGTCCTTCTAACACAGGTCTACCACATCCTGTCTCATATTCAAGCGCTGGGCTTGGACTCACATTCTCAGGGAAATTAAATGTGATTTATTGCTGATTATCCCAGCTGGAAACCTGGGAGCCGGATGCATAGAATGAAATAAGCTTAGTGTCATTTTTATTTTTTTAAATCCGAGACACTTTCTTACTGAAAACCACACATTTTACTTTTGATTACAGAGTGAATGCTGTTTCACGCGGACCTGTTGGGTGACTGTTCCAGACAGCACTAATGGAGAGGTGGTTACCTCTATAGGAAGTTGCTTTTGAGACAGTGTCAGCCATCATTTTGATCTCAGATAGCATGAGAGCTTGTCAGGTACCGATTTTGTCTGCTTTACACTAAGAACTGCTTGAACTTTTCTATTAGTTTTACAAAACAGCTCTGGGGCCAATCATTTGTTGTACATTTAATCTAAACTTTCTTTTAAGAGATAGCTAAAAAGAGATAAGTTACAATTTTGTACAATGAAAGGATGTTAAGCTTTAAAAAAAGCAATTAAATAAATAAATTAATTAAAAAATAAAAATTTAAAGGAACCGTATGTAGGATTGTGGCCAAAACTGGTACTGCAATCACTTTCAAAATACTGTAGAACGGTGTATCCCCTCCCCCCTGACTCGAGGTTGCCAGCTAAGCTGCAGGAATGTAGGCTGCTACAAGGAGCTTCCAATGGCAAGTGACGAGTCCTACACAGTAATTCCTCCATACGCGCTAACGTAACGTTACTTTGCACGAACATGCATACCTTTGTTTCGACTGTCGTGAATATTTGAAATGTCTATTTACATTAAGTACAAGCCAAACATGGATGAATCTTACCTGTCCAGGAGAAAATTAGCAACGTTGGCGTCCGTTTTCAGCCGTCTCCATCTTTCAAAGGCATCTCCTATACAAATCCTTGTTTTATTTCGGACTTTGTCACGACGTATTTCGGATTCATAACGAGGTCTTTTAGCTTTCGTAACGTTATACATGTTTTATCCGACACGTTCGTAGCTGCAGCTGTAACTAGAGCAGAGCTGGCAACCCGGATGACGAAACTCTACTGACTTCGTGATTGGTAGATTGCTGGAGGGTGGAGCCTCAGACCAAAACACAAAATGACAACAATAACATCAGTTGTGGGCTGCAACTTTCACTTTTGAATGACAATATCCTGGCCGGACCACTGTTGTCAGTGATATAAGTATTTGAAATGAACATGATTTCTTAATGTCTAGTGACATGTCAGGGCCATTTTATGATTAACTGAAATAAATTTCTTACATACGGTTCCTTTAAGTAACTTGGCAGTCCCTGATCACCATAATTATTTGTGACATTCACTTGCATTTTCTAAGTATAAACTGTAAATCCTATACCATTTTTTTGTGTGTTACAAAATGGCATGCAGTAATTCTAATGTACAATGAAATTAAAATAGCACCTGCACACATCCTGCTAGCACAAATGCTTCTAACGAGTTAATAGATCCTTTAATTTGTCAAATGTGACAATCTGTACATCAGCATTTTAATTGTTCTGATAAATCCATAAAACCACTTATGGAGCATACGAATTAGATAAGACAACAAAACTAATTAAAGGTTAGGCAAAAGATAATTATGTTATTTTTGAGCTGAATCACAGTAATTATGCAACCAGAAAAACACACGTTGGTCAACTGCAACTTGAAATACCGAAAAGATTTTGAGGCTATATTTAGATAATTGAGCTCAGGCAAAGGTCTTTAAGAGTTATTGGCCAATTTCTCAGAGGGGAAACATTGAAAGCAGTGGTTACAAATGCAAATTTTCTCTGATGACTTTCCTCTCTAGATTTTTTTTCTTTGTATGTAAATGTAAACACACCGACAATCTGTCAGACAAACAGACAAACTTCACAAAAAATAGTTTTAACACCTGTTCATACAAAAACCTATGGAAGCTCAATTTCCCCCACTGAATTAAACATTTAAAAAGGTAACTACCACTTTTTGTCTCACTGTTCTGACTTTTTTTCTTGCAATTGCAAGTTTACATCCCGCAATTCTGACTTTTTTTCTTAGAATTGCATGATACAAACTCGGAATTCTGAGAAATGAAGTCAGAATTACAGTATATAAACTCGCAATCACAAGTTATATGGTCAGAATAGATAGACAGTCAGAATTGCGAGATATAAACTCTCAATCTGAGAAATAAAGTTAGAATTGCAAAAATGTATATCTCGCAATTCTGACTTTATAAAACGCAATTACAAGTTAAGTCAGAATTGTGAGTCATAAGTCCAGTTCTGAGGGGAAAAAATTATATGTTCTCAGAATTGTGAATTACAAACAGTTTTGCAAAGACATTTTTTTTTGTGAGATATAAACTCACAATTGCGAGAAAAAAAGTCTGAATTGTTTTGACTGAATTCTGACTTTATTTCTTGCAGTTGCGAGTTTATATCTAGCTTTTCTGAATTTATAGCTTGCAATTGTGAGTTTATCATGCAATTCTGAGAAAAAAAGTCAGAATTGCGAATTTAAATTTCACATTTCTGACTTAATTTCTTAGAATTGCGAGTGTATATCTCGCAATTCTGACTTCATAACTTGCAATTGTGAGTTTATATCTCACAATTCTGAGAAAAAAAGTCAGAATTGTTCAGACTGAATTCTGACTTTATTTCTCGCAATTGAGAGTTTCACGAGTTCCCTCTTACAGATAATGAACTGAGCGAAAGGTTGTGCGTATTTGGCGTGCTGTCCGGGAGAGGGCCTCGAGCTCGGTAGTCATTCCCGAGCCCGGGGCTCTCCCCCGCCCAGGGGGAGGGGTCTGAGCTCAGCACTGGCCCGAACCCTATAAGCGCTCCCCCCATGGGCTGAAGGTGAGGAGACGGGGTGGAGGAGGGGCGTTGACAAGACAAGAGATGATGAAGGTAGGATTGTTGTGTTATTTATAGGGATTTTTCCTGTGCTGATTGGTTAGGGAGAGTGATTGCTAAGGGTGAATTGGCCGTGTTAATTATCTGTGCGAGCTCCTCCCGAAACTTGTTAATAAAACATCACTTATATCTCACTATTTTGACTTTATAACTCACAACTGTGAGTTTATATCTCACAATTCTGAGAGAAAAGTCAGAATTGCAAGATGTAAACTCGGAATTGCAAGAAAAAAAGGCAGAATTGTGTAATAACTCACAATTACCTTTTTTTATTTTATTTTTTTTATTCAGTGGCAGAAACAGGCTTCCATAAAAAAACTCACATAATTATTACAATATCTGAAAAAGAATATTTGGTGTTATGTTTGAATATTTTTAACAATATAAAAGTTAAATAAGCATATTTAAACAAATGTTGTTGTGAAACATCTAATATGACTTTTCATATTCTTACAGCATATATACTGTAAACAACATGGTAAATATTTCACACTGTGCTAAAAAAGTGGAATTGGCAGTTTGCAATTTATCAGACCATCAGTGTACAGCAAGATGACGACAAAGCGTTCTAATTATAATGGACTATCAGAGGGTGGGCAACCCTACAGTGCTCAACTGGATCAAAATGCGTAAGCTCTGCAAGAACAGTACTCTGTGTCTGCCATGGCTTACTGGGTATGCCTTGGCTGAAGGCAGCCTGAGAGGCACTTAATAACAGTGAAGAACAGATTTTTCACCATATGCTGCGCAGGTCTTGCTGGGCTTGCATCTACTACCCCTACTACTCTACTGCCCGCTTGCTTGTCTGCCTGCCTGTCTGATCACTTCCTCCCTGCCACTGTACATTACACGTCTCTATTCCGCTCGGGTGTGGAATTGTATGTCCATAATGTACAAGATACGATCTAAGGCAAACCTCCAGGAGAAGATTAAGCACAGCTAAACATCCTCTCCTGGCTCCTGCCCTGCGAAAACATGACGCCTTTGAGGCCGTCGGTGGAATGATTTAGAGTTCTGCATTAATGGTTCTCCTGCGCTTGGACGGACTCCTGCTCTGTCTCCTTGGCCCTAGTCTATGGATGGAAAGTAACCTCTCTGTATGTACCTGCACGCCTACGGCTTTTCCACAAGCCACCAAAGCAAAACTGATGTTGTTCTTTCCCCAAGTGTTTCCAAATGAATCACTTTTAAAGGTGGCTGTGGTGTTCGCAGTTCAAACTCCTCTGACGAGAAAGCAGCTTTCCTGTGTCTCATCCTGCCTTCTGATGTTTTTTATTGAACTTTTTAACTTTATTTTCTCAGGAGACTGCCACACTTCATTCACAATTTAGAATTAGCAATCAGAGACGATCAAAACATTCATATTGTGATGCCATAGGACTATATAGAATAGATATTAACATAATGGGAAGTCAAGAATGTGTTGAAACTACAAACCAATCAGGGTTTGAAGCAATGCAATAGAAGAACCACTTTGGGTACATTTTTTCTCTTTCAATTTGGACTTTTTTTGTTGCAATTGCAAGTTTACATGTCGTAATTCTTTTGCATGATACAAACTTGCAATTCTGAGAAATGGACTAAGAATTGCAAGATATAAACTCACAATTGTGAGTTATAAAGTCAGAATTGTGAGGTTTAAACTCACAATTGCGTGAAAAATCTGAGAAAAAGGTCAGAATTGCGAGACAAACTTGCATTTATGAAAAAAATGATAGAATTGTACTGAATTCTGACTTTATTTCTCGTAATTTTGAGTTTAAATCCCGCTATTTATAACTCGCAATTGTGAGTTTATCAAAGTCATAATTGTGAGCTATAAACTCGCAATTCTGACTTTTTTCTCTAATTCGTGGGTTTATAATCGTGAGTTTATATTCAAAATTCAGAGAAAAAAGAATTGCCAGAAAAAAAGTCTGAACTGCGAGATTTAAACTTGCAATTTGTGAGAAAAAAAGTGAAGCGAGAAAAAAAGATAGAATTGTTGATTGATTGATTTCTAACTTTATTTCTCATAATTTTAAGTTTATATCCCGCTATTCTGACTTTATAATTCGCAATTGTGAGTTTATGACACAATTATGAGATAAAAAGTCATAATTGTGAGATTTTTTTTTGCGAGTTTATATCTCTCAATTCTCACTTTATAACACACAATTGCAATTATTAGGTCAAAATGAGATATAAACTCTGAGAACGTATCAGTCTTTTTTTCATAAAAAAATCTGATTTGCGAGATATAAACTTACCATTTGTGAGAAAACAGTCAGAATTGCGAGGTACAAACTTGCATTTGCGAAAAGAAATAATGGAATTGTTCTGAATTCTGACTTTATTTTGAGTTTACATCCCGCTATTCTGACTTTATAACTCGTAAAAAAGTCTCAGAATTGTGTTTATAACCAAATAACCTTTCTGTTAACACTTCTTTTTAACACTATTTTTTTCTTAGTGTAAAGAACATTTCAATAATATAAAAATCCTTTTCCCACTATAAAGAACCTTTTGTGCATTTGAAATGTTCCAATGAAGTTGTCTTTCACTCCACCCTGCTTGTAACATCCGCCATGGTTAATAGAGCTGACGGTACAGAAATTTAGTGACTTACGAGTGCAAGGTCTACTAGGTCATCTTGCACTATATGACAGTAGCATTCCATCAGCTTACTGTCATGACATGAACACATGATACATGTCAGCAAAGAAGCAATTAGTTAACATAGCAAGAAAATCTCTGGGCAAGTACTTCCATGATAAAGAGAGAGAAAAAATCTTTGCCTATAAATTGATTTTGGAGAGTTTTACAGAAGCCTTTCAGCACGAGAATGCTGTAGGGAACAGACCGTAAACAGTGCTATAAGTTTGAGTAAGACCGTCGCTGTCTCCTTTACATCTGGTTCTTATTATGACTCAGAAGTTCCAGCCAAGCCATATATGTCTGTCCCTCTCAATATACAGAGAGGCCCAGCCAAGCATGGTCAGTATGGTGAACCACATCACCTAAAGATCCACTGTTTTAGCGCTTACTAATGTCTTATTTACAGGTACGGCTTGTGTCTTACTGACCACTCACTGACCCACACTTCAGTTGCCCATATGTACTTGATCACTCAGATATGGCATATTTAATACCTGATAATAATACACTACCTTGATTTATAGCTCAAGCTAGTATATTGTAGCTGACTGAGAAAGTAAGTAAATAAATAAATAAATGAAATGAAGGCTGCATTTATTTAGTCAAAAAAGCAGAAAAACAGCAATATTATGAAATATTATTACAATTTAAAATAATGGTTTTCATGATCATTCAGAAATCATTCTAATATGCTGATTTGATATTATTATTATCAATGTTTGAAACAGTTGTGCTGCTTAATATTTTTTTTTTGGAATCTAATATTCTTTTTTTATGATTCTTTGATGAATAAAAAGTTAAAAAGAAAGGTATTTATTCAAAGTAGAAATATTTTCTAACAATATAAGTCTTTACTATCACTTCTTATCATATAAACTGTAGTTTATATTTTCACAAAAGATGTATATTTGAAATAAATGCTGTTCTTTTTAACTTTTTATTCATTAAAAAATCCTGAAAAAAGTATCACAGGTTCAAAAAAAAAAAAATATTAAGCAGCACAACTGTTTCAAAAATTGATAATAAACCAGCATATTAGAATGATTTCTGAAGGATCATTTGACACTAAAGACTGGAGTAATGATGCTGAAAATTTTGCTTTGCATCACATGAATAAATTGTATTTTAATGTATATTAAAAACTAGAAAATAGTTATTGTACATTGTAAATATATTTTATATATATTTTTTATCAGCTTTAAAAAAAACATTAAAAATCTTACTACTCCCAAACTTTTGAACTTCTAAAAAATTAGCAACAGAACTGTTGTTAATTTTTTAATATTATTATTATTATTTTAGCATTTTAATTTATATTTTTTGTGACGTACCAAGTTCCCTGTGCTATTTGCAGTACGGTACTAAGTCTGTTATGCTCATTAAGGCTGCATTCATTTGATCAAAATATATATAAATCAAAATGATCTAAATATTTGTATAGCTGGATTTTCAGCATCATTACTCCAGTCTTCAGTGTCACGTGATTCTTCAGATATCATTCTAATATGTTGATTTTGTGCTAAAAAAAAAATATTGTTATCAGTGTTGTGCTGCTTAATATTTTTTTTGTGGAAATATTTTTCAAAACTTTGATGAATAGAACATAATGGGATTTATTACAAAATTAATATTTTGATTCATTTTAAGCATGCTTTCTAAATAAAAGTATTGGGAAAAAAACAGATCTGACAAACATTAACAAGTTAAAAATTGCATAAGCTATGCATTTTTAAAACATTAAATGTCTGGTCTGCATTGTATTGTTTATGTATACACTTTGGAAAAAACACTTTTCTATCCTAAACCAACAGATGGCAGTATGTCTTAAAGAAAAGACCAGGATGCAGACTTTTGTTTTACGCACCCTGTAGCACTTCAGCATGTGCCTATGACATACTGCCAATGTGAGAAGTTTGAAAATGCACTAAATTTAGCTTGAGACCTGTCAGTAACTTTCTATAGAATTCTCTCCAGACATGATCTTTTTGTACTCATGGTCTATCAGAGATGACATCCGGTCACCTCCAGCAGGACAGGCGTGGCTGTCGCCCGTGAATAAAGCTGTGTAGGAACATTGACTACACATGGAAAATGTGGGCTGTGGTTTTCTTCTCTTCTTGGCAAGAGACTGCCTTAGTTAGAAAAAAATGGAAAAATGTTAACCGTTCCAAACATATGTTCCCATAGATGGGGGGGAGCACTTTGGGTTGGTCCCCCAACCTATGTGCAGACCTAACATACTAATTATCAATTATTTTCTCCATATTCAATCTGTACAGAAGCGGTTCTGATATAAAACAGCAGAGGAAAATATGTCAGTCTGGTTAAATAGATCACAAACATTTATTGTAGCTTGTGTGTACCAGTTAATTCTAATCACCATCAGATTGAACAAGGCTGCTGCTATTTGTTGAGACTTTTAAGAGTGCTTTTATGGGTGGCATTGCCAGTGGTATCTGTGCACTTATATAGGATTCTGCTACACTCATTTTTATGACAGCAATCGAGTTTCTGCTTGCACAGTAAAAATATTTAGTTGCATAAGACTATATTGTGCAATCATCCTATATAGGGAAGCGTGGGAAACGGTTCATTAATAGGGAGGAGGCCATGTCACATTTCTTAAAACACTCTGAGATCCTCACATTGTCCAGGAAGCATAATTCCATTCTTAAACAGTAAAGGATGCGTCATATGACACCACATCGTTCATGATAAATGGATGATGTCTTATTTTGGGAATAAGAGTGGTAAACCTGTGTAATGTTAATGATAATACTAACTCAAAAGCACTGTGCTATTCACATACACTGCTGTTCAAAATTTTGGGATCAGTAATGTTTTTAAAGAAGCTTCTTTTGCTCATCAAGACTGTATCTCTTTGATCAAAAATACAGAAAAACTGCAATTTTGTGACATATTATTGCAATTAAAAAACAGTTTTCAATTTTAATATACTTTAAAATATAATTTATTCCTGTGAAGAAAAGCAGAATTTTCAGCATCATTATTCTAGTCTTCAGTGTCATTTGATCCTTCAGAAATTATCAGTAATATGCTGATTTATAATCAGTGTTGGAAACAGTTGTGCTGCTTAATATTTATAACTTATGAGGACCTGTGATAGCTTTTTAAGGTTTCTTTGATAAATAAACAAATAAAAAGAACAGTGTTTATTCAAAATAGAAATTTTGTGTTATAATATACACTACTGTTCAAAAGTTTAGGGTCTCTACATTATTTCTTTTTTTTTTTTTTTGTTGTTGTTGTTGTTGGAGAAATGAATACTTTTATTCACCAAGGATGTGTTAAATAAATAAGAAGTGATAGTAAAGACTTATATTGTTCGAAAAGATTTCAATTTCGAATAAATGCTGTTCTTTTTAACTTTTTTCTTTATCAAAGAATCAAAGAAAAAAGTTTCACAGGTTCCAAAAAATAAAGTAGCACAACAGTTTCAACATTGATAATAAATCAGCATATTAGAATGATTTCTGAAGGATCATGTGACACTGAAGACTGAAGTAATGGCTGATGATAATTCAGTGCTGCGTCACTAAATAAACAATATTTTAAAGTATATTATAATAGAAAACAAATATTACAAATGGCAATATTTCACAAAATAGTTTTTTGATGAGCATAGGAGACTATTAAAAAGACTATTAATTTATTCCTGTGAAGCAAAGCTGAATTTTCAGCATCATTACCTCCAGTCTTCAGTGTCACATGATCCTTCAGAAATCATTCTAATATGTTGATTTATAAGCAATGTTGGAAACAGTCAAGATTTTTTGGGACCTGTGATACTTTTTCAGGATTCATTGATAAATAAAAGTTAAAAAGAACAGTGTTTATTTAAAATAGAAATGTTGTACAATATACACTACTATTCAAACATTTGCTGTCTCTACATTTTTTCTATCTTTTTTAAAGAAAATAATACTTTTATTTAGCAAGGATGTGTTAAGTGATAGTAAAGACAAATTATATATAAAGAAATTTTTTTTAATAAATGCTGTTCTTTTTAAAGAATCAAAGACAAAAGTATCACAAGTTCCAAAAAATATTAAGAAGCAATTTTTTTAACACTGATAATAAATCAAAATATTATAGAATGATTTCTGAAGGATCATGTGATACTGAATACTGCAGTAATGGCTGATAAAAATTTATAGCTGTGCCACAGAAATAAATTATATTTTAAAGTGTATTAAAATAGGAAACAAATATTATGAATGGCAATAACATTTCACAACATAACTGTTTTTTTCTGTATTTTTGATCAAATACATATACCCTTGATGAGCATACGAGGCTCCATTAAAATATTACTGATACAGCAGTGTATAATACACTAGATTTTTCCTAGTAAACTGTGCATTTGACCAGTTTTTGGATGATGTGGTAAAAGGTTAATCTGGTGACAAACCCTCTTAAAAACGGATTGTTTGCCAGACATGACTTTTTTTAGGAGCACACCCAGTGCAAAGTGTGGTTATAGCCAGTTCTGATGGGGACCAAAATTTTTAAATATTGTAGGCTCAAAGTCAACCTTCCTTTAAAACAATATGTTATCTTTAAAAATGTGATTTTGAGCATGTAAATAATCACACAAATGATAATTAGAAGCCTACAACTATTTTTCTTACTGTTTAGAATAAAAATAATTTAAAAGACTGATAAGAATGTTAGAAAAACAAATTAAAGTGAGAAGATTGATGGGTTGATCTAATTGGTAGATGCACAAAAGATGTCACATCAACCTATTTGTGTCAACATGTATTAACATTGTGGTGATGCAGTTTTCATGTACAGTCAGGTACAACTACTAAAATTAGACATCTTTGTGTACTGACAGATTCAATCTGATTTTGTAGCTGATGCTTTGTTTTGTCCTCTCCTTTCCTCACCTCTTTTTTTCCATAAGTTGAAAGAGAATTTGAGCAGTTGTATTTTGTGCCAGTTTCCTGGCAAAGCAGAGAAGCATTAAGACACCACAGGCATGCAAATTTACCATAGTTGTATTTATTTGAAAACAGCAATCTGTATTTTTTTTCACCTGTGCTGTGATTCGTCAAAACTGATATTGTACATATTGTTTTTCCGCTGAAAATCACAAAGTTACCCTTTTTATTTGTATTATTTTTAATGATGCTTGTCTTTTACTCTTTTTGTTTCTTTCAATACAATGATTTGTGCTTTTGATACCTTAGGTTTGAAAGACATGTTAATACAGTTAAGTGGATAGCAGGGACTACCGACAAAAATGTCAAAGGAGTCAATTACATAGATCATATACACACAATACAAAATACAGATATACACACAAGAGTGCACTGGCTCCATACTCCAGTTCAGTTAGGTTGCTTCAACTCAAAACATTCCAAAAAAAAAAAAAAAAAAAAAAAAAACCAACAAGAAAAGAAAACTCTGTATCCAATCCCATTCTAAAAGTGATATAATTTGGGATTCGTTAGGAAGGTTTAGGAAACATAAGGTGCATTTTAGGAGTTCTCAGTATTGGAGTTTTCGTATGTACATTTCTATAAAAGTGTTTACGGACTGATGGCGTGGCCCATGACGAACTCCTTCAATGTGTGAATATGTATGGCTACGAGCGTATACAGAACCATAGGCATCCGATATTTACATCTGTTGGAATGTTCCCCATACTAATCGTCAACAAGTCAAGTACTTCAAGCAACAGAATTCACAGAAGATCAAAATACCTTTCACATCTACCTCAATAAGTGGTGGAGGAAATGCAGAAGTGCGCAAAGTTGATTCACTTAATGCTTAACAGTTCGACATTTAAAATGTGAACGGTGAAATCACAACTAGTGTAGCCTATCAGCCAATAGGAAAGAGAAGGGGTACAAGCACTTAGAACCAACTACCATATTGTATGTGGGTGTCAATCTAAAACATGTGCAGATAGATATATATATATATATATATATATATCGTTTTTCTGTATACTAGGTATATAAACATTTACTTAAATTATATAGAATTCTAAATAAAGCGCGTTTACGGAGAAGTATATGCACACATACTTCTAAATATATAAAGCCATATTACATGTACAGAATTTTTTGCTCTAATTATGCAATAGCAAAACCCATGCTTTACATAGAAAAAGGCATCCACAACATTAAGAAAAATGTACAATTTATGAAACATGATACAATAAATAGTATTATAGAATCGCTGCTGTACACAAAAGCCATTTAATTTCACACATATAAAAATATGTTTTAGTGCAACCTTACATGTATTGATACTTCACATCATTCAGACTGAAAGTGTCCAAAAAGACGGTAAATTGCATTTGTTACAAAGCGGGATACACAAAACTCAATATATATATTTACATGTCTTCCTGTTTAATGCTTATAAGAATAT